>NC_034191.2:19590665-19910665 GCF_002021735.2 Oncorhynchus kisutch | reverse complement strand
ACACCCATTACCACACACAATCTGCCTCCACATATTCATCTCTGTGTGTGTGTGTGTGTGTGTGTGTGTGTGTGTGTGTGTGTGTGTGTGTGTGTGTGTGGTTGGTACTTCTATCCTTAAAGGTCCCTACAAGGATAGTTAAACAAGGAAAATTATCGCTTGTGGGGACATTGTCCACGTCCCCATGAGGACAAAGGCTATTTTAAGCTTTAGGGATACAGTAGTGTTCGAATTAGGGACAGTGTTACGGGTTATGGTTAGGGAAAATAGGATTTTGAATAGAAATCAATTTTAGGTCACCACGAGGATAGAAGAACAAATCAAGTGTGTATATTAGAGCTTGGGACGATCAACACTGACCATACCAATCACTTATCGCAGGCATTTTGCTGATGTCGTTCATTATGATAAGTGGCCTATACCAGAGAAATGTGAAGTTTGAAATGAAATAAGTTTGCTAATATGGGGGCTTGTTAATAGGATAATTGATGGTGGTACAACGATCAAACTAGTAGTAGTAGTTTAAAGGCTAATTGCTAATTGTTACCCAGGAAAAAAACTGATGCATTGGACCTTTTTTAAAGGATATTTTCTTTTCACTCTGGGCACATTGTCATATTTATCGTTATTGCATAAATTCAGACAATTTATTGCCATATTCATTTTTGTCCCAGCTTGTCTGTGTGTGTTTGTGTGAGAGAGACTTATGAACATTCGTGTTTGTTCTCTTGCATCTATCAGTCTGGGTAACGTGTATTCCATGTTGTTTTATGTGTTTGTTTCCTGGAACATTGTAATGGTTAACTCCCATTGCATTAAATATTGAAATAACAACAAGGTTATTCTATTTCCTGTGATTTGGGTTTAGGCTCAAGCTGCTGTCTGTGTGGTTCACTTGAGGTTCTAGCAGCTTACAGTATCAGTAGGGATGTTGTACCTTTCACAACAATTTAGTTCAGTGGTGCTCAAACACCCGATTAGGCTAATCAAGGTGATTACTTTTGATGACTTGCTGATTTACTTCATTAGTTGAATGAGGAAGGAGCTTGTACACCATTCAGCTCTCCAGTGACCACTGAGATGACTGTTCTAAGGGCTGCAGTTTAATAGCTTCTCTAAGATTTTCACAGGATGCCATGTCTATAAAGGAGTGTCAAAAGGAAATATATGGTTGGTTGTGTTCTAGATGTTGGTTCTACCAGTTTAAGGTGTTGGTTCCAAGTATTCTAAATGTTCTTTCTAAGAGTTCTCGATATTGATTCTAACAGTTCTAGCTGTTCTATATATTAGTTCTAAGTGTTCTAGCAGTTGGTTCTGTTCTGGATGTGGGTTCTAAGTGTATTGTTCTCTTGTCCCCAGACCCACACCATCTTTTCTCTGCTGGGGTTGGACCATGCCTACGTCACCAGCATTGGACGACTCATCGGAGTGGTGTCCCTCAAAGAGGTGAGTGACACAGATCACCTGGGGTTGTGCACATCAACATGTCACTGTCCCATCATCATCATTGATTACAACATCACAACAGCCACCATTGTCATAGACCTCTCCATCATCGTCATCTTTCTCACTGTCACAATCATCAGCATATCATGACGTTATGACTGTAACTACTGTTCACTGAAGGAGGGAAACATCAGTACAACATACTATGGGGGATTCGCTCTCTTGCAACTTTGGTTGAATGAACTAAAATCAGGCCTAAGAAGGCCAATGAAAGGCCCCGCCTTCCACAGGTGATAAGCGTGAGGCTCGGATTCATTCCTTCAATTTAATACTGCTTTTCACCGAGCCCAGGAACATGTTGTGTGGGGACAAACAGGTGCTGTACCTCGTTTCCCTCCTTCAGGGAACAGTAGTTATAGTCATAACGTTACGTTCTCTTTTCATTCAACGCCCAGGAACATGTGGTGTGGGGACAAACAGGTGCTGTACCTCGTTTCCCTCCTTCAGGGAACAGTAGTTATAGTCATAACGTTACGTTCTCTTTTCATTCAACGCCCAGGAACATGTGGTGTGGGGACAAACAGGTGCTGTACCTCGTTTCCCTCCTTCAGGGAACAGTAGTTATAGTCATAACGTTACGTTCTCTTTTCATTCAACGCCCAGGAACATGTGGTGTGGGGACAAACAGGTGCTGTACCTCGTTTCCCTCCTTCAGGGAACAGTAGTTATAGTCATAACGTTACGTTCTCTTTTCATTCAACGCCCAGGAACATGTGGTGTGGGGACAAACAGGTGCTGTACCTCGTTTCCCTCCTTCAGGGAACAGTAGTTATAGTCATAACGTTACGTTCTCTTTTCATTCAACGCCCAGGAACATGTGGTGTGGGGACAAACAGGTGCTGTACCTCGTTTCCCTCCTTCAGGGAACAGTAGTTATAGTCATAACGTTACGTTCTCTTTTCATTCAACGCCCAGGAACATGTGGTGTGGGGACAAACAGGTGCTGTACCTCGTTTCCCTCCTTCAGGGAACAGTAGTTATAGTCATAACGTTACGTTCTCTTTTCATTCAACGCCCAGGAACATGTGGTGTGGGGACAAACAGGTGCTGTACCTCGTTTCCCTCCTTCAGGGAACAGTAGTTATAGTCATAACGTTACGTTCTCTTTTCATTCAACGCCCAGGAACATGTGGTGTGGGGACAAACAGGTGCTGTACCTCGTTTCCCTCCTTCAAGGAACAGTAGTTATAGTCATAACGTTACGTTCTCTTTTCATTCAACGCCCAGGAACATGTGGTGTGGGGACAAACAGGTGCTGTACCTCGTTTCCCTCCTTCAAGGAACAGTAGTTATAGTCATAACGTTACGTTCTCTTTTCATTCAACGCCCAGGAACATGTGGTGTGGGGACAAACAGGTGCTGTACCTCGTTTCCCTCCTTCAGGGAACAGTAGTTATAGTCATAACGTTACGTTCTCTTTTCATTCAACGCCCAGGAACATGTGGTGTGGGGACAAACAGGTGCTGTACCTCGTTTCCCTCCTTCAAGGAACAGTAGTTATAGTCATAACGTTACGTTCTCTTTTCATTCAACGCCCAGGAACATGTGGTGTGGGGACAAACAGGTGCTGTACCTCGTTTCCCTCCTTCAGGGAACAGTAGTTATAGTCATAACGTTACGTTCTCTTTTCATTCAACGCCCAGGAACATGTGGTGTGGGGACAAACAGGTGCTGTACCTCGTTTCCCTCCTTCAGGGAACAGTAGTTATAGTCATAACGTTACGTTCTCTTTTCATTCAACGCCCAGGGACATTTGGTGTGGGGACAAACAGGTGCTGTACCTCGTTTCCCTCCTTCAGGGAACAGTAGTTATAGTCATAACGTTACGTTCTCTTTTCATTCAACGCCCAGGAACATGTGGTGTGGGGACAAACAGGTGCTGTACCTCGTTTCCCTCCTTCAGGGAACAGTAGTTATAGTCATAACGTTACGTTCTCTTTTCATTCAACGCCCAGGAACATGTGGTGTGGGGACAAACAGGTGCTGTACCTCGTTTCCCTCCTTCAGGGAACAGTAGTTATAGTCATAACGTTACGTTCTCTTTTCATTCAACGCCCAGGAACATGTGGTGTGGGGACAAACAGGTGCTGTACCTCGTTTCCCTCCTTCAGGGAACAGTAGTTATAGTCATAACGTTACGTTCTCTTTTCATTCAACGCCCAGGAACATGTGGTGTGGGGACAAACAGGTGCTGTACCTCGTTTCCCTCCTTCAGGGAACAGTAGTTATAGTCATAACGTTACGTTCTCTTTTCATTCAACGCCCAGGAACATGTGGTGTGGGGACAAACAGGTGCTGTACCTCGTTTCCCTCCTTCAGGGAACAGTAGTTATAGTCATAACGTTACGTTCTCTTTTCATTCAACGCCCAGGAACATGTGGTGTGGGGACAACTCCTTCAGGGAACAGTAGTTATAGTCATAACGTTACGTTCTCTTTTCATTCAACGTCAGTACAAAATACTGTGAGAAAATGGAATCCTGACCCTGACAGATTTCATTGTCCTTGTGACTTTGTGTTGTACCGAAGTTGCCTGACTGAAAGGGAACTGTCACCACCATCACACACAGTCAGCATTAATGAGCTCTGCTCTTTCCGGCCCTTCAATTGGTGACAGACAGCAAGACGAATTCCTGGTTAATGTTCCTTGCAGTCTCTCCTCTCACTGTCTCTTGTTATTTCTCTCTTGCTCTCTCTTCACAAACAAAACAGGCAGAAGCACCCAGTCTTTGTAAATTGGCTAGGAAACAGGAGATTGTTGCTAAGCACAGTGTTGTTCCACTGGCTGACATTTAGGCCTTTTGTTTGGTGTTAGACAAGCAGACAAAAACAGCAGTGAAACGAGCTTCTCCTCGCCTCGTCTCCTCGCCTTGCTTCTTCAATCAATCAATCAAATGTATTTATAAAGCAATTTTTACATCAGCAGATGTCACAAAGTGCTATACAGAAACCCAGCCTAAAACCCCAAACAGCAAGCAATGCAGATGTAGAAGCACAGTGGCTAGGAAAAACTCCCTAGAAAGACAGGAACCTAGAAAGGAGGCGGAACCAGGCTTTGAGGGGTGGCCAGTCCTCTTCTGGCTCTTCCGGGTGGTGATTATAAGAGGACATGGCCATTTAAGGCCAGATTGTTCTTCAAGATGTTCAAATGTTCATAGATGACCAGCAGGGTCAAATGCAGCAGTACTTTCTCTGTCACACAGTACTGCTGTAGCTCAACTCTCCTTATACCTCCTAATAACTAGATATACAGGGGAGGCTGTGTTTGTGTGTGTTTAGAAACAGCTGTTGGCCAGACGTCTGTCATGGTTGGGGATGGAGAGTGTGGCATGATGTCTGATCAGGGCTATTGTTAGGGGTGATAAATGTTGACTTCCATAACCATAAAATGTGGTCATTTTTACTTTATTTTACTTTATTTTTACTTTGTAATCCGAAGGTTAGAAATGCTAACAAGTACATGTCAAATCCCATAGAGAACGCTAACTAAATGCTAACAAATACTTTAGTCTCTGACCTAACGTATTTGCAGGACAGACAACCCAGCTCATAAGGTTATTCTAGTAACAAAAATATGCTATTCAGATTTTGCTGCACAGACCAAACATATATTAGACTGCAAAGAGCATCAAAGGAGAAGATTGTGGACTACAGGAAAAGGAGGGCCCCCATTCACATCGACAGGACTGTAGTGGAGCGGGTCGAGAGTTCCTTGGTGTCCACATCACCAACAACCTAACATGGTTCAAACGCATCAGGAAAGTTGTGAAGAGGGTACGGCAAAGTGTTTTTCCCCCCCAGGAGACATGGCATGGGCCCCCAGATCCTCAAAGTTCTACAGCTGCACTATCGATAGCATCCTGACCGGTTGCATCATCGCCTGGTATGGCAACTGCTCGGCATCTGACCGTAAGGTGCTACAGAGTGTAGTGAGTACATCACTGGGACCAAGCTTCCTGCCATGTAGGACCTACAGTACCAGTCAAAATGTTGGACACACCTACTCCTTCTTAGTCAAATAGCCCTTACACAGAGCTGTCCTGTTGTAAAATAAATGATAGTCCCACTAAGCACAAACCAGATGGGATGGCGTATCGCTGCAGAATGCTGTGGTAGCCTTGCTGGTTAAGTGTGCCTTGAATTCTAAATAAATCTAAAATAAATCTAAATCTAAATCACTAACAGTGTCACCAGCAAATCACCATCACACCACCTCCTTCACGGTGGGAACCACACAAATCACCATCACACCACCTCCTTCACGGTGGGAACCACACAAATCACCATCACACCACCTCCTTCACGGTGGGAACCACACAAATCACCATCACACCACCTCCTTCACGGTGGGAACCACACAAATCAAATCCAAGTTTATTTGTCATGTACACTGAATACAACAGGTGTAGACCTTACAGTGAAATGTTCTAACCAATAGTGCAAAAAAGGTATTAGGTGAACAATGGGTAAGTAAAGAAATAAATACAACAGTAAAAAGACAGGCTATATACAGTAGCAAGGCTATAAAAGTAGCAAGGCTACATACAGACACCGGTTAGTCAGGCTGATTGAGGTAGTATGTACATGAGATATGGTTAAAGTGACTATGCATATATGATGAACAGAGAGTTGCAGTGGCGTAAAAGAGGGGTTGGCGGGTGGTGGTTGGCGGGACACAATGCAGATAGACCGGTTAGCCAATGTGCAGGAGCACTCGTTGGTCGGGCCAATTGAGGTAGTATGTACATGAATGTATAGTTAAAAGTGACTATGCATATATGATAAACAGAGAGTAGCAGCAGCGTAAAAGAGGGGTTTGGGGGAGGGGGCACAATACAAATAGTCATTTGATTACCTGTTCAGGAGTCTTTTGGCTTGGGGGTAAAAACTGTTGAGAAGCCTTTTTGTCCTAGACTTGGCACTCCGGTACCGCTTGCCATGCTGTAGTAAAGAGAACAATCTATGGCTGGGTTCTGACAATTTTTAGGGCCTTCCTCTGACACCGCCTGGTGTAGAGGTCCTGGATGGCAGGCAGCTTAGCCCCAGTGATGTACTGGGCTGTACGGACTACCCTTTGTAGTGCCTTGCGGTCAGAGGCCGAGCAATTGCCGTACCAGGCTGAACGCATTGAGGAAAGAAATTCCACAAATTAACTTTTAACAAGGCACACCTGTTAATTTAAATGTGTTCCAGGTGACTACCTCATGAAGCTGGTTAAGAGAATGCCAAGAGTGTGCAAAGCTGTCATCAAGGCAAAGGGTGGCTACTTTTATTGAAACTCAAATATAAAATATATTTTGATTTGTTTAACACTTTTTTGGTTACTACATGATTCCATGTGTTATTTCATTGTTTTGATGTCTTCACTATTTTTCTACAATGTAGAAAATAGTCCAAATTAAGAAAAACTTTTGAATGAGTAGTTGTGTCCAAACGTTTGACTGGTACTGTATATACTAGGCTGTTTCAGAGGAAGGCCCAAGAAATTGTCAAAGACTCTGGTCACCCAAGTCATAGACTGTTCTCTCTGCTTCCGCAGGGCAAGACTGCTGAACAATTAATCAAATGGCCAACCAGACTATTTCCATTGACACCCCCCCCTTCTTTGTTTTTACACTGCTGCTACTCGCTGTTTATTATACATGCATAGTCACTTTACCCCTGCCCTCATGTACAAATTACTTCAACTAACCTGTATCCCCGCACATTGACTCGGTACCGGTACCCCCTGTATATAGTCTCATTATTATTATTATTATTATTCTATTGTGTTTCTTTTATATTTTCTTAACTCTATTTTCTTAACTGATTTGTTGGTTAAGGGCTTGTAGGTAAGCATTTCACAGTAAGTTCTACACCTGTTGTATTCAGCATTTCACAGTAAGTTCTACACCTGTTGTATTCAGCATTTCACAGTAAGTTCTACACCTGTTGTATTCAGCATTTCACAGTAAGTTCTACACCTGTTGTATTCAGCATTTCACAGTAAGTTCTACACCTGTTGTATTCAGCATTTCACAGTAAGTTCTACACCTGTTGTATTCAGCATTTCACAGTAAGTTCTACACCTGTTGTATTCAGCATTTCACAGTAAGTTCTACACCTGTTGTATTCGGCGCATGTGACAAATACAATTTGATTTGGGAAGCTTGATTTTGGAAGAAGCTAACCACTTAGCTAGAAAGCTAACTAGCTACTAAATTAGCAAACCAAGTGCACAACTGCAGAGCATTTAGCACATTTTAGACACTTCATAGTTATAAGATATCTAGCTGGCAAACATTTAGTTGTGAATTCCCTACTGTAACTAGATGATCTGGTGCATGTTGCACAGCAGGGAGTGACTCTTGTCGTTGTGTACTCGTAAAGTAAACAAACACCACATGACGGAACAACCGGTAAGCTTCATAATGAAAAACTGTGACAGGTGAAATGAAACACGCAATCTTTATCTCTTAACATATTGCATAAGTTGACTGCAGGTATTTGCTTAACAAGTAACTAGAAATATGCTAAAAAAATGTATTACTTCAAAGAAATAGTTTCAACTGTATTGAAAAAACATCCCGTAGCCATTTCCAAATACCCCAATATATGGCCCAAGACTACTTTATTACCATGGTAGCAGAGCCACACGCCCTATATTATCACCTGTAATATTGCCATGGTTAAACCTCACCATTCTGCTTTGGTCTACACAAAAGGGGGAGACCTAGTCAGATGTTCAACTGAATGCCTTCAACTGAAATGGGTCTTCCGCATTTAACCAAACTGTCCTCTCTGATACAAAGCCTTAATTATTGTCAATCCCAAATTGACTGGTACTCCATAACTGTGACCCGTAGTCCCTAAGTGTCAAAGTGTTCAGGCTTAGTGGTCTGTTTTGGATTGGGAAAGTCTCTTGGCCTTTGTTGATTGATTCTTCCTGTATTATCTCTGTAGCTGCGGAAGGCCATCGAGGGCTCTGTGGCAGTGAAGGGGGTGAAAGTGCGCCCCCCTCTGTCCAGTTTCCGGGACAGTGGCACCAGCGGCAGCAGCAGCAGCAATAGCGAGAACGAAGCCACAGAGCTCCACAAGCTGTGGGACCGTCACAAATCCATGTCCCTCCCCCGGGAGCACCTGGCCTCCGACTCTGACGAGAAGTCCCAGTGAGGGGGATGGGGACAGATTTTTGGGAGAGGTATATTGGATGGGGATTGGGACAGGTTAATGTAGACAGGTATATTACCGAGGAGTAGGATGAGCGTTGACCCCCCCCCCCCACTTAAAAACCACTACCGATGCTGCAACCTCATAGCTTGGATCAATATTTAATTCTGGAATATAGAGTTCACACTTCCTCTTCCTCTCCTTGCCTTCCTCTCCATCCCTCTCTCCTTTACCCCTCCTCCTGGTTGGCCTTTGGGCCCTACACTTACTCAGCTCTTATGGAGGAGGGATTGACTCACCACAGACTGGACCCTGCTCTCCACTAGGCTTGGGGGGGCCCACAACAGAATAGATCTGTGTGTTAGGGAGGGGAGAGGAGTTAAGGTGTCACTGCTTAACAAAGTTTGTCAGAACAAAATGTATAGAATGTGTTTTGACTGTAAAAGGGATTGCATTTTCTTTTTTTGCCAACTTTGGTATTGGTGAGGAAATGTTCAGTTTGTTTGCATTTTGTGGACCAGTAAACGTTTCTTTCTGACCAGTCTTCCATATGCAGACGGTTCAACAGTGACAAGAAGATAGGCTTGTGTACCGGTATGGATGTGAGTGTATGTATTGAGTGCATGGATGCATTGGTTGGTATGTATTTACATGAAGAAAGTAGCGAAACCAACCACCTGCTTTAATTCCTTTGTGATTTGAATCTTCTTATCAGACACATTTCAGTCTGATCATTTCAGCAGTGTTCTAGTTTGTTCCCATCTGTTTTAGTGACCTGGAACTGGAAATAAGTAGCCTAGTGGTTAGAGCATTGGGCCAGTAACCGAAAGGTCGCTGGTTCGAATACCCGAGGCAACAAGGTGAAAAGTCTGTATCTTTGAGCAACACTTACCCCTAATTTGCTCCAGGCGTGCCGTACTACTATGGCTGACCCGGTAAAACAACACATTTCCCTGAAACTATCTGGAGTGTATGTATGTGACAATAAAATGTCTTCTTTTTTTCACCTTGCCTCTGTAGAGAGAACCACATACTGTTCTGGTCTCACATTGGGAGATGTCTTCACCACTCTTTCTTTCAGTCCTCTCCCTCTACCCCTATTATTTTCTGTGTTACATTAGTGCTTGAGTCTGGGTGAGAGAATAGGCTACTCTATGCAAACAGATGTATGTATGTAGGTATTCTGTAGAATGGTGAAAGCATTAACATTTACCTCTCAGCATGCTTCAACACACATGCTGTGCACTCCTTTAAGAAAACACGGCCTCAAACACACAGGTTTTAATAAGAGCCAGTCCAAGAGAAGTGGGCTTTCTCTAGATGTGGCTCTTAATAAGCCTGACTGAGTATGTTGGGCTAGGGAGAGAGGAGGAGAGGAAGAAGGAGAGGGGGAAGATGGAGAGTGAATGGAAGAATGAAAGCATTTTCTGTTATCTAATCTGCTGTGTTAGGGAGTTTTCTTCAATAGAACCCAGGGTAGCTTTCTGGTTGGCCAACTTCACATCTTTACTGTTCACTGTCCAGTAACACTACGGTGATCAGAGTAAGGTCAGACCCAGACCACATAGAACCAGTTTAAATAATGCTGACCAGTAGCCAACTGACTGAAACTAGATATCTGAACTAACTGACCAATGATCAAACATCCATACTGACCAATTAGAAGCCGTCAGCATTACCGATCGGTGATCTATACATGGCTAATGATAAAGCACTTCATTCCTACTACAGTATGATTTATCAATAGTGCTACTGATGTATAGAGCTGCCTAGAGGATGTCTGGTTATATGGTTAAGAGTCTGACCTCTGTGATTTTGACTTATTCATGTATTTTCCTCACGACAGTCGTTGGCTTAATGTGCTGCATGGTTTCCTTAGTCATTTGAATGTATTTAACTATTAAGTATGTTTTGCTTGGTGATATAAGCTCCATACTGCACAAGCCCAGTGTGCAGCTTCCAATCAGATCACATCCCTTATTGAATTGTCAGTAAAAAAAAAAAAGTAAGTATGGCCACTACTCGTTTTCTCTCAGTCTCTCATTCGCTCTCTCTCTCTCTCTCTCTCTCACTGATTGATTAACAGGCAGGGGTCATTTTGAGACTTCTTTCTTCCTCCCTCCTTTGTAATGTTTGCACTGAAAGGCCTGATGCCTCTGAAAAGGACTGAGCAGAGTCACTTCCTGTGTCAAACACTATTTCCACCTGCAATTGTTGTTATTTGGATTTACTGTTTTCACCCAGCAATATCATAATTTCTGCTCACATACGCAAGCTCAGAGTATCTAACTGTGGTTATACACATTCAGACTCCTTACTCATTGCCACATTGAATAAAGGACACACACACACATATACACACACACACACACACTAACATTTTCACAGACTGACATGCCCATCCTCACATGCAGAGAGACACACTCACACACCTTGAGTGACAGCATGGCTTTGCATGAAAGAGTGCATGTTGAAGGCTGTGTTTTCATATTGTTAGAACTTTGACCAACAGAATATATGAGAAATATACTGTTGTTTATACAGGTTTGGATAGGTTACTTTCGAAGTGTAACCCTGGGTGTAAATCATTTTAATGGACAATGTCAATATGCTGATGGCTATTTTGTTGAATGTTTTTATTCTCACTTATTTTGCATCTTTTGTCATTGCATTAGTTTTGATCTAGGTTTGATTGGCATTCATTCATACAATGATCTTTAATCATGGCTTATTTTGGAAAAGGAGATGGGCTTTTTGGGGAATGTGTGGATTTAAGACTTTGCTATACGTTTACAGATTTAACATAGTTAACATCATTGCTGTAATACGTGATTGTTAATTTAAAATCTAACTGATCTATATTGCTATCTATGGAGTTGCTCTTCCTGCAACTCCTTTTTAGTTTTTGTTGCGTATTGCTCTTCCCTGTCTGATTTGTTATAAAAAGGTCCAATGTTCAATGTTTTTCCAGCCTTGCAGCATGTACCCAATGTTTATGTATGTCATTTGTATAATGCAAGTAACACTATAACGCTAGCAGAATGAGACCCACTACCTGAAGTAACAGGAACATTTAACCAACGTTTATAGAATGTTTAAAGGACCCATGGGTGTTCTCGGTGGTCTGTATGACATCGTCATTTCACAAGTGCCTACATCATCCTGGCCCCTGCATGGTAACAGGGGTAGGATAGGATTTCTCTGCAAATGAATGTGATAAGTTTTTAAGGGATAGAAATGACTACCCATGTCCCTGCATATATATATATACACGATGTGTCAGTACAGTGTGCAACCATGACAACTCTCTGTTGTCAGTCCCCAAGCTTGCCAAAGGGACCAGAGAAAATGCACGTTTGATTTGCTTTGGTGTTTGTATTTTTCAGATGGGTTTTTCATTATTTTGCGCTTCTCTGAAGTCATTCTATCCTTATTTCCTTTTCTGTTCTCTATGGCATCATTTACTACAAGATAGATATTTTAGGGCAGGCGCATATTTATTAATGGGTATTAATCAAAATAGAAGACTCTGATTTGTTAGTTTTTTAATTATTTCGATTTGAATGATTAGGTAATCAACTTGTGCAATAATGATTGTTCATCTCACTTTCTAACCAGATTTTAATATATGACTTGACATGAATGCAAGAACCTTATTTTTGTAATGAAATTGAAAAATGTTAAACAATATGTATGTTATGACACACACTGTCTGTTTGGTCCCAGGCCATTTCTGGATTCTGCTGCTTGTACTGTCTCTGTCTGACTCTGGACTGTATGATGTGTTATAGGCCCACTATGGAAACTCACTGGGGTCAAACCAGCCAGAGTTTAACAAGTCCAGTGCTATTTTTCACAATTTGTTTTTATATCAGGGATGAATAAAGACATTTTTAACAAATGGGAGTCTGGAATCTTCTTTTACCTCAACCCTCTTTTTCTCTCATCCCCCCTCTCCTCCCAGAAGCTGTAGAACAGAAACTGTTTTTATTCTCTTTCTGTTTTTCTATCGCTCTCTCATTCTTTCCCTCTGGAGTGTGTTTGTTGTTTAAAAATCTGTTTTTCTGAGTGAAATGCCATCTGTGCTGAAATGGGCAGATAAATGCTTAATTATAGCTAAATGGGTTAATTTGTTACGGTGTGAAAAGTATACCTCTCTCCCTGTGGAGCCTAGCGTCTGTGTTCCAGACAGCTGTGCTGTAGAGTAGGGTGTGTTTTAAACTGCCCCGTCCCTGCTGTTCCAGATGAAATAACAGTCCCGTCTCTGATGCCTTTTGTTCTGGATTATGTCACCGTGTAATCTGTAATCCCTGTAATCTGACCAACACTCAACACTGCAATCTGAGATGAGACCTAACACTGCCCAATCCTGTTAGAGATTTAAATTATTCATGTCTGTCTGTCTGTGTGTGTGTGTGTGTGAGAGAAACAGAGTATGTGTATGGAAATGGTACAAAACAAAATGGTTTTTTTGACCTATCTTCTGTAGTTTATTGGCATACAAGCCATTTGTATTGTGGTGGTGCTAGTTCTTGACGGTGGTGGTGCTAGTCCTTGGAACAGTTTTACACATGCTCAACACAACCACTTTCAGTTTCATCTCCTGTCCCAGGCGATGTGGACTTCATATTGATTAATAATAAATGAAGGTGTCACAGTAAAAGTCTGTCTCCCCAGATTGGCAGAGAGTGAGGAGGATATACAAGGGGGGACTATTTTAACTGTGACTCATAGTCAGACAGGCAGATTGATGTAATTGCTGCAACAAAAAAAGTGCAGAGGGCTCTATGAAGAAAGTTTCCCTGAGCAAACTAAACTCCGTCTGACTTACGACTGATACTGTGTGAGCGAGAGGCTATGAGAATGGTGAGAGGAGATGACAAGCATGACATTTATTTTTGCTTCTCTTAAAACTTGTCAGACCAATTATCATCCAAGATACTACTGTCTCTGGTTCTGGACAAGTATTCATTGTCAGGAAATATGCAAGAAATAGCTAGTCACTTATTCATGAACAGAGCTCTATCTCAGGTCTACCCAGTGTGTTCAGTATGGAGTTTTTTTTTGGGGGGGGGGGGGGTCTATCTGTAACCTGGCCTGAACGTTTCTTTGACCAGGATGTGCAGTGTATGTTATAAACCAAACCCCATGTTACTTACTTTAATATGGTGCAATGTTAATGATACCTTTTGGGGTTTTTTAATGCATTTTCTTCAATCAACATTAACCCATAAACAAAAATAAAAAATAAACTGAAACCAAATCATTTTTTTAACGATAGTGTTTGACTACATCACATCTCTTCTATGTATAAAACTGGAGGGTGAAAATAGAAACCAATCTGAAGTCAGAGGTGTGCCTCAGAGCGGTATGCAGGGGGTGTAGGAGGCTCCATAACCCCCATAGTGGGGATCCTCATGACACTGACCACCAGCATGCCCTCAGGGGTCAGTGTGCCACTGACCGACAGGGGGTCCATGTCCTCCGGTAGCAGGGTCTTATGGGTAAAAGTATCACTGACACTCCCATCCTCCAACACCTGAGGGAGAGAAGGTATGGTGAGAGAATGAGGGAGGAAGAAGGAAGAGAAATAGAAGAGGGCCAGCAGAGGAGTAAAGGAGAGATGGAGAAGAGAGGTAATATAATGAGGGAAGGTCAAGGAAGGGGGAGGTGAGAAGAGGGGGAATAGAGAGTATAAATCAAGGGAAGAAGGGATGGTGAGATGAAGGTGAGAAACTGTGAGGTCAGTACATACAGATCTATCTTTTGATCATTGTTGTATTACCAGGAAATGCAAATTGTGTATTCAAGGTTTAAAAAGACTTCTAGAGTTTGTAACTTCCACTTAAAAATGTCAGACTTGATTTGCCCTAACAAAAAAATGTATCGACTCCTAGGAAAATGTCCATTAATTATAATCTGAAGCTGAAGTCTTTTTTTCCTGATGTGAGAATCAGGGTCATATTAAGATGGTGGGGAGCTGAGATCAGGCAGAGAATCACAACAAACGGTTGACCAAAGAGCAGTATTTGTCTAAGCAGGGCCTTGGGGCTGCATGGTGAATGGATGAGAGGACTGGAGGTTGGCTTTATTAAGTGGTTCTCTGGCCTGTTAAAGAGGAGCTGTGACATGGTTGCCTTACAGCATCAGCAGCAGTTTCCTCTCTCTCCACTTTGCCATTTACTACTGATTACAAACTTCTTACACATGGCTGAGGCTGGGAGAGCAGGAGGCCTAGTGAGATTATACAGAACAATTAATGGTCAGCTATAGCCGTAAAATACAGATGTTGTATCTCAATTTGATCATCCCGTTGTTGCAGGAATGTTCCTGGACAACATGTAACACAAACTCGTGTTACATGTCAAACTCACAAATTCAAGGTTTAAGAAGGCTTCTAAAGTTTGCAATTTCCACTTTAAAATGTCAGCCTTGATTTGCCCTAACAAAAATGTGTCAACCCTTCCAAATAATGTAAATTAATTATAATATTCAAAACAAATCACATTTACTGCCTGATTACTTTTCTGCTGTAGCAAACTGGCTCAAATTAAGGTATGGCATCTGTATATAGCTCTCCAATAGCCTCACCCTTCATTGGGATTCACACTTCTCCCTCATCATCCCCCAGTACACAATAACCAAGCACATCATTAAACAGGACACACAATGCACACACACACACACACACACACACACACACACACACACACACACACACACACACACACACACACACCATTGCACTTCATTTGTGCACTGCATTTGTACCTACAGTGTGCACACAGACACATCCTCTTTCACTAATGGGTACCCACACATACACACTATAACCTTCAGACACTCACCTTTTCAGCGTGGATGACTATGTTGTGGTTGTAGGCCATCAACACTATGTCATGAGGTTCAAACTGACTGACATCAGCTGACATGTAGTAACTTTCCCCCAACGATCTGACCATGCCCATACTGGCAGGACGACCTGTCACAGTGCCACTTGTTGGGCCTGGAGGGAAGTGCAGACAAAACAGTTAGTGGAGGAGACTTGAATATGCTGATTTATTCTATTCTTATTTTATTGTTCTCATTACCATCACCAACTTGGTGAAGAATAAACCATAGCAAGACAAAATATATAAAGGAATTAAGGGAAAATATGACTGATTTCAAGTTTATTATCCAGTTCTTGGGGGAGGATATATTTCAGTTTTATGTGGAGACAACTGGAGAATACAGGCCATTCGAGCTCATGAGTGAGCAATGATTCTGTTTGGAACATAAAGCTAATTTAATTCCCAGAAAGAACCTGAGTGGTACACTACGAAGCAAGCTAGATCTAATCAGGCTTTTATAAAGCTAGCCAGCTTCAGTTAGCTTCGCATTCTAGGTCAGAAGGACCGGCTCCAGTCATAAGCGACAGAAGCGGTTGCTTAGGGCCCCCAGCCACTAGGGGGCCCCGAATAAAATAAAATAAAATAAAAATTAAAATTGGGGTCTCAATTTACTGTTGAGAGTTAGAATAGTAGAATACGCAAGCTGTAAGTTAAACATGTGGTTGTGCATCAGCAGTTTTTCTCTTGTTTAGTCAGTCACTGACAGTCACTCAATTAACCATGTCAGGTAACAATTTTTCGATTGGTAAATTAGTCTAGCCAGTTATCTAAACTTGTAATCATGGCCGAATACCGACCGGGCACTCGGCACATGTAGCCAGGGGCCTGGCCTCCAGTGGGCCCCCATTGATTTTGATGATCACCCTCACTCAGATATTATTAACGTGGCATAAATCATGGCAAAATGGGTAGAATTGCAGGAAATTAGCTTTAAACTGCAAAAATGTTCCCTCTACCCCTTGGCAAAATGGGTAGAACTACAGAAAACTTGTTTAAAACACACAAAAAACAACTACAAAATATGTAACCAGTCCTCTTCCTCAAATGAAGACACAGACACTTCATTCAGGATAAATGGAGTTAGCCCTGAGTTATGCTGCGTTCAAAACAACTGGGAACTTGGAAATCTCTGACTTCTGACTTCAGTGCGTTCAAGACAAATGAGAACTCAGAAAAAAAAACTCCTACTGGGGAAAAAAATATTTTTAACTGTCTCAGCCAACTCGGAATTCCAAGTCCGAGTTGGAATTCTAGAGCTCCGCCCTGGAGCAGGTTAGTTCTGAAGGATTCATTGCCATAGAAATGTACCTGAACAAAAGGTGAGCCACTTTCATATGACTGGGTTAACTCCGAGTTGACTAAAGTTACCTCGCTGAGACCTGGTATGTAGTATACACCTCAGCACAAAATAGAGCCAAACTCAAGCCCCATTTATCCCCGGTGCTAACCTGCGTCCTTTGTACCGGTTGTGCGAACATGCTGATTGTGCCCATATTTTCAGACAGGTGTAGATGATCAAAAGACACATTATGATCTGATCTTACTGCCCAACTGCGGAGGTAGTCAGGCACGTATTGTGTCTGGATATCTCACAAGTGTAAACGGATCTGGACAATGAAACCATTTAAACCCTAATTATTCAGACTAAAATCATTGACAGGTGGCACCATTAATCTATGACGTCAACATGTATTAAAATAAATAAATATTATTTTGAAAGAATATCTGTCAAATAGTTATCATTCAGGGAGGTACCAAAGACAATATACTTCGACCAGGGCGTGACAGGTACCAAAGACAATATACTTCGACCAGGGCGTGACAGGTACCAAAGACAATATACTTCGACCAGGGCGTGACAGGTACCAAAGACAATATACTTCGACCAGGGCGTGACAGGTACCAAAGACAATATACTTCGACCAGGGCGTGACAGGTACCAAAGACAATATACTTCGACCAGGGCGTGACAGGTACCAAAGACAATATACTTCGACCAGGGCGTGACAGGTACCAAAGACAATATACTTCGACCAGGGCGTGACAGGTACCAAAGACAATATACTTCGACCAGGGCGTGACAGGTACCAAAGACAATATACTTCGACCAGGGCGTGACAGGTACCAAAGACAATATACTTCGACCAGGGCGTGACAGGTACCAAAGACAATATACTTCGACCAGGGCGTGACAGGTACCAAAGACAATATACTTCGACCAGGGCGTGACAGGTACCAAAGACAATATACTTCGACCAGGGCGTGACAGGTACCAAAGACAATATACTTCGACCAGGGCGTGACAGGTACCAAAGACTCATAAATGCTGTCAACTTTTTTTTTCTTTAAATGTTTTACTTTTTACTAATTCACTTTATTATTTACAACATATGTTCAATGTAATACAGAGAAAAATGTAAAAGTTTGATATATTTCACAATATAATTTGTAATAATAATTTTGATTTGGTTTATTAGACATCCAGTAGCTACACACAGTCCATAAACAGTCTTTAAAGCCATCGTTATAATTTTGTATGTGTTTGGCTCTGAGGAAGCTCCTTAGTTTTAATTTCCCTCTTTGGCATTTTAGCACCTAAATAGAGTTTCACTGCCTCGACACTGTCCAACACTCAGGCAGGCCTCTTATAGCCTATTAAAGCATTTTAGCTAAGACACTGGAGACTGGTTGGAGCCCAATGGCAGACATCTCCCACTGCTCTGATTCATTATCTTCTTTGAGATGCTGCTTTTCTACCAGAATACATGTAACTTCCACAGTCTCTAGCAGCTTCTTGGTCATTCCACAAATACAGTGCCTTTTGATATTTCAAGTACAAATTGTGCACCAATACTGTGTTTTAAAAGTATGTTATATTAAATTAAATGGCCTGTAATATAAACCAAATGGAACATTTTATAAATCAGATATTTTATATTAACAAATATTTGCTAAAGTGCATGTAATGACATGTTATAGAAACTCTTTGTTTTGAGATTTCACTTGGTTTTTAGAAACTTACCCCACAAACAATAGACTTCCTCAGACTCGTTCTGCAATAGGGGGCCTGTGTGTGAGCATGCCCATGTTGAAGTCAGAAGTTTACATACACTTAGGTTGAAGTCATGAACACTAATTTTTCAACACTCCACAAATTTCTTGTCAACAAACTATACTTTTGACAAGTCGGTTAGGACATCTACTTTGTGCATGACCCAAGTAAATTTTCCAACAATTGTTTACAGACAGATTATTTAACTTATAATTCACAATTCCAGAAAATGATGTCATGGCTTTAGAAGCTTCTGATAGGCTAATTGACATAATTTGAGTCAATTGGTGGTCTACCTGTGGAAGTCTTTCAGGGCCTACCTTCAAACTCAGTGCCTCTTTGCTTGACATCATGGGGAAATCAAAAGAAATCAGCCAAGAAAAAAATGTAGACGACCACAAGTCTGGTTCATCCTTGGGAGCAATTTCCAAACGCCTGAAGGTACCACGTTCATCTGTACAAACAATAGTACGCAAGTATAAACACCGTGGGACCACGCAGCCATCATACCGCTCAGGAAGGAGATGCGTTCTGTCTCCTAGAGATGATCGTACTCTGGTGCGAAAAGTGCAAATCAATCCCAGAACAACAGCAAAGGACCTTGTGAAGATGCTGGAGGAAACCGGTACAAAAGTATCTATATACACAGTAAAACGAGTCCTATATCAACATAACCTGAAAGGCTGCTCAGCAAGGAAGAAGCCACTGCTCCAAAACTGCCATAAAAAAGCCAGACTACGGTTTGCAACTGCACATGTAGAAATGTCCTCTGGTCTGATGAAACAAAAATAGAACTGTTTGGCCATAATAACCATCATTATGTTTGGAGGAAAAGGGGGAGGCTTGCAAGCCAAAGAACACCATCCTAACCGTAAAGCATGGGGGTGGCAGCATCATGTTGTGGGGGTGCTTTGCTGCAGGAGGGACTGGTGCACTTCACAAAATAGATGACATCATGAGGAAGGACATGTGGATATATTGAAGCAACATCTCAAGACATCAGTCAGGAAGTTAAAGCTTGGTCGCAAATGGGTCTTCCAAATGGACAATGACCCCAAGCATACTTCCAAAGTTGTGGCAAAATGGCTTAAGGACAACAAAGTCAAGGTATTGGAGTGGCCATCACAAAGCCCTGACCTCAATCCTATAGAAAATGTATGGGCGGAACTGAAAAAGTGTGTGTGAGCAAGGAGGCCAACAAACCTGACTCAGTTACACCAGCTCTGTCAGAAGGAATAGGCCAAAACTCACCCAATTTATTGTGGGAAGCTTGTGGAAGGAAACCCGAAACGTTTGACCCAAGTTTTAAAAAATTCAAGGCAATGCTACCAAATACTAATTGAGTGTATGTAAACTTCTGACCCACTGGGAATGTGATGAAAGAAATAAAAGCTGAAATAAATAATTCTCTCTACTATTATTCTGACATTTCACATTCTTAAAATAAAGTGGTGTTCGATCTTAACTGACCTATGACAGCGAATTTTACAAGGATTAAATGTCAGGAGTTTTGAAAACTTTTGTGGTAGAAAAGACTCTTTCGCCATTTTGTGGTAGAAAACTGAGCGTGTTCAAAATAACTAGTCAACCCATATTTGGATGGGCTAAAAATTATTTAACAAGTTAACATTTTTTGTTAAACTATTCAATTGCTCCTCCCTGTTGTCCCTCAAGGGCACGTCGACAGATTTTTTTACCTCGTCAGCTTGGAGATTTGAACCAGCAACCTATTGGTTATTGGCCCAGCGCTCTTATCTGCTCTTAACCACTAGGCTACCTTTCATCCAAGGTGCAGGAGCCTGGCCCTGGATAGCTTCTGCTCAATTTAACTGCTGTTTACTGTTTTTAATTTTGTCTTTATTTAACTAGGCAAGTCAGTTAAGAACCAATTCTTATTTACAATGATGGCCTAGGAACAAGGGGTTAATTGCCTTGTTCAGGGGCAGAATAACAGATTTTTACCTTGTCAGCTCGGTGATTCAATCTAACAACCTTTTGGTTACTGGCCCAACACTCTAACCACTAGCCTACCTGCCGCCCCCTACCTACCATTGATGTTATTCACCCCAACAACCCCCCACTCACCTGGGTGCCCGTAAGAGTCTTTGCAGTGTCGGCTGAAGGGGGCCAGACACAGGGGGGCCACATCCCCCTCCTCTCCAAACAGGCTTTGGGGTCCCACCCCTGCTGCCTCCAGGAAAGGCTCAAACAGGGGGTCCGCCGCCCCACCACCAGACTCCTCTGACCGGTAGGTGCTGGAAGTGCTGTAGCAGGCTGACGAGCGGAACGAGGAAGAGGAGGAACGGCTGGATGAAGAGCTGGTCAGAGCCATGGTGAGAATTGGTGTCTAAAACACACACACACACACTGAAACTACAACTAACTCAGTGAGATTATTTTACTACTAAATTGTTGTCAACACACCAAGATAAAGCTGGTGGCTCTGTTGTTCTTTAGAATCAGCCCAGATACTCTTCAGAAGTCAGTAACCCCTTTTTCCACTGCACACACACACTGACACTGACACGGAGCTCTCTGCTGTCTCTCTGGGTGTAATTTAACAAAGTCCCAAAGCATTCTGGGAAAGTGGCATGCTATGGCCCCAACGTGTAGTCCTCTTTTCTCCTTACAAGGTGGTGTGTCCAGCGATGGTAGCCAGGAATAACGGTAAAAGAGATAAGATGTGTGTTCCTCACACATGCAAGTTTATACACACACACACACACACAAACTCTAAAGTCACATAGAGATTACTGAGCCAAGGGGTGCACTCAGAGATGTTTTCGGTATGTGGTCAGAGATAACAGAATGAGAACAACAGGTTGAGAAGGTTGTGGGAACGTTGTGCTAACGTTGCTTTTTAAACCATCATTTAACTGTCGCTCTGTACGTCCTGCTGCAGGATTCCATTAGGATTTATGTATGCATTTTATAACAGAACATTATGTCTGTACTTTATGCCAGAAGTTTATGCCAGTACTTTATGCCAGTACTTTATGCCAGAAGTTTATGCCAGTACTTTATGCCAGCATGTTATGCCAGTACTTTATGCCAGTACTTTATGCCAGAAGTTTATGCCAGTACTTTATGCCAGCATGTTATGCCAGTACTTTATGCCAGTACTTTATGCCAGAAGTTTATGCCAGTACTTTATGCCAGCATGTTATACCAGTGCTTTATCAAATCAAATCAAATTTTATTTGTCACATACACATGGTTAGCAGATGTTAATGCGAGTGTAGCGAAATGCTTGTGCTTCTAGTTCCGACAATGCAGTAATAACCAACAAGTAATCTAACTAACAATTCCAAAACTACTGTCTTATACACAGTGTAAGGGGATAAAGAATATGTACATAAGGATATATGAATGAGTGATGGTACAGAGCAGCATAGGCAAGATACAGTAGATGGTATCGAGTACAGTATATACATATGAGATGAGTATGTAAACAAAGTGGCATAGTTAAAGTGGCTAGTGATACATGTATTACATAAGGATGCAGTCAATGATATAGAGTACAGTATATACTATGCATATGAGATGAATAATGTAGGGTAAGTAGCACTATATAAGGTAGCATTGTTTAATGCTTTATGCCAGAAGTTTATGCCAGTACTTTATGCCAGCACTTTATGCCAGCACTTTATGCCAGTACTTTATGCCAGCACTTTATGCCAGTACTTTATGCCAGTACTTTATGCCAGCACTTTATGCCAGCATGTTATGCCAGTACTTTATGCCAGTACTTTACGCCAGCATGTTATGACAGTACTTTATGCCAGCACTTTATGCCAGTACTTTATGCCAGCACTTTATGCCAGCACTTTATGCCAGCACTTTATGCCAGCACTTTATGCCAGCACTTTATGCCAGCACTTTATGCCAGCACTTTATGCCAGTACTTTATGCCAGCACTTTATGCCAGCATGTTATGACAGTACTTTATGACAGTACTTTACGCCAGCATGTTATGACAGTACTTTATGCCAGCACTTTATGCCAGTACTTTATGCCAGCACTTTATGCCAGTACTTTATGCCAGTACTTTATGCCAGTACTTTATGCCAGCACTTTATGCCAGCACTTTATGCCAGCATGTTATGCCAGTACTTTATGCCAGCACTTTATGCCAGTACTTTATGCCAGCACTTTATGCCAGTACTTTATGCCAGCACTTTATGCCAGTACTTTATGCCAGCACTTTATGCCAGCATGTTATGCCAGTACTTTATGCCAGCACTTTATGCCAGTACTTTATGCCAGCACTTTATGCCAGTACTTTATGCCAGCATGTTATGCCAGTACTTTATGCCAGTACTTTACTTTATGCCAGCATGTTATGCCAGCACTTTATGCCAGTACTTTACGCCAGCATGTTATGCCAGCACTTTATGCCAGTACTTTACGCCAGCATGTTATGCCAGTACTTTATGCCAGAAGTTTATGCCAGTTCTTTATGCCAGCATGTTATGCCAGTATGTTATGCCAGGACTTTACGCAAGTATGTTATGCCAGTACTTTATGCAAGTACTTTATGTCAGCACTTTACGCCAGTACGGCATGCCAGTACGTTATGCTAGTACATTATGCAAGTACGTTATGCCAGTACTTTATGCCAGCATGTTATGACAGTACTTTATGCCAGCATGTTATGCCAGTACTTTATGCCAGCATGTTATGCCAGTACTTGATACCAGTATGTTATGCCAGTACTTTATTTAAGTATTTTATGCCAGCATGTTATGCCAGTACTTTATGCCAGCATGTTATGCCAGTACTTAATACCAGTATGTTATGCCAGTACTTTATTTAAGTACTTTATGCCAGCATGTTATGCCAGTACTTTATGCCAGCATGTTATGCCAGTACTTAATACCAGTATGTTATGCCAGTACTTAATACCAGTATGTTATGCCAGTACTTTATTTAAGTATTTTATGCCAGCACGTTATGCCAGTATAAAGCTGTTGACTTGTTTGTTTATTAACTGTTACATTAGTATCTGCTCCCTTTCCAGCTGGGACTACATTTGGAGAAATGTTCTGTGAATCAAGTCGATTATTCTGATAATAATAATGGATTTAAATGCTACTCCGTGGGATGTTCAAAGTTTCTGATTTGAGTTTTGAGTTTTGAGTTTGAGTTATTTTTTTATAACCCAACTCTGATCTGTACTTCTCCACAACATTGTCCCTGACCTGTTTGGAGAGCTCCTTGGTCTTCGTGGTGCCACTTGCGTGGTGGTAGCCCTTGCTTAGTGGTGTTGCAGACTCTGGGGCCTTTCAGAACAGCTGTATATATACTGAGATTATGTGACACTTAGATTGCACACAGGTGTAATTTATTTAACTAATTATGTGACTTCTGAAGGTAATTGGTTGCACCATATCTTATTTAGGAGCTTCATAGAAAAGGGGGTGAATACATACGCATGCACCACTTTTCAATTTTTTTTTATTGAAACAAGTTATTTTTTAAATTTCACTTCATCAATTTGGACTATTTTGTGTATGTCCATTACATGAAATCCAAATAAAAATCAATGTAATTACAGGTTGTAATGCAACAAAATAGGAAACATGCCAAGTGGGATGAATACTTTTTCAAGGCACTGTACACCTTAGTTGGCTTTTTACATTGTGCCAATATCTTTTCTATTATGGTATGTTCTATTTAAGCACTAAGGCCCGAAGGGGTGTGGGTATATGGCCAATATACCACGGCTAGGGGCTGTTCTTAGGCAAAACACAACGCGGACACAGCCCTTAGCTGTGGTATATTGGCCATATATCACAAACCCCGGAGGTGCCTTATTGCTTTTATAAACTGGTTACCAATGTAATTAGAGCAGTAAAATACATGTTTTGTCATACCCGTGGTATACGGTCTGATATACCACAGCTGTCAGCCAATCAGCATTCAGGGCGCGAACCACCCAGTTTATAATGATTGAGAGATAACTGTTTATTCCTATAGGGAATGGCCCTTTCTTTCTCTCAGGGAGAGAAATTATTTGTTTACACCATTCCCCACAAGAAAATGGCAGGCAGTCAGTGGTACTTTATGATAACAAAATAGCATTGTCTATTTCTGTGTGTGTGTGTTGTGAAAGTTACAGGGGTGAGGTGAGTTCTGTCCTTTTCAGAGGTGTAAAGGTTGTTCCAGAATTATGTGTAATGAGCTGAGTTAATGGAAAAGTACATTATCAAATCAAATACATTCAGCAGCTTCTTGGAATCCTACGTGATTGTTAAGTGCTTTCCACAAACTCCATGACTTAATTCGTTTTTATTTTTTCCATAATTCCCTTCCATCGAGCCAGGAAATCTGACAATCATACCAAGTCAGGATTTCATTTTTATTTTTTTTTGCAAAGAACATTAAGGATATTTTATTAAGAACTTGAAATTATGTCAGGTGCAGCAAACAATTTTTAATCAAGTGCCAATATTCAAAGTAGTACATTCATTTAAAACAAGAGAAAATAAATAAATGACAGGAAAGGAAATGAGAGGATGGTGAAAAAATCTCTGAGGGATTAAAGGTGTGTGTTTGTGTAATGACAGAGGTGAAGATTCACAGTTATCAGTAAGAGGAGCGACAGGAAGAGGTGACATGGTACTTTCACTCTGGCTCCTATAGTTGTAGCCTTTGTTTCATGTTTAACTTGCTTCTGGCAAACAGTGGGAGACTAAGTGCTCTTGGTATATTGCATCTTTTTACAGATAAAGCTGTTGCATTTCCTTTGTAGGCTCTGTATACCAGTTGCATTTCCTTTGTAGGCTCTGTATACCAGTTGCATTTCCTTTGTAGGCTCTGTATACCAGTTGCATTTCCTTTGTAGGCTCTGTATACCAGTTGCATTTCCTTTGTAGGCTCTGTATACCAGTTGCATTTCCTTTGTAGGCTCTGTATACCAGTTGCATTCACAATAAGGGAATTACAGTGAAATGTGTGTGTCTATGCAAGTGTGTTTTAATGTACGTCTGTGTGCGTGTTTAGATGTGCACCGGAGCCACGACATTACCTTGGTGTCACCTCACCGCCCAGCGCACAGGGAATTGTGGGTCGTTTTAATTAAGCACTGCAGAGGCTAATGTGGGTTAAACACAGCACAACTCTCCACTCCCAGCTCTACTCTCTAATCTGTGAAGATTACACTCTAGCTCTCCAAAGAGATGTTTACAGCAGACTGCTGTTGCCTCCTAGTTCTGTATGCAGGGCCAGTAGTGTCTAGATGTTCAACAGAGGGCCTGGAGTATCTAGATGTTCAACAGAGGGCCAGTGGTGTCTAGATGTTCAACAGAGGGCCTGGAGTATCTAGATGTTCAACAGAGGGCCAGTGGTGTCTAGATGTTCAACAGAGGGCCTGGAGTATCTAGATGTTCAACAGAGGGCCAGTGGTGTCTAGATGTTCAACAGAGGGCCTGGAGTATCTAGATGTTCAACAGAGGGCCTGGAGTATCTAGATGTTCAACAGATGGCCTGGAGTATCTAGACGTTCAACAGAGGGCCAGTGGTGTCTAGATGTTCAACAGAGGGCCAGTGGTGTCTAGATGTTCAACAGAGGGCCTGGAGTATCTAGATGTTCAACAGAGGGCCTGGAGTATCTAGATGTTCAACAGAGGGCCTGGAGTATCTAGATGTTCAACAGAGGGCCAGTAGTATCTAGATTTTCAACAGAGGGCCAGTAGTGTCTAGATGTTCAACAGAGGGCCAGTAGTATCTAGATTTTCAACAGATGGCCAGTAGTGTCTAGATGTTCAACAGGGGGCCAGGAGTATCTAGATGTTCAACAGAGGGCCTGGAGTATCTAGACGTTCAACAGAGGGCCAGTGGTGTCTAGATGTTCAACAGAGGGCCAGTAGTGTCTAGATGTTCAACAGAGGGCCAGTAGTGTCTAGATGTTCATCAGAGGGCCAGTAGTGTCTAGATGTTCAACAGAGGGCCAGTAGTGTCTAGATGTTCAACAGAGGGCCAGTAGTGTCTAGATGTTCAACAGAGGGCCAGTAGTGTCTAGATGTTCAACAGAGGGCCTGGAGTATATAGATGTTCAGAGGGCCTGGAGTATCTAGATGTTCAACAGAGGGCCTGGATTATCTAGATGTTCAACAGAGGGCCAGTAGGGTCTAGAAGTTCAACAGAGGCCCTGGAGTATCTAGATGTTCAACAGAGGCCCTGGACTATCTAGATGTTAAACAGGCCTGTTGTGTTTAGATGTTAACCCTGTGGGTGTGGGGTGGTGAGGGCAATTGGGTGACTACAGGCTGAATATTCATATTCTATAGTATGTGGAAACGCCTTCAAATTAGTGGATTTGGCTTTTTCAGCCACACTCATTGCTGACAGGTGAATAAAATCCACCACACAGCCATGCAATCTCCATAGACAAACAGTGGCAGTGAAATGGCCTGTACAAAAGAGCTCAGTGACTTTCAGCGTGGCACCGTCATACGATGCCACCTTTCCAGCAAGTCAGTTCGTCAAATTTCTGCCCTGCTAGAGCTGCCCTGGTCAACTGTAAGTGCTGTTAATGTGAAGTGGAAACGTCTAGGAGCAACAACGGTTCAGCCGCAACGTGGTAGGCCACACAAGCTCACAGAGCTTGGTTGCAACACTCACTACCAAGCTCCAAACTGCCTATGGAGCTTAATGAAATGGGTTGTAAACTCACCACCATTGGGAACGCTACCTGCCCGAATGCATAGTGCCAGCTATAAAGTTTGGTGGAGGAACAATAATGGTCTGGGGCTGTTTTTCATCTTTCGGGCTAGGCCCTTTACTTCCAGTGAAATTAAATCATAACACAACAGCATGCCATGGAATTCTAGACGATTCTGCGCTTCCAACTTTGTGCAACAGTTTGGGGAAGGCCCTTTCTTGTTTCCATACATAAATGATTTGTTGAGATCGGTGTGGAAGAACTTGACTGGCCTGCACAGAGCCCTGACCTCAACAACATCGAACACCTTTGGGATGAATTGGAACACCAACTGCGAGCCAGGCCTAATCGCCCAACATCAGTGCCCGACCTCACTAATGATTGTGGCTGAATGGAAGCAAGTCCCCGCAGCAATGTTCAACATCTTGTGGAAAGCCTTCCCAGAAGAGCGGAGGCTGTTATAACATCAAAGGGGGGACCAACTCCATATTAATACCCCTGATTTTAGAATAAAATGTTAACTTAGTGTATCGCCTCCTCCCACTCGCCACTGCCACCGGCCATGTCTATCAGACACACACACAAAGTCTGTGATAAGTGCCCAATGTCAGTACTGGCCTAGAGCAACAGGCCACCCACAGAACATGTTGCCACTCTCTCCAATCTCTCACTCCACACACACACACACACACACACACACACACACACACACACACACACACACACACACACACACACACACACACACACACACACACACACACACACACACACACACAGGCCTCCCTTTAAATCCATCTGTGCCACTCTAAAGGGACACTCATTCCCATTGGCTGATGCAGTATAAATCATAGGACATTCATCCAATCACAGGACAGTGGCGCCACCCTGTTACATCACCCGCCTCTTACAGAAACCACCATCAGCTTTTTGGGGCAGTTAACCTCAAAAGACTAGTATTAGGACAGAAGGAGAGACAGGAACGATAAAGAGACACATAGCAGGAGAGGATAAAATAGAGATATACATCTCCCATTGCTCTACGTGTCCATCAGTTGTTTTTCATAATCGCTGACTAATTGCCTGTCGGCAAAGGTAGCACTCAGCCCTGCCGTCCCCCAGTTATATAAGAGAGGGCTCCTGTGAATAAGGATAGGGGGGAGGGAGGAAGAGAGAGGAGGGATAGAAGGAGATGGAAACAGACTGAGGGTGAAAGTGGGAGACAGGAGATGCAGGAGACAAAGGGACAGAGAAAGAAAGGAGAAGGGGATGAGAAAGGGGAGAGAAAATTAGACAGATGGAGACAGCGGGAGAGTGTGTGTGACAGCTGTGTGTGAACGAGATGCCCGGAACCAAGGTGCCAGTCACACACCACCAGGGGGACACGTTCAGTGAGTGCGCAATGCAGCCAGACTGGGGGGGACAGAGAACAATGCAACACACGTCGTTGCATCAGGACAAAATCACAACCTTGCCCCGGACACAAACATCCCCTCTCTGTAATGTCAGTGAAAGGACAATGACACAGTGTCCCTCCAAATAGACAATACTCAAACCCTCCAATCCTCTAAACACCAGGACAAGCTGGAAACAGATGTAACAGGATCTAACCTTACACAACTCTAGTTTGACTTTTAACCCTTGACCTTGTCAAAGAGGAGGTCCAATACCATATGAGCAACTTCGTACAGCTGTAGAGGCAGAAAGATAAACATTAGCAACTCGAACTTAAAAGAACAGTGAGCAGACCACTAAGTAAGAACTCGTACTCCAAACAGTCTAATCAACCATGATAAATGGATGCACAGAACACTGCATTAGAATCAGAAAGCATTACAAGATGCATTCTAGAAAAAACACCCAGCTGTCAAAGTGTCTTTGTACATTGTGAATAGTTCTGTGTAGAACCATAATGTAAATGTCCGCATGTTGTGGATGTCAAGCGGATCTATGGCTCAATGGTGGGTTAGCATTTATCATTGGACAGAATGAATGGAACTGACCTGACCGTATGACCAATCAGAGGTCAAAGTTTATAAATGAAGGCACAGCCGTAATGGTTTCCCCTGAGTTGAATTTGTGTTTCAGACTCAATCCACCAGTTGTTAGTGTCATCATCAAATAATTCAGTTGTTACATTTCAAATCATGTTGCTAAAATGTATGACACCACACCTACTTTTAATCATCTCTCTGGCAGTCTAAAACACATTTTTAGTTTCCAAAAAGGGAGAACGGTGATTGGTCTGTTAATGTCCTTTCCAAAAGCATCATGTAGGCCAAGCCTTTTACCTTCAGTCAGAACATTGCTATACTAAAACACTGTTTAAAAGGGAATCGTTGCATTAGGGGTTTTTGGAGCGGACGCACAAATGCAAGCTAGTTGACTGTAATATTTTACCACACACACACACACACACACACACACACACACACACACACACACTAGGGCTTTCATGAACAATCAGTGAAGGGTTGAAGAGGTGAGCTGAACACTAATTCTGTGCTTTAATCGTGAATACATTTCCCAACATACACACACACACACACGCTCGCTGAGAAAGAGGATGAGTGAGCAGTGGCTCATTGTGTAGGGGCGGGATATACTGACGCTCTGAACCAATGGGACTTCCTGAGTTGTATGAGTGACAGTCCCTCTGACCGAACCAATTTAAGGTTCCTCAGATCACCATGCCAATGGAATGATTTCGATATATTTACAAAAAATGCCCTTTTCCTGACATCCTTTGAAAAAGAATGGAAAGAGAATTAACTTGTAGTTTTGCTTTAGGAGCAGCTATGAACAGGAAAGAAAGAAGTCCGATATAATTACAAAGAAAAGGAAACTTTTCCCATTGAGGATCATGACAATAACAAACCGTATCACAGTATCCTCTTTCAAAATTAAATAAACATTTTTTTGATCATATTTGTATTTTTTTCCCGGTATACTATATCACACAGTGATAACAAAGAAAGGAGAAATCTACAGCCACGTTAGCTTCGTGCAAAAACCACATACACTGGCACGCCGCAGAGGCAAAGATTAAAGCAAGACAACACATACAAAAATATAGAACATCTCCAATGCAACGTAACACCTCTTCACTGAAACTAGGTTTCTGTACAACAATTTCTCCACCAAACAGCATCTCTTTCATCAAAGGGTCACTTCTGGAACATTCTATTTGTGTTTTTGTCTTCGTTGTTTTTTAAGAGAAACATTGGTCTTAAGAATTCTATGTAGGAAACCATAGAACCAAAAACAAAATATGGTAGCTATAGTATGTCATTATGACAGTTAGTCATAATGATATTCAGAATAATTATAATAACCTGTTGAATGATAGAAAACTAGTACAATAAAAGCATATAATTTCTGTCATAATCATTTGTGACAAATATTTTTTTGTTTTTAAAATACATATTTCCTGTCACTTTTAAGACATTCCAGCAGTTGCTCATAACTGTTGGTGACAGGTTACATACGGTAGTTTGGCATACTCAGCAAGCCATGCCCAGAAGGATGCTAGGGGGTAGCGCTCCCCTTCTCAGACATTGCATGCATCATCCAATGGTTGCGTGCCACGTCATCGACTGTGCTGTCGGCACCAGATTGGTGTATCATATGTGGTTAGCTGATACATAAAAGACCTATCCAGGCATTGTAAGATCTGGCATGCGTCAGCAACGCTTGGGCAGAGGAACGTGCCCAACATCTCTTGCAAAGGAGAGGAAGGGCTTCAGGTTTCAGGATGCAGTGGAACCTGTCCACCAATGGGATATACTGTATCTGGTTGGGGGCAGAGGAAGGGAGGTTATAGAGAACAGCCCAAACTACAAAACCAACGTGCTCAAGACCAGGTCAGCACACAAGTTCAGTTCAGCACTTACAAACACATGCAGAGATATTTCAGAGTTTTAAGGTTCAGTCTTTTTCCTGTCAGTTGTGTCCCTTTAATGTTTTAGCAGTCACTCTTGTTGTGGGTGGATGGAGCACTGAACCCCACTGGCCAATCCGTGAGCTTCTTCCTGAAACCACAGACCAATCGTTGGGCTTGTTACCTGTGACAGCCAGTCCTGCTCTCCTGCTTCACATTGATAGAAAAGATTGTTTGGACGCCTCAAGACAAAAATATATTGATACATATCAAATGGTCAAGGGGCAGGCGGGTAGGGGATCAACATGATGCGAAGACGCCAAGACAGAGAGGTTACACTGCAGTAAGAGTTCAAGTCATGAAAAAAACATGCAGACAGGTTTAGACAAGTCAGAGGCCATGGGAGGGACGGAGAGATGAACAACTGATGAAACAAAAATCAATGACAGGGCAGTCATTGGTTTCTCTGCTCTCTCCCCCTATCCTCCTCCTCCTCCTCTTCATCCTCGTCCAGAGACACCACCCCGGAGGAGGCTACATCTGAGACCTTCCTGTGGGTGGCATAGTCAGCTGGGTACACCTTGCGCTGTCCTTCTCCCTGGCCCACGGTGCCCTCATAGTCTTTGCAGGGCGTACCTTCGTCTTCCCCGGGCGACAGATAGGTCTCGGAGTAGGTCACAGAGTAGCAAGGTGACTCCTCCCCCCCCCTCCGGCTACTCCCTCCCCCCAGGTTGTTGAAGTCCCCTCCCCCTCTAACCCCCTGCCCCACCCTCTGGAGGCGGGCCAACAGCAGCTCCTCCCCCCCCTGCAGGGCCGAGAGGATCTTGGCAGCCAGCTCGGCGGTGTTACCGTGGTTGTTGCAGCAGTGATGGGTGAGATCTCGCAGTAAGGGGTGTTGCTCATTCAGGCTATAGAGGCTGGAGCAGAGGGTGTCTGTGGAGGTGGGAGAGGGCCTCTCTCCCCCCTCTCCTCCTCCTGCCCCCTCACAGCACGGCCCCCGCAGACCCAGGTGCTGACACACCTGCCTTTGAAGAATATCCCTCAGGTAAGGAGGCACCTCTGATACAGAGAAGAGGGAGAAAAGAGACAGTGAGTATACTGAATGACCCTGCTAATGTCTGACCATGCCTGATGAGGTCAGGTCACGTAGTCAGGAAAAACTATGATCTCTACTGATGAGAGCAATGTATTGTTATGGAATTATAGCAGATTCATTATTTAATGAAACTAACTTATCAGGCTAAATCTGGAAAGGGTGAAGGTTATTCAAGTTGATCTTAGATCTGTGCATTTGGGGCAACTTTTCAGCCATATACTGTAGTGTTACGGAATAAAATACGTCATACTAAATTAAAATAAATGACATTATGAAGCAAAACAAAGCAGTCATATTTGGTGCAGTGGAATAAGCAATCAGCCTAAAAGCATTAGCATCCTCACACACAACCATACATATACACACACGCAGCCAACAAACTGTCTGCAGCAAAATAATCAAATTAAACTTGCAGGAGGGATATCAAATTTCACCGGAGACCAACTTTTTTTGTGAGAGGACGAAAGTAGGGCACTGGGACAATAAGAGTTACAGACAGCCTCGTCACCACACAGACAGAGGGGAAAGAAAAGGGGCATGGGGGGAAAAGGATGTGCAGGGCCTGGAGGGTAAAAAGCAAGGTAGAAATAAATGATGATATGAGAAAGGAGGACTATGCACTCTTCAGTGATACTCCAGTTGTAATAGGGTAGCATTGGCTCAAATTGGGAAGTTGAGACATTTCTAAATTTGGTATCTTTAGAAGTTTTGGAGGTCTGATTACGAGTGTGTGTGTGTAGGTGTACACTACCTGTGCTTTGTGTTGTGGGCTCGTTGGCAGGAATGAAGTCCTCATCATACGAGTCGTCATTAGAGTCATCTCCATCCACAGACGACCAGGCTCTCAGCTTAGCCTCCGCTATGGCAAACTGCTCCGCCACACCTGAAACACACAGGTTAGACGTCAATATCACAAACATTCAATATACACACACACACACACACACACACACACACACACACACACACACACACACACACACACACACACATCGAGCCCCATCATTGAGTGCCCATGATGACGCCGGCATATGATTTTTGATTGACAGGTCTTTTCTGTGGAAGACAGAGTATATTGATAGACTGACATCACATCAAGATTCTAGACCGGAGAGGTCATAGGTCATACAAACATATAGACATGTTACCAGGATATATATGCAAACACTGGAAATAATTCACACTTACAAAACACCGATACAGTGACTTGCAAAAGTATTCACCCCAATGGCATTTTTACTATTTTGTTGCCTTACAAGCTGGAATTAAAATGGATTTGTTGGGGGTTTGTATCATTTGAGTTACACAACATGCCTACCACTTTGAAGATGCAAAATATTTGTTGTTTGTTTCATAATATAAAATAAGACAAAAAAACTGAAAACTTGACCATGCATAACTATTCAGAGGGCTTGTAATTGCTGCAAAAGGTGGCTCTACAAAGTATTGACTTTTGGGGGAAAAGTCAATACTTTGTAGAGCCACCTTTTGCAGCAATTACAGTTGCAAGTCTCTTCGGGTATGTCTCTATAAGCTTGGCACATCTAGCCACTCTGATTTTTGCCCATTCTTCAAGGCATAACTGCTCCAGCTCCAAGTTGGATGGGTTCCCACTGGTGTACAGCAATCTTCAAGTCATACCACAGATTCTCAATTGGATTTAGGTGTGAGCTTTAACTAGGCCATTCCAAGACATTTAAAAGTTACCCCTTAAACACCTCGTATGTTGCTTTAGCAGTATGCTTAGGGTCATTGTCCAGCTGGAAGGTGAACTTCTGTCCCAGTCTTAAATCTCTGTAAGACAAACAGGTTTCCCTCAAGAATTTCCCTGTATTTAGCGCCATCCTTCAATTCTGACCAGTTTCCCAGTCTCTGCCGATGAAAAACAGAGGGCTTGTGTTCTCGGGGGGATGAGAGGTGTTTGTGCCAGACATAGCGTTTTCCTTGATGGCCAAAAAGCTAAATTTTTGTCTCATCTGACCAGAGTACCTTCATGCCTTTTGGCGAACACCAAACGTCTTTTTTCTGGCCACTCTTCTGTAAAGCCCAGCTCTGTGGAGTGTATGGCTTAAAGTGGTCCTATGGACAGATACTCCAATCTCCACTGTGGAGCTTTGCAGCTCCTTCAGGGTTATCTTTTGGTCTCGTTGTTGCCTCTCTGATTAATGCCCTCCTTGCCTGGTCCGTGAGTTTTGGTGGTTAGCCCTCTCTTGGCAGGTTTGTTGTCGTGCCATATATATATATATTTTTTTATAATGGGCTCCTTGTTCTTCGTGGTGCCTCTTGCTTGGTGGTAGACATTGCTTAGTGGTGTTGCAAACTCTGGGGCCTTTCAGAACAGCTGTATATAAACTGAGATCAGGTGAATGATCATGTGACACTTAAATAAAGTCCTCCTGTGTGCAATCTAACTAATTATGTGACTTCTGAAGGTAATTGGTTGCACCAGATCTTATTTAGGAGCTTCATTACAAATGGGGTGAATGTATATGCATGCACCACTTTTCAGGTTTTTATTTTTCAATTTTTTTTAAAAGAAGACATTTTGTGCATTTCACTTCACCAATTTGGACTATTTTGTGTATGTCCATTCCATAAGTTCCAAATAAAAATATATTTAAATTACAGGTTGTAATGCAAAAAACTAGGAAAAACACCAAGGGGGATGAATACTTTTTCAAGGCAATGTATGTGCAGTCTGTCACACAAATATACAATCAGAAATTTGAGATCTGTCTCAGATCTGTATGTCACACAAACGGCAGGTAGCCCAGCGGGGTGTGGCAGGTAGCCCAGCGGGGGGTGGCAGGTAGCCCAGCGGGGGGTGGCAGGTAGCTCAGCGGGGGGTGGCAGGTAGCCCAGCGGGGGGTGGCAGGTAGCTCAGCGGGGGGTGGCAGGTAGCCCAGCGGGGGGTGGCAGGTAGCATAGCGGGGTGGCAGGTTGCATAGCGGTTAGAGCCTTGGACCAGTAACTGAACGGTCACTAGTTTGAATCCTCGCACAGACAAGGTGAGAAATCTGCTGATGTGCCCTTGAACAAGGCACTTAACCATAATAGTTGATAATGACCACTCTCCGAGGGTGTCTCAGGGAGAGTTGAGATATGCAAAAAAACACATTTCCAATTCACACGTGTATTAATACACACTTGTACATAAAATAGGACAAATATAAAATCAAATCAAAGTTTATTTGTCACGTGTGCCGAATACAACAGGTGTAGACCTAACAGTGAAATGCTCTAACCAATAGTGCAAAAAAGGTATTAGGTGAACAATAGGCAGGTAAAGAAATAACACAACAGTAAAACCGATTTTAAACCGATTTTAAACTATTGAATGAAAGGGAACCCAATTATCTTTAAAGTTAACTAAGTCATTGGCCTGCCCCTACTCACTGAAACAAGAATGGAAGAGCTGTTACCATTCAAACAAATGTTTCTGTTCGAACATGTATCCCACCTTCATTACCTACTTGGGCCCTGCAACCCACGTTGGCTTGCTGATCTTACAAAACAGAGAGCTTGCAAGCACAGCTTTTGAGGCATCAAAAGTTCACAACGCTAAGAGCCCTGACCACTCGGTTTTGACGATTTGACAAGGAGCACTCACTCCAGTTAGAGGGTGCATTATCAGGTATTGGAGCATTGAGAGATGACGCACAACAACGGTTTCTATCATGAAACCATGATTCCAATAACCTCCGCGGTCAAAATAACTGTAAAGTATGTCGCCATCAAAACGACTACCGCTACAATCGACCTGTTCGCTACATTCCTGCACCCAACCCACAAAAAGGGTCAGAACACAAGGGTAACAAAGGGTTGAAGGATGATCAAAACGTAGACCAATGTTCTCCAGAAGTTCCACTACGTGATGAACTAAAGCGAGAACAATTTGTGAAAAGGGTAAAAGATAGGTCATAAGGACTAGACGGGGAATTACCGGACACCAGGTCCGCAGGAATTAACACCCATAGCAAGGACGTTAAAGTTCAAATTTCTCCTGTTCTCATTCGAGACCCTATCCAGGACCCGCTTGATCAAGAAACAAGCCCCCGAGCTTTGTCTATAGACTCTGATACAAAGGTTGCGAAGAAAAATGTCAAACACTTCGGTAAAGCCAAGCACACTCAAAACCTGAAAAGTCTATCGGTTTCCACCTTGAACAGAAATGGCACATCACGTCGTTGCGAACGACCACTCCACTTTGTGTGGAATATGTCCACTAAACACGAATCTAAATGCCCATACCTGGAAACAGTCCTGGAGGATTGCTTAACTTGTCATGCGCTAATCGATTTGGGACGACAATATCACTCATCTCTCAAACATTGTTTGATGATCTCAAAAGGGCTTTGAAGCCAACTAAACATTGTTTAAAAGTGGAACAATGCGACACTACACTTCGAGGGATCACTCAGACTACCTCGCCTCTCACATTGAGAGTGATTCTGAAACTACACTTCCAGGACGTATTGGTCGTCCACCCTGTGTATGTTACCAGCCTCGAAACTGTACCCCTGCTACTTGGAGCAGACTTGATGGATCGGTTACTCCCATTGATGGATTGGAAAACCAACTAGGTATGGTCACAGGCCACAGTGCCTTCTCCACTGACCATACCCACTTTCCCTAACGCTAGCTGCAATGCAGTCATTCATGAGGGGTATCTGTTGAATGCACACCTTGGGAAAAAGACGTTTAGAAACCTCTTGGTGAAGAGTCCGATCCAAGGAGATATTACTGTCTCAGCCTCCAGTATTTATGCTGCAGTAGTTTGTGTCGGGGGGCTGGGGTCAGTTTGTTATATCTGGAGTACTTCTCCTGTCCTATTCGGTGTCCTGTGTGAATCTAAGTGTGCGTTCTCTAATTCTCTCCTTCTCTCTTTCTTTCTCTCTCTCGGAGGACCTGAGCCCTAGGACCATGCCCCAGGACTACCTGACATGATGACTCCTTGCTGTCCCCAGTCCACCTGGCCATGCTGCTGCTCCAGTTTCAACTTCCACCTGACTGTGCTGCTGCTCCAGTTTCAACTGTTCTGCCTTATTATTATTCGACCATGCTGGTCATTTATGAACATTTGAACATCTTGGCCATGTTCTGTTATAATCTCCACCCGGCACAGCCAGAAGAGGACTGGCCACCCCACATAGCCTGGTTCCTCTCTAGGTTTCTTCCTAGGTATTGGCCTTTCTAGGGAGTTTTTCCTAGCCACCGTGCTTCTACACCTGCATTGCTTGCTGTTTGGGGTTTTAGGCTGGGTTTCTGTACAGCACTTTGAGATATCAGCTGATGTACGAAGGGCTATATAAATACATTTGATTTGATTTGATTACGATATCTTGACACATTCCATCAGCCAACCCGATAGACCATTCTTTTCATGATTTCGAGCCGGCTGTCTCTGTGAATAAACCACTACAGGCTCCCTCGACACCAATTCTGACTGACCTCCAGGCATTGACCTGAAAATTACCTGACTACGTCAGACTCATTCTGAACAAGTTGTAATCTTCCCAGGATCCTTGGTTTTCTTCCCTTGACATGCGCACTTGTGTAAGCATAAACGCACATGCACAACGGAACATCCAATTAGGATTTATGCTAGGATCACTTAAGGGTCCAAGCAAAATACCAGCCTTAGTAAAGTTGAACATTTACTTCTTGGCCTTTGACTCTCCAGCACTCACCACTTTTCTTCCCAGAAGTCCATAGGTCATCCCTGTAGACTGCCCAAAACTAGTGTCTTACAGCTGTAAACTTATCATATAGTTATCAACTTAGGATAGTTCCTAAGCAACACACCAAGTAGGATAACCCTAGATATGGCATTAGAGACAATGCCATGATAGTCATTTTGCCAGAACATTGGACGTATATAGAATACAGTCCAATTAGATGATTTTTGTGTGAGAAGTATATTTTCTATATCTTCGAATGTAATTATATATATTTCATGAGTGTGTGTGCGTTGTTAACATCTGCCTAAGTTACTGCCCAGATCTTCCAGTCTGGACAACGATCAGACGACGGGTCTGGAACTGCGATCCCAAATCCGAACACCCACTGCCAATCCTTGTGGCGGCATTCCCTGCTGTCAGAGAGCCTACCAAGGTAAACCACCAGAGGGGGGGGGACCGCAATGGCGATCACCAACCAGGACATCCCCTGCCCCTTCCTGTGGTACTTTGCAGCTTCCAGGGAACCTACCAAGGTAAACCACTAGAGGGGACCGCAACGGCGATCACCAACCGGACATCAACTGCCCATCCTTGTAGTGGACTGCTCCGCTTTCAGAGAGCCTACCAAGTTTAATCACCAGAAGGGACTGCAACGATGATCTACAAACAGGACATCACGTGGTCATTATTTTTTATGTTGATTTGTAACATGCAGGATAAACAAGATCCAAACCACCAGGGGTGGAATGTCATGACATTGCCCTCTTTGGGGATAGCGAGTACCATCCCCCTCTCTCTATCACCCCCTACCAACAGGCTCTGTTAGGCAGGTCATAAATTCCTTGAGGAGTTCTCTCCTCATGGCCAGAGTATAAGAGAGTGAGTTTTCACAGAAGAACAAAGGAACCTCTTCTCCAGCATAGAACCTGAGAATTGAACAATGTACATGTTTTGGAGAAGGTGTACACGGTCGGGGATGAATCCAGCTACGACCGGTCTATTTTGTCTAATGTTTTTAAAACTCATGAGAGACAATACAGCCACATTATCATAACACTGTTTATAGTCTCAGTTATGAGGCTTGCATCTAATTATTGTATAAAATGAATAAGTTAAAGATTAAACTATTTGTGAATGTATGTAATGTGATGTTAAACTGTTTAATGAAAGGGAACCCAATTCCCTTTAAAGTTAACTAACTCATTGGCCCGCCCCATGAGCACAAACTTTGATCTGGTGTCATGGGAAAGTATTTTTCTGCTCTTCCGAATATAGCCCCCACCTTGGGAATTTATCTTCAGACCAGCTTACCTCGATAACCCGAGAGGGATAAGGTTTGAGTAGATTGCAGAATTCTTAACCATACCATGTGGTTAAACTCTGAGACTATCGATACCGACAGAATAAGAGCTACTCTTCGATGCTAATTACTAGTCTGCAGCTAGAATTTATGTACCCGTGAATGCGAGGACCTACAACCGTTAAAACATCTATTCTATAACAACATTGCTGAATGTTCCTCTGAACTATCTATTCTAACCACGGGAGAGAGAGAGGGCGGACAAACTCTCCAACAGAAACAAACTTTCCAACAGAGATCACGACGACACACTGAGCGTAAATATATATATTGATTGTAATTAGAGTAAATATATATATTGATTACAATTATTCCCGAATGAGTGAGCGTTCATGTGCAAAGGATTAGCATTTCAATTGTCATAATTATCAACTTTGTTGTGTGCTTTATCTTTCGCGCCCTCCTCAGTCCCTTTGTCTACCAAGCCGCTATGCCGGTTTAGCCCACATTCCCCTATCATTTCCTTGTGACCATATCTACTTGTTTGTTAGTGTGTGCATTTCTGTGATTATTTAGTTAGTTAATAAATAAATTATTTAGACAATTGATGTATGGATGACTCATAGTGAAGATTGGGTTTGTGCAGATAACCAACAATTTACGACGTTTGGAATGAGACTAACGTGAGGTAAATAATAATTAATTAATTAGAAGACTAATTGATCAGATATTAAAATATCTGTAAGTTATATTAGGAAAATTATAACTTTGTAATCTGAATATCTTTCTTGGTGCCCCGACTTCCTAGTTAATTACATTCACATGATTAAGTTAGTTTAATCACATAATAATAATTACAGAGAATATATTTGATAAAAATAAGTCTTCAGTATACTGACGCCAAAGACACAACAAACCTTTATTTAACTAGGCAAGTCAATTAAGGTCAATTTCTTATCGTCTGGTAAGACAAGGGGCGGGGGTGTCTGTCTATTTGTCAATAACAGCTGGGGTGCGATGTCTAACACCGGGCGGCAGGGTAGCCTAGTGGTTAGAGCATTGGACTAGTAACCGGAAGGTTGCAAGTTCAAACCCCCGAGCTGACAAGGTACAAATCTGTCGTTCTGCCCTGAACAGGCAGTTAACCCACTGTTCCTAGGCCGTCATTGAAAATAAGAATTTGTTCTTAACTGACTTGCCTAGTTAAATAAAGGTAAAATAAAAAATTCTCGAGGTATTGCTAGCCTGAGGTAGAGTGCCTCATGAGCTGTAGACTAGACTATCTAGTTCTCATCTATATTATTCGTAGTCATCTAGTTGATAAGGCCATAAGCAAACCAGAAAACAAACAAGAAAATGCTCATTCAGAAGCGGCGCTCCTAGTGGATGGGGATTTTAATGCAGGCAAACTTACATCCGTTTTACCTCATTTCTACCAGCATGTCACATGTGAAACCAGAGAAAAAAAACTCTAGACCACCTTTACTTTACACAAAGAGATGCATACAAACCTCTCCCTCACCATCCATTTGGAAAATCTGACCATAATTATATCCTCCTGATTCCTGTTCACAAGCAAAAACTAAAGCAGGAGGTACCAGTGACTCGCTCAATATAGAAATGGTCAGATGAAGCGGATGCTACGCTACAGGACTGTTTTGATAGCACAGACTGGAATATGTTCCGTGACTCATCCAATGGCATTGAGGAGGTTACCACCCCAGTCCCCAGCTTCATCAATAAGTGCATCGACAATATCGCCCCCACAGTGACCATATGTACATATCAAAACCAGAAGCTGTGGATTACAGGGAACATCCACACCGAGTTAGAGGCTGGAGCTGCCGCTTTCAAGGAGCAGGACACTAATCCTAACACTTATAAGAAATCCCGTTATGCCCTCAGATGAACCATCAAACAGGCAAAGCAGCAATACAGGACTAAGATTGAATCCTACTACACCGGCTACGACGCTCGTCGGATGTGGCAGGGCTTGCAAACTATTATGTACTACAAAGAGAAATACAGCCGCGAGCTGCCCAGTGACGCGAGCCTACCAGACAAACTAAATGCCTTTTATGCTCTCTTCAAGGCAAGCAACACTGAAGCATGCATGAGAGCACCAGCTGTTCCTGGACGACTGTGTGATCACGCTTTCCGTAGCCGATGTGAGTAAGACCTTTAAACAGGTCACATTCACAAGGCTGCAGGGCCAGACAGATTACCAGGACAGGTACTCAGAGCATACGAGGACAACCTGGCAAGTGTCTTCAATGACATTTTCAACCTCTCCCGAGTCTGTAATACCTACATGTTTCAAGCAGACCACCATAGTTCCTGTGCTCAAGAATGCGAAGGTAACCTGCCTAAATGACTACCGTCCTGTAGCACTCACATCGGTAGCCATGAAGTGCTTTGAAAGGATGGTCATTACTCACATCACCACCATCATCCCGGATACCCTAGACCCACTCCAATTCGCATACCGCCTCAACAGATTTACAAATGACGCAATCTCAATCGCACTCCACACTGCCCTTTCCCACCTGGACAAAAGGAACACCTATGTGAGGATGCTGTTCATTGACTACAGCTCAGCATTCAACACCATAGTGCCCACAAACCTCATCACGAAGCTCACGACTCCAACACCATCATCAAGTTTGCTGACGACACAACAGTGGTAGGCCTGATCACCAACAATGACTAGACAGCCTATAGGGAGGAGGTCAGAGACCTGGCAGTGTGGTGCCAGGACAACAACCTCTCCCTCGATGTGAGAAAGACAATGTAGATGATCGTGGACTACATGAAAAGGAGGGCCAAACAGGTCCCAATTAACATTGACAAGGCTGAAGTGGAGCGGTTGAGAGTTAAGTTCCTTGGTGTCCACATCACCAACAAACTATAAATGGTTCAAACACACCAAGACAGTCATGAAGAGGGCAAGACAACACCAAATCCTCAAAAGCTCTACAGTTGCATCATCGAGAGCATCCTTACCGGTTGATTCACCGCCTAGTATGGCACCTGCTTGGCATCTGACCGTAAGGCGCTACAGAGGGTAGTGCGTACACACAAGTATATCACTGGGGCCAAGCTTCCTTACATCCAGGACCTATACACTAGACGGTGTCAGAGGAAGGCCCAAAAAATTGTCAAAGACCCCAGTCACCCAAGTCATAGACTGTTTTCTCTGCTACTGCACGGCAAGCAGTACCGGAGAGCCAAGTCTAGGTCCAAAAGGATCCTTAACAGCTTCTATCACCAAGCCGTAAGACTGCTGCATGTTTTCACACTGCTGCTACTTGCTGTGGTTTATCTACGCATAGTCACCCCTTCCTACATGTACAAATGACCTCGACTAACCTGTGCCCCGAACATTGGTCTCGGTACTGGTACCCACTGTATATAGATTCGTTATTGTTATGTAATCTTATTGTGTTACTTTTTATAGAATTTTTTACTTTAGTTTATTTAGTAAATATTTTCTTAACTCAATTTCTTGAACTGCATTGTTGGTTAAGGGCTTATGAGTAAGCATTTCTCAGTCAGCACGTGACAAATAACATTTGATTTGATTTGTTTCTCATTCTCTTTCGCCATCTTATGCACAACCAGGTTTACATCCATTCTGCGTGTGTGTGCGCACGTGCAAGCATGTGTATGCTATGGTCCTGCAGAGATTGGCTCCTCTCCCAGACTTGTTTAGACCAGCACACTCCCAGAACACTTTGATGGCCTCTACCCCATGGAACTGTAGCCCTGCACACACACACACAGTACACCATTCTATACACACTGAAATAATCTCCCCTTAGTATCGGTCAGGGCTGAGAGCCAGACTCCTGCAGGGGATAACCACTATCCAGGATTGTGTGTGTGCGTGCATGTAGATGGAGATGTGTGTGTGCGTGCATGTAGATGGAGATGTGTGTGTGTTAGCATGAGCTGGTCCATCAATAGCACAACCACACCTGGACACAACCCTCTTAGTCTATCCTGAAACACACACACACAGTATACAGTGCAGACATAGTCAAAAACATTCCAACACATTTACCATTGTACCCTCTCCCATAATTTAAACTGAATCACTTCAACCAAACAGTCACAATTACACTCTCCCATATACATACACAGCTACATTACATTCACTGTTTTTCACACAACCTGCCAAGTCACCCATACCCAGCTAATATTCAAAGAGAGCCAGTGACGTAGATGAGGAAGCGTGTCAGCACTTTGACCAGAGTCCTGATAAAGTGGACAGGGGTAGAGTGAAGATGTAAGAGGAAGTGAAGGACAAGTGAAATAACCCTGGTGTCAGCTGGATGTGATGGTGGGATCAGAAGGGGGTAGAAGTGTTTGCATGCCTGTACAGTATGTGTGTAAAGGGGGCGTATTGGGTGATGGTCAGAGGAGAGGGGGGAAAAAAAGAGAGTAAAGTTTTAAAAAATGAAAGGAGATGAGAGGCACAAAGAAAAGTGCTCAGTCACACCGTCACTAGCCAGGAGCAGAACCTTACTGTGCAAATTAACCTTGAGAGGTTGCACTGCAGGGGGAGGGGGGAAAAAGAGAGAGAGAGAGAACGAGGGACCTAGACAATGGATAGAGAGACAGATGGAGACAATGCAAAAGAGAGAGGAAGAGAGTGAAAGAGACAAAGAGGGAGGCAGACAGGGACAGAGGACAAAAGAGTGGCATAGAAAGAAGGTGACAAAAAAAGGAGGGAAAGAGAAACATTCTCAGTCAACATACCTGTTAAAGTCAAACTAAATGACTGTAATGATAAACTGAGTAGGCCTACTGACCTGCAGCGAAGCGGGCCTCCTGTTCTCCCTCGGTGAGGTCAGAGTAGTTGTTGAAGTCAGACTCCAGAGCTGCGGGGGTGTCAGTGGGCTTACACCAGCCCTTCCACTCTATCAGGTGGGCCACCCTGCCCTGGGCCATGCCTGTGGGCCGTGTCACATGGTCCTTCATCGCCTGGGAGATGCCTAGATTTCAAAGATTAGAGGGCAAAGGTCACATACATGTAAAGAGTATAGCATGCAGGATTTGTTTTGTGTGTGTGTGCGTGCGTGCGCACACACACACACACAATCTCGTATTTACCATGTAATGAAGATCTGGCTAATGCCGCAATCTCTTGAATGGTAAGTGCTCTTCTCGATTTTGGTAACATTTCAACGGTGTCTTCAACATTTACCTGTGAAGGAAAAAACAACCATCAGTAAAGGATGACTCATACACTACATTAATGATGACAAGCAGTGGAGGCTATTATACACATGTACTGTACATGCTATGACTACCAATAAATCCTTTCAAACTGATCTAAAAGAGCACTCATGTTTTCAAGGCAGAGAAAATACCTCTGTTTGCATTGCTTTTACACTCACATGCACACTGCATGAAAGATATGAAGGGCCATTGCAAGATTATTATGACGACAATATAGAACAACCCCCATACGCTCTACTCTACCCCCTTGGTCTGGTCTGTCCATCCTCTCTACTCTACCCACTTGGTCTGGTCTGGTCTGTCCATCCTCTCTACTCTACCCCCTTGGTCTGGTCTGTCCATCCTCTCTACTCTACTCCCTTGATCTGGTCTGTCCATCCTCTCTACTCTACTCCCTTGATCTGGTCTGTCCATCCTCTCTACTCTACTCCCTTGGTCTGGTCTGTCCATCCTCTGGTCTTACTGGGTGGATAGGAACATTAGTCTGCTGATCTTACTGGGTTGATAGGAACATTAGCCTGCTGGCCTTACTGGGTGGATAGAAACATTAGCCTGCTGGCCTTACTGGGTGGATAGAAACATTAGCCTGCTGGCCTTACTGGGTGGATAGACACATTAGCCTGCTGGCCTTACTGGGTGGATAGACACATTAGCCTGCTGGCCTTACTGGGTGGATAGGAACATTAGCCTGCTGGACTTACTGGGTGGATAGGAACATGAGCCTGCTGGCCTTACTGGGAGGATAGGAACATTAGCCTGCTGGCCTTACTGGGTGGATAGGAACATTAGCCTGCTGATCTTACTGGGTGGATAGGAACATTAGCCTGCTGGCCTTACTGGGTGGATAGGAACATTAGCCTGCTGGCCTTACTGGGTGGATAGGTACATTAGCCTGCTGGCCTTACTGGGTGGATAGAAACATTAGCCTGCTGGCCTTACTGGGTGGATAGAAACATTAGCCTGCTGGCCTTACTGGGTGGATAGGAACATTAGCCTGCTGGACTTACTGGGTGGATAGGAACATGAGCCTGCTGGCCTTACTGGGAGGATAGGAACATTAGCCTGCTGGCCTTACTGGGTGGATAGGAACATTAGCCTGCTGATCTTACTGGGTGGATAGGAACATTAGCCTGCTGGCCTTACTGGGTGGATAGGAACATTAGCCTGCTGGCCTTACTGGGTGGATAGGTACATTAGCCTGCTGGCCTTACTGGGTGGATAGAAACATTAGCCTGCTGGCCTTACTGGGTGGATAGGAACATTAGCCTGCTGGCCTTACTGGGTGGATAGGAACATTAACATTGGCCTGCTGGCCTTACTGGGTGGATAGGAACATTAACATTAGCCTGCTGGCCTTACTGGGTGGATAGGAACATTAACATCAGCCTGCCGGCCTAACTGGGTGGATAGGAACATTAGCCTACTGGCCTTACTGGGTGGATAGGAACATTAGCCTGCTGGCCTTACTGGGTGGATAGGAACATTAGCCTGCTGGCCTTACTGGGTGGATAGGAACATTAACATCAGCCTGCTGGCCTTACTGGGTGGATAGGAACATTAACATCAGCCTGCTGGCCTTACTGGGTGGATAGGAACATTAGCCTGCTGGTCTTACTGGGTGGATAGGAACATTAGCCTGCTGGTCTTACTGGGTGGATAGGAACATTAGCCTGCTGGTCTTACTGGGTGGATAGGAACATTAGCCTGCTGGTCTTACTGGGTGGATAGGAACATTAGCCTGCTGGTCTTACTGGGTGGATAGGAACATTAGCCTGCTGGTCTTACTGGGTGGATAGGAACATTAGCCTGCTGGTCTTACTGGGTGGATAGGAACATTAGCCTGCTGGCCTTACTGGGTGGATAGGAACATTAGCCTGCTGGCCCTACTGGGTGGATAGGAACATTAGCATCAGCCTGCTGGCCTTACTGGGTGGATAGGAACATTAACATCAGCCTGCTGGCCTTACTGGGTGGATAGGAACATTAACATCAGCCTGCTGGCAATACTGGGTGGATAGGAACATTAACATTGGCCTGCTGGCCTGACTGGGTGGATAGGAACATTAACATTAGCCTGCTGGCCTTACTGGGTGGATAGGAACATTAACATCAGCCTGCCGGCCTAACTGGGTGGATAGGAACATTAGCCTGCTGGCCTTACTGGGTGGATAGGAACATTAGCCTGCTGGCCTTACTGGGTGGATAGGAACATTAGCCTGCTGGCCTTACTGGGTGGATAGGAACATTAACATCAGCCTGCTGGCTTTACTGGGTGGATAGGAACATTAACATCAGCCTGCTGGCCTTACTGGGTGGATAGGAACATTAGCCTGCTGGTCTTACTGGGTGGATAGGAACATTAGCCTGCTGGTCTTACTGGGTGGATAGGAACATTAGCCTGCTGGCCTTACTGGGTGGATAGGAACATTAGCCTGCTGATCTTACTGGGTGGATAGGAACATTAGCCTGCTGGCCTTACTGGGTGGATAGGAACATTAGCCTGCTGGCCTTACTGGGTGGATAGGTACATTAGCCTGCTGGCCTTACTGGGTGGATAGAAACATTAGCCTGCTGGCCTTACTGGGTGGATAGAAACATTAGCCTGCTGGCCTTACTGGGTGGATAGGAACATTAGCCTGCTGGACTTACTGGGTGGATAGGAACATGAGCCTGCTGGCCTTACTGGGAGGATAGGAACATTAGCCTGCTGGCCTTACTGGGTGGATAGGAACATTAGCCTGCTGATCTTACTGGGTGGATAGGAACATTAGCCTGCTGGCCTTACTGGGTGGATAGGAACATTAGCCTGCTGGCCTTACTGGGTGGATAGGTACATTAGCCTGCTGGCCTTACTGGGTGGATAGAAACATTAGCCTGCTGGCCTTACTGGGTGGATAGGAACATTAGCCTGCTGGCCTTACTGGGTGGATAGGAACATTAACATTGGCCTGCTGGCCTTACTGGGTGGATAGGAACATTAACATTAGCCTGCTGGCCTTACTGGGTGGATAGGAACATTAACATCAGCCTGCCGGCCTAACTGGGTGGATAGGAACATTAGCCTGCTGGCCTTACTGGGTGGATAGGAACATTAGCCTGCTGGCCTTACTGGGTGGATAGGAACATTAGCCTGCTGGCCTTACTGGGTGGATAGGAACATTAACATCAGCCTGCTGGCCTTACTGGGTGGATAGGAACATTAACATCAGCCTGCTGGCCTTACTGGGTGGATAGGAACATTAGCCTGCTGGTCTTACTGGGTGGATAGGAACATTAGCCTGCTGGTCTTACTGGGTGGATAGGAACATTAGCCTGCTGGTCTTACTGGGTGGATAGGAACATTAGCCTGCTGGTCTTACTGGGTGGATAGGAACATTAGCCTGCTGGTCTTACTGGGTGGATAGGAACATTAGCCTGCTGGCCTTACTGGGTGGATAGGAACATTAGCCTGCTGGCCTTACTGGGTGGATAGGAACATTAGCCTGCTGGCCCTACTGGGTGGATAGGAACATTAGCATCAGCCTGCTGGCCTTACTGGGTGGATAGGAACATTAACATCAGCCTGCTGGCCTTACTGGGTGGATAGGAACATTAACATCAGCCTGCTGGCAATACTGGGTGGATAGGAACATTAACATTGGCCTGCTGGCCTGACTGGGTGGATAGGAACATTAACATTAGCCTGCTGGTCTTACTGGGTGGATAGGAACATTAGCCTGCTGGTCTTACTGGGTGGATAGGAACATTAGCCTGCTGGTCTTACTGGGTGGATAGGAACATTAGCCTGCTGGTCTTACTGGGTGGATAGGAACATTAGCCTGCTGGCCTTACTGGGTGGATAGGAACATTAGCCTGCTGGCCTTACTGGGTGGATAGAAACATTAGCCTGCTGGCCTTACTGGGTGGATAGGAACATTAGCCTGCTGGCCTTACTGGGTGGATAGGTACATTAACATTGGCCTGCTGGACTTACTGGGTGGATAGGAACATTAACATTAGCCTGCTGGCCTTACTGAGTGGATAGGAACATTAACATCAGCCTGCCGGCCTAACTGGGTGGATAGGAACATTAGCCTGCTGGCCTTACTGGGTGGATAGGAACATTAGCCTGCTGGCCTTACTGGGTGGATAGGAACATTAGCCTGCTGGCCTTACTGGGTGGATAGGAACATTAGCATGCTGGTCTTACTGGGTGGATAGGAACATTAGCCTGCTGGTCTTACTGGGTGGATAGGAACATTAGCCTGCTGGTCTTACTGGGTGGATAGGAACATTAGCCTGCTGGCCTTACTGGGTGGATAGGAACATTAGCCTGCTGGCCTTACTGGGTGGATAGGAACATTACCCTGCTGGCCTTACTGGGTGGATAGAAACATTAGCCTGCTGGCCTTACTGGGTGGATAGGAACATTAGCCTGCTGGCAATACTAGGTGGATAGGAACATTAACATTGGCCTGCTGGACTTACTGGGTGGATAGGAACATTAACATTAGCCTGCTGGCCTTACTGGGTGGATAGGAACATTAGCCTGCTGGCCTTACTGGGTGGATAGGTACATTAGCCTGCTGGCCTTACTGGGTGGATAGAAACATTAGCCTGCTGGCCTTACTGGGTGGATAGAAACATTAGCCTGCTGGCCTTACTGGGTGGATAGGAACATTAGCCTGCTGGCCTTACTGGGTGGATAGGAACATTAACATTGGCCTGCTGGCCTTACTGGGTGGATAGGAACATTAACATTAGCCTGCTGGCCTTACTGGGTGTATAGGAACATTAACATGAGCCTGCCGGCCTAACTGGGTGGATAGGAACATTAGCCTGCTGGCCTTACTGGGTGGATAGGAACATTAGCCTGCTGGCCTTACTGGGTGGATAAGAACATTAGCCTGCTGGCCTTACTGGGTGGATAGGAACATTAACATCAGCCTGCTGGCCTTACTGGGTGGATAGGAACATTAACATCAGCCTGCTGGCCTTACTGGGTGGATAGGAACATTAGCCTGCTGGTCTTACTGGGTGGATAGGAACATTAGCCTGCTGGTCTTACTGGGTGGATAGGAACATTAGCCTGCTGGTCTTACTGGGTGGATAGGAACATTAGCCTGTTGGTCTTACTGGGTGGATAGGAACATTAGCCTGCTGGCCTTACTGGGTGGATAGGAACATTAGCCTGCTGGCCCTACTGGGTGGATAGGAACATTAACATCAGCCTGCTGGCCTTACTGGGTGGATAGGAACATTAAAATCAGCCTGCTGGCCTTACTGGGTGGATAGGAACATTAACATCAGCCTGCTGGCAATACTGGGTGGATAGGAACATTAACATTGGCCTGCTGGCTTGACTGGGTGGATAGGAACATTAACATTAGCCTGCTGGCCTTACTGGGTGGATAGGAACATTAACATTGGCCTGCTGGCCTGACTGGGTGGATAGGAACATTAACATTAGCCTGCTGGCCTTACTGGGTGGATAGGAACATTAACATCAGCCTGCCGGCCTAACTGGGTGGATAGGAACATTAGCCTGCTGGCCTTACTGGGTGGATAGGAACATTAGCCTGCTGGCCTTACTGGGTGGATAGGAACATTAGCCTGCTGGCCTTACTGGGTGGATAGGAACATTAACATCAGCCTGCTGGCTTTACTGGGTGGATAGGAACATTAACATCAGCCTGCTGGCCTTACTGGGTGGATAGGAACATTAGCCTGCTGGTCTTACTGGGTGGATAGGAACATTAGCCTGCTGGTCTTACTGGGTGGATAGGAACATTAGCCTGCTGGCCTTACTGGGTGGATAGGAACATTAGCCTGCTGATCTTACTGGGTGGATAGGAACATTAGCCTGCTGGCCTTACTGGGTGGATAGGAACATTAGCCTGCTGGCCTTACTGGGTGGATAGGTACATTAGCCTGCTGGCCTTACTGGGTGGATAGAAACATTAGCCTGCTGGCCTTACTGGGTGGATAGAAACATTAGCCTGCTGGCCTTACTGGGTGGATAGGAACATTAGCCTGCTGGACTTACTGGGTGGATAGGAACATGAGCCTGCTGGCCTGACTGGGTGGATAGGAACATTAACATTAGCCTGCTGGCCTTACTGGGTGGATAGGAACATTAACATCAGCCTGCCGGCCTAACTGGGTGGATAGGGACATTAGCCTGCTGGCCTTACTGGGTGGATAGGAACATTAGCCTGCTGGCCTTACTGGGTGGATAGGAACATTAGCCTGCTGGCCTTACTGGGTGGATAGGAACATTAACATCAGCCTGCTGGCCTTACTGGGTGGATAGGAACATTAACATTAGCCTGCTGGTCTTACTGGGTGGATAGGAACATTAGCCTGCTGGTCTTACTGGGTGGATAGGAACATTAGCCTGCTGGTCTTACTGGGTGGATAGGAACATTAGCCTGCTGGTCTTACTGGGTGGATAGGAACATTAGCCTGCTGGTCTTACTGGGTGGATAGGAACATTAGCCTGCTGGCCTTACTGGGTGGATAGGAACATTAGCCTGCTGGCCTTACTGGGTGGATAGAAACATTAGCCTGCTGGTCTTACTGGGTGGATAGGAACATTAGCCTGCTGGCCTTACTGGGTGGACAGGAACATTAGCCTGCTGGCCTTACTGGGTGGACAGGAACATTAACATTAGCCTGCTGGCAATACTAGGTGGATAGGAACATTAACATTGTCCTGCTGGACTTACTGGGTGGATAGGAACATTAACATTAGCCTGCTGGCCTTACTGGGTGGATAGGAACATTAACATCAGCCTGCCGGCCTAACTGGGTGGATAGGAACATTAGCCTGCTGGCCTTACTGGGTGGATTGGAACATTAGCCTGCTGTTCTTACTGGGTGGATAGGAACATTAGCCTGCTGGCCTTACTGGGTGGATAGGAACATTAACATCAGCCTGCTGGCCTTACTGGGTGGATAGGAACATTAACATCAGCCTGCTGGCCTTACTGGGTGGATAGGAACATTAGCCTGCTGGTCTTACTGGGTGGATAGGAACATTAGCCTGCTGGCCTTACTGGGTGGTTTGGAACATTAGCCTGCTGGCCTTACTGGGTGGATAGGAACATTAGCCTGCTGGCCTTACTGGGTGGATAGAAACATTAGCCTGCTGGCCTTACTGGGTGGATAGGAACATTAGCCTGCTGGCCTTACTGGGTGGATAGGAACATTAACATTAGCCTGCTGGCAATACTAGGTGGATAGGAACATTAACATTGGCCTGCTGGACTTACTGGGTGGATAGGAACATTAACATTAGCCTGCTGGCCTTACTGGGTGGATAGGAACATTAACATCAGCCTGCCGGCCTAACTGGGTGGATAGGAACATTAGCCTGCTGGTCTTACTGGGTGGATAGGAACATTAGCCTGATGGCCTTACTGGGTGGATAGGTACATTAGCCTGCTGGACTTACTGGGTGGATAGGAACATTAGCCTGCTGGACTTACTGGGTGGATAGGAACATTAACATCAGCCTGCTGGCCTTACTGGGTGGATAGGAAAATTAGCCTGCTGATCTTACTGGGTGGATAGGAACATTAGCCTGCTGGACTTATTGGGTGGATAGGAACATTAACATCAGCCTGCCGGCCTTACTGGGTGGATAGGAACATTAGCCTGCTGTTCTTACTGGGTGGATAGGAACATTAGCATGCTGGCCTTACTGGGTGGATAGGAACATTAGCCTGCTGATCTTACTGAGTCTATAGGAACATTAGCCTGCTGGCCTTACTGGGTGGATAGGAACATTAGCCTGCTGTCCTTACTGGGTGGATAGGAACATTAGCCTGCTGGTCTTGCTGGGTGGATAGGAACATTAGCCTGCTGGCCTTACTGGGTGGATAGGAACATTGGCCTGCTGTCCTTACTGGGTGGATAGGAATATTAGCCTGCTGGTCTTGCTGGGTGGATAGGAACATTAGCCTGCTGGCCTTACTGGGTGGATAGGAACATTAGCCTGCTGGTCTTGCTGGGTGGATAGGAACATTAGCCTGCTGGTCTTACTGGGTGGATGGAACATTAGCCTGCTGGTCTTACTGGGTGGATAGGAACATTAGCCTGCTGGTCTTACTGGGTGGATAGGAACATTAGCCTGCTGGTCTTACTGGGTGGATAGGAACATTAGCCTGATGGCCTTACTGGGTGGATAGGTACATTAGCCTGCTGGACTTACTGGGTGGATAGGAACATTAGCCTGCTGGACTTACTGGGTGGATAGGAACATTAACATCAGCCTGCTGGCCTTACTGGGTGGATAGGAAAATTAGCCTGCTGATCTTACTGGGTGGATAGGAACATTAGCCTGCTGGACTTATTGGGTGGATAGGAACATTAACATCAGCCTGCCGGCCTTACTGGGTGGATAGGAACATTAGCCTGCTGTTCTTACTGGGTGGATAGGAACATTAGCCTGCTGGTCTTACTGGGTGAATAGAAACATTAGCCTGCTGGTCTTACTGGGTGGATAGGAACATTAGCCTGCTGGCCTTACTGGGTTGATAGGAACATTAGCCTGCTAGCCTTACTGGATGGATAGGAACATTAACATCAGCCTGCTGGCCTTACTGGGTGGATAGGAACATTAGCCTGCTGGTCTTACTGGGTGGATAGGAACATTAGCCTGCTGGTCTTACTGGGTGGATAGGAACATTAGCCTGCTGGTCTTACTGGGTGGATAGGAACATTAGCCTGCTGGCCTTACTGGGTGGATAGGAACATTAACATCAGCCTGCCTGCCTTACTGGGTGGATAGGAACATTAACATCAGCCTGCTGGCCTTACTGGGTGGATAGGAACATTAACATCAGCCTGCTGGCCTTACTGGGTGGATAGGAACATTAGCCTGCTGACCTTACTGGGTGGATAGGAACATTAGCCTGCTGGCCTTACTGGGTGGATAGAAACATTAGCTTGCTGATCTTACTGGGTGGATAGGAACATTAGCCTGCTGATCTTACTGGGTGGATAGGAACATTAGCCTGCTGGTCTTACTGGATGGATAGGAACATTAGCCTGCTGGTCTTACTGGGTGGATAGAAACATTAGCCTGCTGATCTTACTGGGTGGATAGAAACATTAGCCTTCTGATCTTACTGGGTGGATAGGAACATTAACATCAGCCTGCTGGCCTTACTGGGTGGATAGAAACATTAGCTTGCTGATCTTACTGGGTGGATAGGAACATTAGCCTGCTGATCTTACTGGGTGGATAGGAACATTAGCCTGATTGTCTTACTGGGTGGATAGGAACATTAGCCTGCTGGCCTTACTGGGTGGATAGAAACATTAGCTTGCTGATCTTACTGGGTGGATAGGAACATTAGCCTGCTGATCTTACTGAGTCTATAGGAACATTAGCCTGCTGGCCTTACTGGGTGGATAGGAACATTAGCCTGCTGATCTTACTGGGTGGATAGGAACATTAGCCTGCTGGTCTTACTGGGTGGATAGGAACATTAGCCTGCTGGCCTTACTGGGTGGATAGAAACATTAGCTTGCTGATGTTACTGGGTGGATAGGAACATTAGCCTGCTGGCCTTACTGGGTGGATAGAAACATTAGCTTGCTGATCTTACTGGGTGGATAGGAACATTAACATCAGCCTGCTGGCCTTACTGGGTGGATAGAAACATTAGCTTGCTGATCTTACTGGGTGGATAGGAACATTAGCCTGCTGATCTTACTGAGTCTATAGGAACATTAGCCTGCTGGCCTTACTGGGTGGATAGGAACATTAGCTTGCTGGTCTTACTGAGTCTATAGGAACATTAGCCTGCTGGCCTTACTGGGTGGATAGAAACATTAGCTTGCTGATCTTACTGGGTGGATAGGAACATTAGCCTGCTGATCTTACTGAGTCTATAGGAACATTAGCCTGCTGGCCTTACTGGGTGGATAGGAACATTAGCCTGCTGTCCTTACTGGGTGGATAGGAACATTAGCCTGCTGGTCTTGCTGGGTGGATAGGAACATTAGCCTGCTGGCCTTACTGGGTGGATAGGAACATTGGCCTGCTGTCCTTACTGGGTGGATAGGAATATTAGCCTGCTGGTCATGCTGGGTGGATAGGAACATTAGCCTGCTGGCCTTACTGGGTGGATAGGAACATTAGCCTGCTGGTCTTGCTGGGTGGATAGGAACATTAGCCTGTTGGTCTTACTGGGTGGATAGAAACATTAGCTTGCTGATCTTACTGGGTGGATAGGAACATTAGCCTGCTGATCTTACTGGGTGGATAGGAACATTAGCCTGCTGGCCTTACTGGGTGGATAGAAACATTAGCTTGCTGATCTTACTGGGTGGATAGGAACATTAGCTTGCTGATCTTACTGGGTGGATAGGAACATTAGCCTGCTGGTCTTACTGGGTGGATAGGAACATTAGCCTGCTGGTCTTACTGGGTGGATAGGAACATTAGCCTGCTGGTCTTACTGGGTGGATAGGAACATTAGCCTGCTGGTCTTACTGGGTGGATAGGAACATTAGCCTGCTGGTCTTACTGGGTGGATAGGAACATTAGCCTGATGGCCTTACTGGGTGGATAGGTACATTAGCCTGCTGGACTTACTGGGTGGATAGGAACATTAGCCTGCTGGACTTACTGGGTGGATAGGAACATTAACATCAGCCTGCTGGCCTTACTGGGTGGATAGGAAAATTAGCCTGCTGGTCTTACTGGGTGGATAGGAACATTAGCCTGCTGGCCTTACTGGGTGGATAGAAACATTAGCTTGCTGATGTTACTGGGTGGATAGGAAAATTAGCCTGCTGGCCTTACTGGGTGGATAGAAACATTAGCTTGCTGATCTTACTGGGTGGATAGGAACATTAACATCAGCCTGCTGGCCTTACTGGGTGGATAGAAACATTAGCTTGCTGATCTTACTGGGTGGATAGGAACATTAGCCTGCTGATCTTACTGGGTGGATAGGAACATTAGCCTGTTGGTCTTACTGGATGGATAGGAACTTTAGCCTGCTGGTCTTACTGGATGGATAGGAACATTAGCCTGCTGATCTTACTGGGTGGATAGGAACATTAGCCTGCTGATCTTACTGGGTGGATAGGAACATTAGCCTGATTGTCTTACTGGGTGGATAGGAACATTAGCCTGCTGGCCTTACTGGGTGGATAGGAACATTAGCCTGCTGATCTTACTGGGTGGATAGGAACATTAGCCTGCTGGACTTACTGGATGGATAAGGAACATTACCATCAGCCTGCCGGCCTTACTGGGTGGATAGGAACATTAGCCTGCTGGTCTTACTGGGTGGATAGGAACATTAGCCTGCTGGTCTTACTGGGTGGATAGAAACATTAGCCTGCTGATCTTACTGGGTGGATAGGAACATTAACATCAGTCTGATGGCCTTACTGGGTGGATAGGAACATTAGCCTGCTGATCTTACTGGGTGGATAGGAACATTAGCCTGCTGGTCTTACTGGGTGGATAGGAACATTAGCCTGCTGGTCTTACTGGGTGGATAGGAACATTAGCCTGCTGAGCTTACTGGGTGGATAGGAACATTAGCCTGCTGGTCTTACTGGGTGGATAGGAACATTAGCCTGCTGCTCCAGTTTCAACTTCCACCTGACTGTGCTGCTGCTCCAGTTTCAACTGTTCTGCCTTATTATTATTCGACCATGCTGGTCATTTATGAACATTTGAACATCTTGGCCATGTTCTGTTATAATCTCCACCCGGCACAGCCAGAAGAGGACTGGCCACCCCTTATAGCCTGGTTCCTCTCTAGGTTTCTTCCTAGGTATTGGCCTTTCTAGGGAGTTTTTCCTAGCCACCGTGCTTCTACACCTGCATTGCTTGCTGTTTGGGGTTTTAAGCTGGGTTTCTGTACAGCACTTTGAGATATCAGCTGATGTACGAAGGGCTATATAAATAAATTTGATTTGATTTGATCTTACTGCGTGGATAGGAACATTAGCCTGCTGGTCTTACTGGGTGGATAGGAACATTAGCCTGCTGATCTTACTGGGTGGATAGGAACATTAGCCTGCTGGTCTTACTGGGTGGATAGGAACATTAGCCTGCTGGCCTTACTGGGTGGATAGAAACATTAGCCTGCTGGTCTTACTGAGTCTTTAGGAACATTAGCCTGCTGGCCTTACTGGGTGGATAGGAACATTAGCCTGCTGGCCTTACTGGGTGGATAGGAACATTAACCTGCTGGTCTTGCTGGGTGGATAGGAACATTAGCCTGCTGGCCTTACTGGGTGGATAGGAACATTAGCCTGCTGGCCTTACTGGGTGGATAGGAACATTAGCCTGCTGGTCTTGCTGGGTGGATAGGAACATTAGCCTGCTGGTCTTACTGGGTGGATAGAAATATTAGCCTGCTGATCTTACTGGGTGAATAGGAACATTAACATCAGCCTGCTGGCCTTACTGGGTGGATAGAAACATTAGCCTGCTGATCTTACTGGGTGGATAGGAACATTAGCCTGCTGATCTTACTGGGTGGATAGGAACATTAGCCTGCTGGTCTTACTGGGTGGATAGGAACATTAGCCTGCTGGCCTTACTGGGTGGATAGGAACATTAGCCTGCTGGTCTTACTGGGTGGATAGGAACATTAGCCTGCTGATCTTACTGGGTGGATAGGAACATTAGCCTGCTGGTCTTACTGGGTGGATAGGAACATTAGCCTGCTGGTCTTACTGGGTGGATAGGAACATTAGCCTGCTGGACTTACTGGGTGGATAGGAACATTAGCCTGCTGGACTTACTGGGTGGATAGGAACATTAACATCAGCCTGCCGGCCTTACTGGGTGGATAGGAACATTAGCCTGCTGGTCTTACTGGGTGGATAGGAACATTAGCCTGCTGGTCTTACTGGGTGGATAGAAACATTAGCCTGCTGATCTTACTGGGTGGATAGGAACATTAACATCAGTCTGATGGCCTTACTGGGTGGATAGGAACATTAGCCTGCTGGACTTACTGGATGGATAAGGAACATTACCATCAGCCTGCCGGCCTTACTGGGTGGATAGGAACATTAGCCTGCTGGTCTTACTGGGTGGATAGGAACATTAGCCTGCTGGTCTTACTGGGTGGATAGAAACATTAGCCTGCTGATCTTACTGGGTGGATAGGAACATTAACATCAGTCTGATGGCCTTACTGGGTGGATAGGAACATTAGCCTGCTGATCTTACTGGGTGGATAGGAACATTAGCCTGCTGATCTTACTGGGTGGATAGGAACATTAGCCTGCTGGTCTTACTGGGTGGATAGGAACATTAGCCTGCTGGTCTTACTGGGTGGATAGGAACATTAGCCTGCTGAGCTTACTGGGTGGATAGGAACATTAGCCTGCTGGTCTTACTGGGTGGATAGGAACATTAGCCTGCTGGTCTTACTGGGTGGATAGGAACATTAGCCTGCTGGACTTACTGGGTGGATAGGAACATTAGCCTGCTGGACTTACTGGGTGGATAGGAACATTAACATCAGCCTGCCGGCCTTACTGGGTGGATAGGAACATTAGCCTGCTGGTCTTACTGGGTGGATAGGAACATTAGCCTGCTGGTCTTACTGGGTGGATAGAAACATTAGCCTGCTGATCTTACTGGGTGGATAGGAACATTAACATCAGTCTGATGGCCTTACTGGGTGGATAGGAACATTAGCCTGCTGGTCTTACTGGGTGGATAGGAACATTAGCCTGCTGGTCTTACTGGGTGGATAGGAACATTAGCCTGCTGGTCTTACTGGGTGGATAGGAACATTAGCCTGCTGATCTTACTGGGTGGATAGGAACATTAGCCTGCTGGTCTTACTGGGTGGATAGGAACATTAGCCTGCTGGCCTTACTGGGTGGATAGGAACATTAGCCTGCTGATCTTACTGGGCAGATAGAAACATTAGCCCAAGCTATTTAGGAGGGATATCACACCTGGCACAAATGATTGTCTAGTTCTGTTTTTCCTGCCGAGGGATGCCCTATGCCTGCGCCTAGAGGGGAGTAGTTCAAAGTCTGGGTACAGGGGGTGGCTTGGGTCTAAAATTATTTTGTGAGCCTTGTGGAGGGCCCTGACCTTAAAGATCTCATCCAGGCCTGTCTGTTTGACTCCCAGTACCTTGCTTGCTGTGGTGATAATTCTTCTCAGCATATTTATCTGGCTGACATTGGCATTGCCAAACCAACAAACAATACAAAAAGTTGAAATACTCTCAATGAAAAATTTGTAAAACAGAGTCCGTATAGTACAATTAACATGAAAAGATCCAATCTTTTTGAGAAAGTACAGTCTCTGTTGACTCTTTTTGTAGATCAGGTCTGTCCATTTACTCCACTGAAACTTATTGTCCAAGAGGACACCAAGATATTTGTATTCCTCTACAATCTCTATGTTCTGACCTCTGATAGATGTTGCAGAGGTAGGTGTTGTACACTTCCTGAAGTCTCGGCACATCTCTTTGGTCTTATTGGCATTGAGGACCAAGTGTGATTCGTCACACCACTCTACAAAGTCATTTAGGACCGGGCCATGGTGTTCCTCTTCATCAAGCAACAGGCTGATCAAGGCAGTGTCAGCAGAGAACTTAACGAGGTGTCTGTCAGGATGGGAACTAGTACAACTATTAGTGTACAAGATGTACATGAGTGGGGACAAAACACATCCCTGAGGAGAGCCTGTGTTGGTGTTGCGTATGTCCGACACGTGGGGACCTATTTTGGCACGCTGTGACCGTTGGCTCAGGAAGTCCAGCAGCCACAAAACCCTGACATGGGATTTGGCACCCTCTAGATGTCTGTAGACCATGTTGAGGAGAGTAAGAATGGCATCATCAACTCCTCTGCTGGGCTGATAGGCAAATTGAAATGGTGACGCTGAGAATATGACTTTTCATAATTTTCTCACTGCATTTCATTACTAAGGATGTCAAGGCGACAGGGCAGTAGTCATTCAGCACAGAGGGATTAAATGCTTTAGGAATGTGTATAATAACTATGAAATCTAGATATTATGCTACTCCCGTGTTATGGTCTGCAGTGGCATATATTCAGGGATGCCAAGGGAAGCCAGGCTTCCCCAAAAAATTAACCAAGATAAAAGGTACAAAGATAAAATAATGTATCTTTTGTCTCCATGTGTTTTCATAATTTTCCTTCAATTTCACCAGAGAAATCATCCGGGTGAGCGAAACAGCACCCCTCTGTCTCCATGACTAGGCCATCTACAGTATCTGATGCTGTCTGGCCATTAACATGGTTGCCGCCTGTAGCACTGAATGCATGGAATGCAATCCAGCGAGCATTTGGCCTCCCTTGATGAAAACAACAATAAAATAATAGCCAATCAGCGTGGAGCTAAACTGAGTGAACTCAACTGTGAATGGTCCTGGCGCACCAAAACAATATATAAAGGGAAGCCAGTATGGATTTGGTGTCACTCCTATCACAGCACATCAAGAGAAATATGTCATTAACAGAAACAACTTAAATTGTTACATCTTATTGTGTTCTCCTCCGGTGGCTGGCTGGCTGGCTATAAATAATTGTCCCTTTCCTATATTAGCCATGGATGGACTTGTGATTTGACTTAATTATCTGTACTGAACAATGATTATAAAAGTGACTTTGATCCAACCATAAATGCATACATTGTGCTCCTGGCCTGAGAGGATGAAAGTGCAATGTGTAGCTAGATGTAGATGACTAATATTAACTAGCTAACGTTGCCCATGAAAGGAAGTTAGGCTAGCGAGCAAGCGTTTTAGGCAGGTAGCCTAGGACAACAACAAATAGTGTACTGTATGACAGAGTCATTGATCATTTCGTCAACATGAAAGAGAGGAGGATGGCAGGATGACACAAATCAGAACCATGGACAGCCACATCATACTTAGCTTACATTGATTGGACTAAATACTTTTTGGTATATTTTAGTTGTCACTGTATTAGACTAAGCATAGGTGATTTGATTATTTTGAAATGTTGAAGACGAAATGGTGCTTTTGAAAAAGTTGAAGTGGAGGCAGCTCCTGTTTCTTTGTGACTTGCGGTAACTCTCAGTGGTTCTAAATCAATAGTTGTTTAGTGGTCCGAAAATGTCGGAAACATGAACTTGCTTCACCATGCTGTAGGTCATGTAACTGTTTGTTACATGCCATATGCTTTGTGGGCTTCACCGGACAGAGGTTGCTCTCCCGTTTTGTAATGGAACAAAGGTGTGGTTGAATTTATTCTGCCACTGTGTCATCTTGTCTCAGCTTTAGGCCTATATATCACGGTCTCAAGGCATATAAACTTAAAGGTTATAGAAAAAGCAATGCTATTATCACAACACATAGATTGCAATATGGCTTTTTTTACTGGCTTGGCTTCCCAAGTGATTTTACCCACGCACCGCTACTGATGGTCTGCTCGTCCTGTAAAGTCACACCACAGACTTTGCATCTGGTGTTGACACGCGCTTTTGTTCGCCATCGCTTTTTATAGCCTAGCTTGGTCCGCGTGTTTATGTCGACAGCTAGCTGATCCCATGGCAAGCTTGTGCATTGCTAATTCATGACGGTAGAATCATTAGCAACAGAAGCAGAACACAATGACAGTTTTTGGAGCGCTCTAAATACTGACAATTTTAGAAACAGACCTGAGGCAGCGGCCCCGCGAGCTCAGATGTTCACGCGCTGGCGATTATATCAACCACCATTGAGGCGTGATAATCCTCTAGCGCCGCAAAGGAGAGAGAACGAGAAAGAGGAGCTCCCAGATCACTGAAGACAATCTGAGAGATATGTATGGCATGCCATCGCGTTTCACAAGACCCCGGGGGCCACTACAGTTTACACCACCGTCACCCACTCTACCTCTTCACCCACTCTCCCCTACTCGGCGGCATTCATCCCAACACAGACGGATGAAGAGGAATAGGTTGCAAAACACCAGGTGCCAGAGTGACGTGAATATAGCGACAGGGAGACACAGCAATGCCCTACCACAGGCTTTCCAGCACTGGGCAGCTCTGCTCCAGTTCCTTTGAATTGAATACGCTGAATATGAGGCATTTCCGCAAGTAGGCTATGCTGTAACATGATATAACAAAAACAAACGCACGCGCGCACACTGGCTGCACGCACAAATACACCCACATACACACACGCAAATATTGCATGCAAGAAAGCATCCTTAGCTACAAAATCATTGACATCAGTGAAATGTCATACCAGTGTTCCTTCATCCGTGACAACGCCCCTTATTTTCTCGCAGAAGAGCAGCTTTTCCATGGAACATAGGATGAACATCGATTCCTCGCCTCCTCGTGACCCTATGCATGTGCTTCGAAAACGGTTTTCCGTTAATCGACTTTCTACCAAAGGAGAATTGCTATAGATTACGTCACATGCACCACGGATAGCCACAATACCGTTTAATTTCTGCTCCAACCCTTTGTATTTTACTCATTGTCTCAGTCTAGCTGTACGTTCATATGTTCCTCTGGAAGCCCAAAGCCTCAAATGCTCTCTATAGGTTTCAGAGGCGACACTGTCTGGTCTACGAACAGATGCGTCGTCTATATAGCTTGTTGAACGTGGAGAGAGGACGAGCCGAAACACGTGCACTCGCGGAGCATCCGTCTGGCAACCGGCATGCATGCACCGATCTGCGACAGTTCTATTCTATTCCAGCTCCGAGATATTCAATAGAGCCATGAAAATAGGAGAGACGAGAGGGGAATGTTTTGGCGGTGCTAATCATCTCCTCGTTCCTGCAGCCACGCGCTGGCTCATTGCGACGTCTAGATGGTGCGCACTGATCGATGAGATTAGACGGATTCATTATTAGCTTTGAGTGAATTATTCCAGCAACCTTCTAACTTCTATTTACTTCTCCATAGCCTGCAGATGACTGTCAATAGCGAGAGATAATATGGACACAATTAAATAGGCATATACAATCCGGTTCATTGCAGAATTGTTTCCACCTCTGGATAGGCCTATACCTGAAATTGTTTAGATATAGCCTAATCGTTATAAAATTGTGCCATTCAATAAATAATATTTATAAATCGTGACAGAGAGCTACTCCGAAAGGAACAATCAAGTCAACCCAATGTCAACGTGGCACTGCGACCAACCTCCGGGTACAAAGCCAGGCAGTCAGTCAGAAGTGCTGAGCCTACACAGTAAATGAGACTGCAGCGTTGGCCGCGGAGCCGCAGCCGACCCAACCGTCCAAATCTCCTTAGTAGAGCTGTTTAATTGCATTTAGGCCAAGGCAAAACTGCATTACTTTCAGTGCCACTGAGATTCCTATTTGAAAGCTGAATTAAAAATTAATTGCTAATTACTTTGAATGACTTCATATAATAATTAGAAAACTTACTGGTGAACATTTAATGAAAACCAAAATGAAGAAACCCAAAGCGGAATCACTCGTTAACGACTTGGACGGCTTAGTTAATTAGGTAATTATTAAACCAGAAAAGGTTGAGAAAATAATTTTCTGCTTCACATCGCGAATTACTGCTGACTTCGAAGATAACTCAATTCAGAGCTAGGGTACCATCAGCTGTGATTATTTGGGTGCCCTTTCGGTCTATTATCGGCGATCCCATTACATTAGACAAAATATACACATAAACGAGCAACACTAGGGTTTATCTAATTGTAGTTATATTCCGAATAGGCTACTGTAGTTAAAACATATAAGCATATTGGTGATACAAATGTTCCGTTCAGAACTGCTGCTTTAGGCTGATGGAATATGATGTAAACGCACCCATTATAACAGAGATGAAAATGATGTTCCACCTCATGCAGCGTATTATCGAGTAAACAGTATACGCCTAATCAATAAGCATTCCTCCAGTGAAAACATCCTGCGATAGAGGGTCGCGCATGGATACACAGTGTATGATAGCTGTAGCTGGGCGGCAGGGCCAGGGGACGCTGAAGTGTCAAGTAACTGCGGACGGAGACAAAAAAAAGGGTGAAACTGAGAATCAGCACCTCGTAGTGGTCCAGTGTCTCTAGGGGCGCGTGGCGAATGTGTCTGCGAGCCAAGCAGGTCCGCGTGTTCCCCAAGAGCTCCAGGTCAGACACAGAGTTTGCTTCGCTCCAGTCCACGCGCAACATAGGACTGTCGACCGCCACTGTCGAAAGGAGAGAACGTAGGTAAACTGCAAATCACCATGCCAACCCTGCCTCGAGAGGGACTAAGCATCCACTGCGGGGGCTAACCCAGCGGTAGCGTTTAGAATGCTCTGCGGGCCCTATGTGGTATCTCAATGCAGTGTCCCTTAGAATAGGCCAACTATTAACCCCAGTTAAAACCGATTTAAAATAGTAATGAAAACGACAGGGTCCACTTGAAGTGAGATACCACGGGAGGCTATGGGAGGGGACTGTCCTCGTGCACATCCACTTTGCAGTCATGCCACATCATGCCACATCATGCAGGCAACACAGACTAAGCTACAAGGAGGTCAGTGTAGGTTAGAGGGGGCCAGTGCCCATCCCTGCTAAGCAAATAAAGCAGATATAATTGCCATCTCTTTATGACAAAATACACATTTTATGTTCTACCCAAACACCCCTTTACCTGGCTGCATGCATTTCAACCGCCCTCCATTATGAATGAGTGCCAAGGCACTAACCAAAAGGCCTAAATGGAAGAGAGAAAAAAGACTATGGGCACGTTGTGCTCGAGCGAGCTCAAATGCCACCATCCCTTCAACCAGCTCCCTCGGGCTGGAATTAGCACCGCGAAAAACTTAATTGAATAACAATTCAGAGAAATAGACCTAATATATTTCTTTAAAAATAATAATTTCGAAAAATATTATTTACTTAAATTATCCTTAGAAATATACAGTGCGCGTGCTTTTGTTTTTTTTGCACGTGGGAAAACTTTCAAAAACGAAATAGATCGAATTGGCCTTGTTTCTTAGACGCTTACGTCATCACTTGGCACAATGGCGGTACTCCTTAGCTAATCGTTTCCACCAGTCGTTCAATACAAAAATGATAAATATTGTATATAATTCTATTTGTTAAACTTATCTCTGAAGGATGGACCAAGATTGCAAAACTTAAGCATGGAAATGCCCTATAGGTGTTTCAGCATTTGGACAGCTTCTAGTCTCCAGTGCACTGTGTGATCGCTGTTTTCAATGGATAGGCTTGTGGGGCTGAGTGCAACATGACTAGATAATCAACCATGCAAGTGCCAATAATGAATGACAAGTGCCATTTAGTATCAGTTGATTACAAAAACCTCAGTCTCTACTGGATATTTCCTTTCAGTAATCAGAGTGGGTCTATAATGTCAAAGGATAACTTCTCCTTTGCTCTCCTCTCAAGAGAACAGTTTCTAGTTACAGCATGTGAAAAGAACTCTTCTTCGCTCGATTAGTCGCCGCACCCATCTCTGATATTAAGCCCAATATATCTGGCCTCATCACTTACGAGCTCAAGTTGCTCGCTCCAGGAGGATTCAATATCTGCCATTTAATTGAATCTGTTGGGATCAAATGCCTCGGGGTGTTTTGTATCTTGGAATCCATGGCTCGCTCGCTAATTAAAGTATTGTTCGGAGAGGTGATGGATCCACGCGCTGTTTGGTAAATTAGATTCATGGAAGGTGCTTGGAAGGTGTTGGTTTGTCATTTGACCCGGTGGCTCCCTTTTGATGTGTGTTGATTTTCAACCCTCACACATACATATTGCTTTGGGGTAGACGAGACATGTAATGCCCACTCTGTTACCCCCCCTGGATCACACACAGAGAGACACACACCTCATTAACCGTTTCTATGACGACGGAATCGACTTGATGCTGAGATCGTGTTGGTGAGAATTAGCAAACCAATAAACACAAAAAGCCTACCAACCCGCACTACTGCCGAGCTAAATGGCAATATTTAGATGTCTAATATCTGCCATGTAAACAATGATTTTCACTTGCCTCTGGAATGACAAATGGATCAGGTTATGACCTTTTTTTAAATCACAGTAGTAGCCACACAACACAAACAACATGTAGGCTGAACGTGGCCTAATTATATAAGACCTTAAATAAACAAATTAATCAAAGGCAATACCGCAACCCATATGTGATCGTGTCTCATGGCAACCTCGATGATTCCATAAAGTCCCTGGTCCACAGAGAAATGCAATGAGGACCAATCTGTAAAAAAAATAGGACGAAATAAAATAAAAACATATTCAAAAGCCTATGTAGCCTAGAGAAAACTACGGGGGGGGGGGGGGGGGCATTGTAATCCTATAGGCATAGCCTGGGATTTTTGAAATTGAAGGGCTAACGACGTCAGGTTGTGCAGCAGTGTCTATGCGGCCGCGTGTATCAAAAGAGAGCGGATCACCAGGAAATGAAAGGCTCGCGGACATCCGTCATATTTGCATATTTTTTTTATATGCTCTATGCTATATCTTTTATAGTTCATGTATGCTTTTTTATCCATCTAGCCTTAGATATCAGTGTATTTTAAATCTACATGTATCTGCTTGAAGAGCAAGTGTCTATAACGCTTTTAGGTGTCTTGCTTTCTGTCGTTGTCGTGGAAACAATACATAGACCATGGCCGTGCGCGTCCCGTCTTCCGGGCTCACTGAAAGAGGAAATCAACATAATTATGTTAAGGCCAGCTGCGTGGTGATGTCATCTACATAGAGTTATAATGGGCAAACAACTGGGTCTTGTCTTGTAGCCTACAACAACGACAGGACTCTGTAGGCTATTACTGGGGTGACAGACAGCCATACACGACACAGAACGTTACAAAGACAGAACGCTTGAAGCAGCCCATCTAAGTCAGTAGTATGGACAGCAATATTATTACATTGACATGTCACAGTCCTGACAAGTGCTGATAGGCGCTCTGGCGATGGTAGCACATTAGCCTACAAGTCATTATCAAGGGTCTGAAGGAGCAAATAATTGATAAGCAATTAGGGGGCCTGGCTTCCAGATTTATATGCATATCAAATAGATCAGCACTGGTTTGTTTATATTGCTAAAAATATTGTATTTCGCTTGCTGTGTGTGTGTGTGTGTGTGTGTGTGTGTGTGTGTGTGTGTGTGTGTGTGTGTGTGTGTGTGTGTGTGTGTGTGTGTGTGTGTGTGTGTGTGTGTGTGATTACATGGTTGTTTGCACTGATGGATGGATGTGTGGAGAGCGTGTGATTTATCGCTTCTGCAAGGCCCCATCAAATTAATTCCCAGGACGGAGCGAGGGATCGTTCGGTGGGAAACACCATTGAAGAGGAGACGGGAAGGCACGTAAGAGCTTCATCGACTAGGCGGACTGAGACCGACAGACTGGCAGAATATTGTAAACAACCAGCGGGAGAACATGACAACTGCGGTGTCAACCGAGGAAGCTCGTCAATCGGAAATAGCAAATCAGTCTGTGGGCTATGTAGCCTATGTCCCAACACAGTGATATATTTTATTCAAATTATGCGTTTCCGAACGAGGGTAGCCCCCTATTTCTTAAAAATGACCAATTACAGCTTAGTCAATTCAACGATGTTATGCTGAATGACGGCTATGTCTGTAAGAATAGCTCTTGTAATAGCCCGGATAACATCACGACAGAAAGCGTAGATAAGAGCAATATGCTGTCTTACCTTCCAGCTAAACTGGGTCAATGCGGTCAAAACCATGGTTCCGGCCGGAAGAGTCTTGTCATTCAAACATAAAACCTTCAGCTCCGCATCCTTTAACAGCAGAAAAAGCACTTCACTCTCTCCTGCCTAGCGCGCCCAACAAAAATATATATGAGATCAGCTCTCGCGGCATCTTGATGCTAGCACTCCATCCTCATCTGCTGCAGCTTCTCCAGAAGAAAGCTCCCGTCCCTCCCTATTCTCAACTGATTGAATATTGTCAACATATTTCTGGTCAATCTAGAAATCTCTAATCTCAAAGATGAAAGCAAGGGTTACAGTCTAGTTCAATACACAAACGACTCATTGCACCTCTTATATTTTCCGTGCACAAGACTTCACAAGCAGCCCAATTTACACAATTCGATGTATGCACAAATCAGGCTGTCTGGGACGTGCTTTTAGGATCACAACAAAATTCAAGAACTCTTACCAACTGGCGTTTTGGAACCAACACAGCCCATTTTCGCTTCTTAGACGAGTAGCCTAACCCACACCCGTTTTCTTTCTGCAAAAACGACCTGAGCGTACCTTATAGATCTGAAGTCTCTCTCTCCCGGGAGTCTTCTCTGGGTTCCGCAAGGATACCGCGTGCTGCTCAGACCCCTCGAGTGACGCCGAGGGCGGGGAAAAGTCCAGCACGTTCGTCCCCGTTTTCACTTGCTTTTTGTTACTGCTTTGCTTGCTTGCAAGTTCTGCATTTTCATTATGGCTTCTGTGTAGTCTTTGTGCAGTTTTATTATTACAAAATTAATCTACCTGTTTGTAGCCTAACCGAACCCCTCTCTCCCTACGTCACTGAGGGAAGAATCGATGCTGGTGTTTCAGCACCACCGCGGCTGGACAGCGCACGTCTGCTTGGGCTACGAGGCGGTGGCATTAGCATTGGCTTTACGCTCCGCTGGTGGGGGTTCCCCCCTCGTCGTCACACACCAGTGAAATCCATACACCGGCAAGGGGTCGCCCCGCGTTCTTCGTGTAGCTCTAGCCTACTAGCGTCACTTGGCCTTGGCTAGCAGAATAGTTGCAGGTTGCATTAGTATAAAAATCCGAAAACTGACTTTATACACAAGGCCGAGTTTCCACCTCCCTTTTCGCTCTACTGGACGCTGAAAGAGAGCTGATTGGAGGATGTCACCGTGGAAGGACCAGCGCATTTCAGAAAGGGGAGGGGGTAGAAGTGGAGAAAGAAATAGTTCGGGATTTATGTTCTCAATTCAAAGTTGCATTTCTCAGCAGATGCGATTTTAGTGAGGGCCGATGGAAGCCCACTGAGATAACTTATTACAATTTGTTCAACTGATCTAACTCACCTCCTGTGGGTAGGGTCTAGTTAAATATGCAAGGCCTGATTAAAACTTTACAATCATAGCTTTTAAAGATGAAAGCTTATAATTGACGGCCTTGCAAAATACAACACTTAGGCATTTCACGAAAGAATCCGGAATCAGGAGTACGTTTTGGTTATTCTCGTATTTGTGCCGACATCTTAGGGACAAGGACCACTCTCCCCCCTATTTGGTTATTCCGTGTGTGGAAAGTTAAATACATAGCTACGGCCAGTCGGCAGGTGGTCAAGACCATACATAGACAGGCTATCAGTCAATCACATTTACTTATAAAGCTATTTTTACAACAGCAGTTGTCACCAAGTGGTAATACAGAAACCGTGCCTAAAACCCCAGAGAGCAATGCAGATGTAGAAGCCCTGTGGCTAGGAAATACTCCCTAGAAAGGCAGTAACCTTAGCTATGTGCTTTGCATATTGCTTAGCCTATAGACCATACTTAGCCTTGCCTTATACTAGGCAATGGGATATAAGTGACACGACGCACAAAGCATTTAAAAAAGTAGGCCTGCATGCATTGTAACATCTCCAGTCCTCTTCTCTCTTAAACGCCCACCATGACGCTAAACATAGCTCGCTCGAGCTGCTGCTGCTGACCCACGTACCCACTTCTTCTAATCGCCTGCCCGACATTATCGTTTCACAGAAAGCGTTCGTATGAGGTGCAGCTCCTACCAGGGATCTAAAGGGGTGAAAAGTAAAAAATAACCTAGATAAATGCGCGGTGTTTCGATGGAAATGAGAACATAACGCAGTGAAGCTCCACAACCTTCAGGTCTGTGACTTAATCAGGCCTGAGTAATGAGGAAACTCCATATGTGATACTATAGTGTATTGGACAGAAGTATTGATGTGAGAAGTCATGCATGGCAGGAAGGGAGGACACAGTAATGGTATTTCGCTCTGTATCTCTAATATATGGCCTACTAATTTTCTCTCACTCGCGTACTCGCACAATTTGCAGGGGCATTTGGAAAGCTTTGTTGGAGGGGTTCTAATAGACGTATCAGGATGACTAAAACAACAGCAGCAGGTGCATGGCTAGCCTACTTATGCATCGCGCTGTGGTGGTCTACCTCTCTGCCCTTCTCGCTCTGGAAGCGAGGAAATGTTTGCGATCGATTATTTTTAAAATCACTAGCTCTAGCCAGGTGAAACCTCTCTCACAGTTATTATGGACAGCCAACGTGGTGCGTTGGAATTGAGCTAAAAGCGGTCAAAATAGGCGTACATACTCAGATTCCACCTGTGGCAGTTATACCAATACTAAAGTTTTTACAGCACCGCTGTAATTAGAGCAGTACAAATACATGTTTTGTCATACCCGTGGTATACAGCAGGCCTCGAACCACCCAGTTTATAATATGATTTTAGTGGCAAAGCAGAATACAAAAATACAATTGAGGCACACTCCCAGCCGCAAGTCCAATAGGTATATCCTCTGGCGTGTTGATGCCCTCTGTAGGATATCCATAGCCAGAATGGTTTTGCAGTGCATGGTGATCAAACAGGTTTCCTGTTATATTCATCAGAGGTTTAGGGTGGGTAAAGTCTGTGAATATAACAAATATATCATTATACAGATGATTAACAAAACGTGTACGACAGTAGTCATATCTTGTTTTTTTGTGGTAAAAAGTATGTGACTGAAAAAACTTCACTTTTGACAGGTTTTCATAGACATACCTCGTCCATAATGTAGAGACCTCTGGGATCTTCATTGAAGAGGTCAGGGAGGAGGAAGATGGCTGCTGTGACTGATTCCTATAAGGTTTTAGAGAAGCCATTCATTCAAATTAATTGTAGATGATATATGTGATCTGCATAGATTTATGAGACAACCAATACCAATTGTATTACAATTACATATTTAATCATATTCAGAGATACATTTTTCCAGTCTGGTGATACATGGATAGTCAGGTTCCACTAGCCTTATCAACTTGACAGTGTCCATTGTGTGCCTCCTCGTCAGAATACCTGCAGACACACACAAATAAGTCAGCAGTTCAGTCATCTGTGCCCAATGCAGCTATTTCTTTAACATATTCTTACCTCTGTTAAACAATATCCATTGACTTGTGTCCATTTTCAGAATGTTTTAATAGGGAGAAAGTGTGAAATAAGACCGCAATTTGCAGTAATATGAAAAGATAGATGGTATCATCAAAAACAATATAATTTTAGATCATAAAAGGAGAAACCTTACCTTAACTGAAAAATGGAAAGATCTCAATTTAAGTGCCTGCACCTGCTGTCTTCTCAAATCCAAATAAAAATATTGCAGTTGGGCAGTTAGGTTCCTGCAAGAACCTTGTTGAACCCCTATTTTTTTAGTGTAGACGGCTTGTTGTATATTTTTTCCTCTATAACCCCTTCTCTGATACCCTACCTGTCCAATATCTTACACCCACCGTTGCGCGATCTGTCTCGATTTCGTAACATCAAATTTGCAGAAACCTGAAGTTCTCACACACACACACACACACACACACACACACACACACACACACACACACACACACACACACGAACTGATTTATTTGTGTTCTAGCGGCACCAAAAGGCCGTATTGTGTAACAACACCTGAGTCAAGAGAAGGCCTGTTGCGCGGTGCAGCGGAGTGATGCAGCATGAAGCCAGACGCACAAGATAAATTTGCTAAGGCTATATTGCAATTAATAGCTCTGAGATCCAACTAACTATTTTAATAAACTCAATCAATTGTCTAGGCTTGGCTGAGATAGCAGTACACAGTAGGCTAACGTAACACAAAACACAAGTAGTCTACAGATTCATTTCCATTGTGGTCCTCTTATTTGTTCGACAAGCAGTCTACAGACTAATTTCCATTGTGGTCCTCTTATTTGTTCGACAAGTAGTCTACGCGGATGGTGGATTATACAATTACACAAATACAATGGCAATAGTTTGAAGGGTGTCTACAACTACAAGGAAATGACCTGATGCTTTAAAAATAAGAGACAATTGGGTGCAAGGAGGGTCCGTACACTCGTAATAGCCAAATTCTGCAACAGCTGTACAAAATAATTACCATAATCTGTAATTATGCGACGGAAATAGGTGATCTTTAAATATTGTGCATTATTAATGGCCTGCTGTAGTAATGTCATCAAACACTTGGCGCCCTCGATCCTCAATTAGCGACGCAGATATTAGAATAGGAGATCAAACGGCTTGGGCCGCCAGGAGGGAACCAGTCATTCCCCCAATCCTAATCCTTCTATGGTTTCATCACACTGCTAAATAGGCCTACAGCACTTTTCCTCTGACTAACCAACGTGTTATTATTGACTCAGGGCTGAAATGAAGACAAAGTTAGCAGAACGGTCATCTTCTCGTCCATATACTTTTTTATTAGCAGAAAATATATTATTTATTTAAATAAACATATACAAATGTGAGTATTCTCATAATTTACAATAATTTGACAAAATCATATTGTTAAAGAGCACATGTATTTGTTTAAGGCGAGTAGCAAAACGGATCCCTTTTATTCTACTTTCATTCTCTTACTCTCCCTTCCACTTCTCCACCTCCACCAGTCTCTTATTGCAGCAGTGCAGCCAGTAGGGCAGTAATGAGAGAGATGGAGGGTACCTGGGATGGTGCACTGTTCCTATCATCAGCAGTAGTAGTGATGAGGATCCTGTTGGTGTGTTGAGGTCTACCTTCACAGTGCCTGAGGTCCCATCCCACACAGCCAGTGTAAGCCAGGTAACTTTTCTCCTGGACCCAGTGGAAGAGGTGGGCCATGGGGACGCGGGCCAGTACCACCACGTCCTCCCCACCATGGAACTCAGTGTCCATGGGCACTGCAGACAGCTGCATGTAGTCCTTCCACTCTGACCAAGAGAAAGAGAGGGGGAGGAGAGGAGAGAGATTAATAAATATGTGAATATGGACTGGAGAGATAAACATGCAGCAGGAGGAAATTTTATAAAGAAGGCCAACTGAGAAGGGATGATTGTAAGAGTGAAAAACTATACAAGAACAGATACTAGTTTTGGTTTCTTACTTGTGTCCACCTTATGGCTGGCAGGGCGCTTGTTGTCTACGACTTTGTATCCAGGGCCGTTTCCATACATCACGGTTGTGTAAGGCAGCATATCCTTCCCATACAGTTTAGATTTCCCTGTGAAACACACACACAGCGGGGTTAATCACAATTTAAAGGTCTTACACACACACAGTGAGAGAGGAGCGTGTCCTGGGGGAGCTAGGGGCCGAGCAGGTTGTTGAGTCTTCAGATGAAGTACTACACTCTCCCGCCCCTACTGATGAACTGCGCAGTGTTTCACTACTGCATTAACCACCAAGACCTGGGAGGCTGGACCACTGGGGAGCCATACACATACAGAGAGTGAGAGAGAGACAGGGCTGAACAATAGGGAGCCTCAGAGAGAGAGAGGGAGAGGTGGAAGGAGAAACGGAGGGAGGGAGGCCTGAATGCTGGCGAGCCTCAGAGGGAGTGATGGAGAGAGGGGGAGGTGGAAAGGGGAGGGAGAGAGAATAGGGAGGGAGAGGCAGAGGGGAGGGAGGGAAAGAGAGAAAGATCTAAGCTGTTTGTTTTCCTCTGTAATTGCAGGGGAGAGGAAATGTCAAAGTGCCAGTGGCGTCTCCCGGGCAGAGGCTGAGTCAGTCTAGTGGAGTACACCACCACCGCGGAGGTAAACATAGCTGTGAGGGGTGACACCTTGGGAAAGGGGGGGAGCAGACAGGGTTCTAGGCTATTTATTAAATATGTTTGCAGCTCCAGGTAGGCTACACAAGTGGCAAATTGATTTGCAATGACTCCAGTTATATTGTCATTTCAACATACAGAACCAGTCAAAAGTTTGGACTCCTACTCATTCAAGGGTTTTTCTTTATTTGACTATTTTCTATAATAGTGAAGACAAAAACTATGAAATAACACATATGGAATCATGTAGTAACCAAGAAAGTGTTAAACAAATCGAAATATATTTAATATTTGAGATTCTTCAAAGTAGCCAACCTTTGCCTTGATGACAGCTTTGCACACTCTTGGAATTCTCTCAACCAGCTTTATGAGGAATGCTTTTCCAACAGTCTTGACAGAGTTCCTACATATGCTGAGCACTTGTTGGCTGCTTTTCCTTCACTCTGCGGTCCAACTCATTTTTTATTTTTTATTTCACCTTCATTTAACCAGGTAGGCTAGTTGAGAACAAGTTCTCATTTACAACTGTGACCTGGCCAAGATAAAGCAAAGCAGTGCGACACAAACAACAACAGAGTTAGACATGGAATAAACAAACATACAATCCAATAATACAGTAGAAAAAGTCGATATACAGTGTGTGCAAATGAGGTAGGATAAGGGAGGGAAGGCATTAAATAGGCCATGGTGGTGAAGTAATTACAATATAGCAATTAAACACTGGAATGGTAAATGTGCAGAAGATGAATGTGCAAGTAGAGATACTGGGATGCAAAGGAGCTAGATAAATAAATAAATACAGTATGGGGATGAGGTAGTTGGATGGGCTATTTACAGATGGGCTATGTACAGGTGCAGTGATCTGTGAGCTGCTCTGACGCTGGTGCTTAAAGCTAGTGAGGGAGAGATGAGTCTCCAGCTTCAGTGATTTTTGCAGTCCATGGTGACCAGTGAGCGGAGGTAAGGTGGGGCTTTACTTAGCAGAGACTTGTTGATGACCTGGAGTCAGTGGATTTGGCGGCGAGTGAAGTGAGGACCAGCCATCGAGAGCATACAGGTCGCAGTGGTGGGTGGTATATAGGGCTTTGGTGACAACACGGAGAAGAGTCTGCCCTCGAATTGAACCCTGTGACATCTCATAGAGACTGCCAGAGGTCCGGCACACTGAACTCTATCAGAGAAGTAGTTGGTGAACCAGGCGTGGCAATCATTTCAGAAACCAATGCTGTTGATTCCAGGCTAATTGGTGCTTGCTTCGGGACAGACATTTGTCAGGAGTAGTCACTCGGATTGCATCTAGCTAGCTGCGATGATCTGGGTGAAAAGGTTCAGGGCTTGCGGAAGGAATCTGGGGATATGGAGAGAAAATAGGTACAGTATGCTCTGGTTTGAGTCGCATTGTACAAACTCACAAGAGCTTTCCGAGCTAAAGGTTAGCTGATGACCGCTAGCAGTGGTTAGCTGACTACTAGCTAGTAGCTACTGAGCTGGCTAGCTTCTGTTGGGGGATTCTGGTTCCGAGGTAAATAAAAATACTTTAGAAAAAACAGATCCACACCACATTGGGTGAGGCGGGTTGCAGGAGAGTATCTTGAAGTTGAGGTTTAGAAAAATATAAAAAGATATGCGAAGAAAAAGATATAAATAGAGATGTAAAAAATATATATATACAAAGATATGTACATGGGACACGACAAGATGAAGGACAAAGACGTCTGACTGCTACTCCATCATCCCAAACCATCTTAATTGGGTTGAGGATAAGTGATTGTGGAGGCCAGGTCATCTGATGCAGCACTCCATCACTCTCCTTCTCGGTCAAATAGCCCTTACACAGCCTGGAGGTGTGTTTTGGGTCATTGTCCTGTTGACAAGCGCAAACCATACGGGATGGCGTATCGCTGCAGAATGCTGTGGTAGCCATGCTGGTTAAGTGTGCCTTGAATTCTAAACAAATCACTGACAGTGTCACCAGCCTCCTCCAAAAATCTCAAATTTGGACTCATCAGACAGATATCCACCGGTCTAATGTCCATTGCTGGTGTTCCTTGGCCAAAGCAAGTCTCTTCTTCTTGTCCTTTAGTAGTGGTTTCTTTGCAGCAATTTGACCATGAAGGCCTGACTCACGCAGTCTCCTCTGAACAGTTGATATTGAGATGTGTCCGAACTCTGTGAAGCATTTATTTAGCCTGCAATCTGAGGCTGGTAACTCTAATGAACGTATCCTCTGCAGCAGGAGTAACTCTGGGTCTTTCCTGTGGTGGTCCGCATGAGAGACAGCTTCATCATAGCTCTTGATGGTTTTTGTGACTGCACTTGAAGAAACTCTCAAAGTTCTTGAAATTTTCCAGATTGACTGATCTTCATGTCTTAAAGTAATCATGGACTGTTGTTTCTCTTTACTTATATGAGCTGTTCTTGCCATAATATGGACTTGGTCTTTTACCAAATAGGGCTATCTTCTGTATACCACCCCTACCTTGTCACTACACAAATTATTGGCTCAAACGCATTGAGGAAAGAAATTCCACAAATTGACTTAACAAGGCACACCTGTTAATTGAAAAGAATTCCAGGTGACTACCTCACGAAGCTGGTTGAGAGAATGCCAAGAGCGTGCAAAGTTGTCATCAAGGCAAAGCGTGGCTACTTTGAAGAATCTAAAATATATTTTTAATTGTTTAACACTTTTGGTTACGACATGATTCCATATGTGTTATTTCATCGTTTTGATGTCTTCACTATTATTCTACAATGTAGAAAACAGTAAAAATAAAGAAAAACCCTTGAATGAATAGGTGTGACTGGTACTGTATTTATTGTATCAAATGTTCAGCTACAGTAACCTACAATGGCAGATAAATTAATAGCCTACTTGATGGCCAACAAATGCACCCTATCATTCTATACATTTAATCTAATTTCATTATGGACTTTTTTTCCATAACAGAAGCACGCCAGGGAGTTCCAAACCTTCCATTTCAAATTCCCACTCGCACAGCACTCCAGACCCTAGAACTGAGCATGAGTAAAACCCTTCGCTTGATATGGTTATCCATAAGAAAAGTCAACATTAGAACAGTTGACTTTAGAACAATTTGCTCAGAGGTAGTTTAAAGACCTGTAGTGGCCTTAAATAGTTAGTCCAATGCTTTCTCACCGTTCTAGCAGTTCTAGCAGGTTAATATGTTGCAATTTAGAAGTAGCCCAAGTAGTCGTTTTCAAAGTATCCCAATTTGGCCGGAAAACTGCAGTCATGGCAACCCTGGGTGCAGAGCAGGAAGGTGGGGGGAGATCTGTCGGAATGAGGACGTTCCTGTCCACAGAGGAAGGGTGTGTGTATGTAAAGGGGGGAGAGATTCTTACTGCTTCACTACATAAGCACATTACTAAACTAATGCAACATAACTATTGGTAATTTCATAAACTTAGCATGACCTGACCCAAACATCTAATCATGGAACCACTGAAAACAGCTGACCAAACATCCCTTTAATTATAAAAAACACTGCAGTGGAAAAGCCCTATAATCAGAATGATGACTAAAATAACCAACACTAACTCTATGGGGAAAACAAACCATAATCCATGAAGAAAGTAGTTTTTGTGAGGTCGTTGCTTACCCAGAATGCTTTGGCCTCTGAAGGGGTATCCATTGAAGGTGAAGGCGTGGGAGTGGCCAGCTGTCAACAGGGTGAGAGTTTCCTCCTCGTTGGGCAGCTCCAGGCCCTTGGCGACGTCATTGTCAAAGGCAACTGTCCCGTGCAAGGCTCTGCTGGCATGGTGGCCCTGGTCGATACGCCCACGTGACACACAGAGAGAAAGAGAAGGATGAAGTTACCCATAAACACTGATCTCAGCTCAGGATTGTGGTGTCATCTCTAATGATTTAAGGTTAAGATTGGGGGAAGGTAAGCTGACCGTAGGTCTGTGTGTAAGGGACAAGGAGTAAAGTTGAAATTACTCTACTACAAGTGTAACTTAGCCAAGTAAAACCAACCTAGCTCCTGTTCTCCTCATCAGTGCAGTGAGAAAGTGGAGAGGAGTTGGGCTAATATGTTGGATCCCCAGGGAGCAGGAGAAGAGGGTACGGTGCACCATATGCCCAGCTCTATTTAAAGCCAGCTGCGATGTGTTATTTAAAACTCATTGTTGAAGATGCAAGACACTCAACAGCACAATCAGGTCCCAGGATGGTGTCTCAGATTGAAGGTAGGATGGATGAGGGCCTGGGCCCAAGAGCCACCGCTGTAGAACAGTAATATGTCGCATCCCAACATAATGTTCCCCCTCCTCACACTGCGGCAAACACATGCAGATCCTACTACAGTCTGCAGATACATGTAGTGTACTGCAGTCCCCAACTGTCTTGCTGAGAGGCACACAGCATCAGCACCGCAACTAACTACCCTCTATATTGACGCAAGATACAAAAACAAGGTTACACACACTTTGAAATCAATGCATCTTGGTGTTCAATTATATAAGCAAGTGGTGTGATTATTCGCTCAATAGATTGATTCCATTTTAACAAACAACCGTACACCCATATCAAAGAGGAACCTGTTGGGATTGGGTTGATGGATCGATTCATTGACTGACAGCTTGGTTAACCCTTTGCTCACCTTGCACCAGGAGGAAGAATCGCTTGGGGATTTTGTTGAGGATGCGGATGGCGTTTCCTGTGGTCTCAGCAATGGACGGGTCCATGGTGGGGTCTCTCTCCACGTAAAAGTGCAGGTCACAGGGCTGCAGGGAACAAGGTTCATCAGGTAAGAAAAAAAGAGTGAGATCGTACTCAGTGCACTTCAGCCCGTGAAAATGATGTGTAATAAAAGGGGTCAGTATCATCTTAGTCAATGTTAACAATAAATATGTAGGCTAAGTGATGTAAGAATAGGTAAGGCAGGATGAGGTACTCTATTCCAAAGTATAAGAAAGTGAAAGAACCAAGGACACTGCAGTGTCTATTGATATACAGTAAGCATCAGCAGTACTGTTTGTTGTGACCTCCAAATACCCAGCTTTCCAGAATACTACAATGCTTTACTGCAGGAAGAGAGCAGAGCAGGGAGAGTAATAGTCACCCATAAGGTAGTCAGTGGTGTCAGGGTCCACAGCGTCAAAGTCAGTCCTGTTCCATTAGGACGGCAGATAGTTGTTTCCTACTTCGTTGATTTGGCAGATTCAGAAGAACTTGTGTAGCAAGGTGAGAGAGGAGGATGAACAGAGGAGTGAAAGAAGAGAACTTAAGAGTTTAGAAGTTTAAGACAAGTAAGAGGAGATCAGAGGGAAGAGTAGGAGAAGAGCGAGATCAGGTGAGAAAGACCGATAGTGGAGTGAGGAGATATGTTCTTGAAAGGAGAGAGTGAGAAGGTTTGAGAGGAGAGGGAAAGTAGAAACCAATGAAAGGAGTGCATATCATGAAAAACAAAACTCAGAAGAAAGTAATAGTGACTGTCTAGAAGTAAGTCGATGAAAAGTCAGGCCAGGTGACACAGGGCCACGATGGACATGTTTCTTACCTTTGGCTGTGGTTGAACCCAAAACACCCAGCAGACACAGGGCCACGATGGACAGGTTTCTTACCTTTGGCTGTGGTTGAACCCAAAACTCCCAGCAGACACAGAGCCACGATGGACAGGTTTCTTACCTTTGGCTGTGGTTGAACCAAAAACACCCAGCAGACACAGGGCCACGATGGACAGGTTTCTTACCTTTGGCTGTGGTTGAACCCAAAACTCCCAGCAGACACAGGGCCACGATGGACAGTTTCCATGATGATTTCTAAAGAGAAGACAGTTCTTCTCTCTGATCACCCCTCAGAGAAACAGAGGAATATATTCCAGCCCTCCCTTACCATCAGTCATTTGTAATGGCAGGTCATAAAACTGACTGATACTGACCATAGGCCACACACCATTTAGTATCTTTGGGATCTCCCCACTGATTCTGGCCAACCAGTGGTTGGCAGCTTCAGCAATAGACCCACCGAACAAGAAGATATCCAATGTAGCGACTAACAACCAACACCAGTGGTGACAGACAACAGCTCTGTATGATTGCTTTTATTTATGACTTTATTGATGAACAGACTGTAGCAGTTGATCAAAGGCACACTAACAGGGAACGTGTGGGAACAGAGCTTACACTAAACACACTATAAACACCGACCTTGGATCTGCCAATACAGTCGGGATCAAACACACAGATCATAAATGAGTAGATCATTAATAACCCAGTAGACTCATGGAGATAAAGGACTCATGATGACTTACATAATAGAGTCCAATGCGACTGGATGGATGAAGGGCTCTCCTCTGGGAGATAGCTGCCAAACACACACACCAGTTAATCATGTATGCATATAATTATGGCAACTTGTTAATGAACAGATTTTTACATATACTCCCACACACTCTCACTACACAGTCTTTCAACATAACACGTCTTAACACTCAAATCACACACACACACACACACACACACATTTATGAAGCTACACGCAGAGAGAAGCAGCCCTGAACTCAGTAGTGTCAGTAGTGAAAACAGCAGTGTGAGGGTGGTTTTGAGGGCAGGGTGTGTTGGCGCTGTGTTACTGCGGGGGGTGGGGTTACAGTGAGTGGCATGCGGGCCCAGGCAGGAGGCATGTGGCATCACATGAGCAATGTAGGTGCTATCATTATAACAGTGCATTCAGAAAGTATTCAGACCCCTTCACTTTTTCCACATTTTGTTATGTGACAGCCTCATTTTAAATTGGATTAAATAGTTTCCCCCCCTCATCAATCTACAAACAATACCCCATAATGACAAAGTGAACAGGTTGCTAGAAATCTTTGTAAATGTATTGAAAATAAAAAACTGAAATATCACATTTACATAAGTATTCAGACCCTTGACTCAGTACTTTGTTGAAGCACCCTTGGCAGCGATTACAGCCTTGTGTCTTCTTCGGTATGATGCTACAAGCTTGGCACACCTGTGTTTGGGGAGTTTCTCCCATTCTTCTCTGCAGATCCTCTCAAGCTCTGTCAGGTTGGATGGGGAGCGTCGCTGCACAGCTATTTTCAGGTCTCTCCAGAGAGGTTCAATCAGGTTCAATTCCAGGCTCTTGCTGGGCCACTGAAGGATATTTAGAAACTTGTCCCGAAGCCACTCCTGTGTGGTCTTGGCTGTGTGCTTAGGGTCGTTGTCCTGTTGGAAGGTGAAGCTTTGCCCAGGTCTGAGGTCCGGAGTGCTCTGGAACAAGTTTTCATCAATAATCTCTGTACTTTGCTCCATTCACCTTTCCCTCGATCCTGACTAGTCTCCCTTTCCCTGCCGCTGAAAAACATCCCCACAGCATGATGCTGGGATGGTGCCAGGTTTCCTCCAGACATGACACATGGAATTCAGGCCAAAGAGTTCAATATTGATTTCATCAGTCCAGAGAATCTTGTTTCTCATAGTCTAAGAGTCCTTTAGGTGACTTTTAGCAAACTCCAAGCGGGCTGTCATGTGCCTTTTACTGAGGAGTGGCTTCCATCTGGCCACTCTACCATTAAGGCCTGATTGATGGAGTGCTGCAAAGATGTTTGTCCTTATGGAAGGTCCCATCTCCACAGAGGAACACTGGAGCTCTGTCAGAGTGACCATCGGGTTCTTGGTCACCTCCCTGACCAAGGCCCTTCTCCCCCAATTGCTCAGTTTGGTCTTGGTCAGGCCAAACTTCTTCCATTTAAGAATGATGGATGCCACTGTGTTCTTGGGGACCTTCAATGCTGCCAAAATGTTTTGGTACCGTTCCGCAGATCTGTGCCTCGACACAATCCTGTCCTGGAGCGTTACGGACAATTCCTTCAACCTCATGGCTTGGTTTTTGCTCTGACATGCACTGTCAACTGTGGGATCTTATATAGACAGGTGTGTGCCACTCCAAATTAAGTCCAATCTTTTGAATTTACCACAGGAGGACACCAATAAAGTTGTAGAAACACCTCAAGGATGATCAATGGAAACAGGATGCACCTGGGCTCAATTTCGAGTCTCATAGCAAAAGGGCCTGAATACTTATGTAAATAAGATCAATATTTTTTTACCCTAACAACCTGTTCTCGCTTTGTCATTATAGGCTATTGTGTGTCAATTTATGAGGAAAAGTTGTGCCCACGGGCCCATGGCATACAGTACACTGCCACTGATTGAGTTACTGAATAAGTGGTTGGTTGGTTGACAGGCTGCTTACTCTTCACCAGTATGAAGAATCCCTTGTTTTTTTTTGTTGAGAATACTGTACAGAGGTATTATGCAGACTCACACTCATATCGATAGTGTGCAGTCACATAGATGGTATGATGGCTCCCTCTTGTGATTATGGAAGCAATGCACAAACCTGAATCAGCTGTGTAGTGCTAGGGTAAAAAACAGAACGTGCACCCAGGGGGGGACCACAGGACAGAGTTTGGAAACCCTGGCCTATGGACTAGGGTGCCATTTCGAACACAGACAGTCTTCCCCAGGGCCCCATATACTGTACTGACTTGATAGGCCTCAGTTAGCCATCTTTGAAAACTGGCAGGAACCTGTTTATTGTGATTGATAAAAGGAGGCTAAAGATTAGACCAAGTCAGTAACTGAAGGATCAACATGTCAGCAAGGGAGAGAATGGTTCCTGTAACAGTCAGGCAAGATAAGCCGATAACAGAGAGAAACAAAATGGCCACCGGGATAAGGTTTCAGTGGTGTAAAATTACAGTGATTACATGAAAGAGTGCTCTGTTGTCTTCATTATAGGTAGTGGATTGAAGAGGACACGAAGTGGAATGTTGTCATAAGTGGTGCATTGAAGACACATGTAAAAAAACAAAACTTATTTACATTAGTATTCAGTCCTTTATCATGAGACTCGAAATTGAACTCAGGTACATCCTGTTTCCATTGATCATCCTTGAGATGTTTCTACAACTTGATTGGAGTCCACCTATGGTAAATTCAATTGACTGGATATGATTTGGAGTGGCACACACCTGTCTATAAAATGGTCCCACAGTTGACAGTGCATGTCAGAGCAAAAACCAAGCCATAGGGTCGACGGAATTGTCCGTAGAGCTCTTTTCGGCAGCATTGAAGGTCCCCAAGAACACAGTGGCCTCCATCATTTTTAAATGGAAGACGCTTGGAACCACCACAGCCCTTCCCACCCGGCAAAACTGAGCAATCGGGGGAGAAGGTCCTTGGTCAGGGAGGTGATCAACAACCCGATGGTAACTCTGAAAGAACTCCAGAGTTCCCATGTGGAGATGGAAGAACCTTCCAGAAGGACAACCATCTCTGCAGCACTCCACCAATCAGGCCTTCATGGTAGAGTGGCCAGATGGAAGCAACTTCTCAGTAAAAGGCACATGACAGCACACTTGGAGTTTGCCATAAGACACCTAAAGGACTCAGACCATGAGAAACAATACGCTCTGGTTTGATGAAACCACGATCGATCTCTTCGGCCTGAATGCCAAGCGTTACGTCTGGAGGAAACCTGGGACCGCTCATCACCGGCAGGGACTGGGAGACCAGTCAGGTTCGAGGGAAAGATGAATTTAACAAAGTACAGAGATCCTCGATGAAAACTTGTTCCAGAGCGTTCCGGACCTCAGATTGGGGTCAAGGTGCACCTTCCAACAGGACAACGACCCTAAGCACACAGCCAAGACCACACAGGAGTGGCTTCGGGACAAGTCTCTGAATGTCCTTGAGTGGCCCAGCAAGAGCCTGGAATGAATCTGATCTAACCTCTCTGGAGACCTCAAAATAGCTGTGAAGCAACACTCCCCATCCAACCTGACAGAGCTTGAGAGGATCCGCAGAGAAGAATGGGAAAACTCCCCAAATACAGGTGTGCCAAGCTTGTAGCGTCATACCCAAGAAGACTTGAGGCTGTAATCACTGCCAAAAGGTGCTTCAGCAAAGTACTGAGTAAAGGGTCTGAATACTTATGTAAAATGTGATATTTCATTTTTAATACATTTTCAAAAACAATTTACCTGCTTTTGCTTTGTCAATATTGGGTGTAGATTGATGAGAGGAAAAACATTTGAATCCATTTTAGAACAAGGCTGTAATGTAACAAAATGTGGAAAAAGTGAAGGGGTCTGAATACTTTCCAAATGCACTGTAAGTAGTGTATTGAAGAGGGCATGAGGTTGAATGCTGTCTTCATTATAGGTAGTGTATTGCAGATGGCATGAATTTGAATGTTTCCTAAGGAAAGGGAATCTAGCTCTATGAGCTGCCAAATCTGCTCTGTCAACTATCTGGAGTGGTCCAAGGGTTAACAGACTAAACAGGATTAAATCTAGAGCGGCCGGGGACGATTTGTGCCTCCACTACCAAGGTAGAGGATGGATTTCTGTTGATCACAGAAGACAAAATTCTGCTATTCCACGAGGCCATTTGATCATCAAATTGAAAGGCTTCAAATTAAGTGGATAGAAAGGGTTGTTGAGTGTGTTGAAGGATGAAATGGTGTAAGCCTACTGTACTTCTATGTCAGGGATGTTATGGACCATCTGGTAGGCCAGGTCAGTACAGCCCTGTTGTCTGGCCTCATCACTCACTGCACAAATACCGGCTCACAGTGGGCGTAACTCACCGTGGAGAGTTGTATCCTTTCACAAAATCAACAGTCTTACCTGAGTGGAGAGGAGTACTGGACAGGTCAGACAGGAAGGGATCGAGGGATGAGAGTAGAGAAAGGAGACCAACAGAAGCACAGCGTGTAGAAATGTTGCTCTATCAATCTTGCTCATAGTTAGATCCAAGATATGCTGATAGTTAGATCCAAGCAAGATATGCTCACAGTTAGATCCAAGATATGCTCAGTTAGATCCAAGATATGCTCACAGTTGCAGTTTGAGTGAGTTTGTTACTTAGGACAGTCATGGTGGGATGTGGCTCGTGGTTGTACAGTACCTGCATCTGACCGAGCGCAGTATGGAGGTGACCTCGTTGCTGTTACACTGTTTACAGACAGCCTTGGCACTCAGCCCTCCCAGGAACTTGGCCTGTGGCTGACACCTTTTCCACATCTGTCATTTTTAAAATGTAACTAGGCAAGCCAGTTAAGCACAAATTCTAAGTTACAATGACGGCCTACCCCGGCCAAACTATGCGCCACCCTATGTGACTCCCAATCATGGCTGGTTGTGATACAGCCTTGAATTGAACCAGGGTCTGTAGTGAAGCCTCTAGCACAGAAATGCAGTGCCATAGACATTCCATTACTAACTAGGGTATGAGAGTGCTTACATCTTAGCTTTTTTTAAATGATTGTTTAGTGAAATCTCAAAACCCCTACTTAACAATACATTCAAAACTACAGCCCCATCCCATTAACCAGGTCCTTCTTTCAGTCCCCCCCCCAAAATAAAATACAAATATTTACAACATAAAAAAACCCAGGCTCCTTTTCAGTGGTGGGCTGAGCCCCATCTACACAGATGGAACTTCTGCACAAAAGAGAACAGTCAGAATACACAACTCCTTAGATCGGAGAACTTTAGAAGCGGAAACAATGAAGACAAATACAATTTCTCAGCGGTGGTGCCGCATTCTCGTAAATAAATTGTGTCTCTGCCAATGCCCAGTCAGCTTACTCATTCCACAAGACAATTAAGTACAATAGAGGCTTTGTTTCTTTGTATGGGGCAACCAAGTGAGGACATGTTGGGGCAAAACATTTTGTAATCGTCCCCTCTGGATACAAAAATATATATATATCCTCCCCAGTGTTCTTATTTGCAATGTTCTTTATTATCTTTTCCAGTTTCGGATATGAAAAGGATGCATTCATTTTCTTAATTAAATACTTCATAAAGTAAATCAAAAACATATTTACAAAATATTCAATTAAGTTGCAATCAATGACTTCAGGTGGATAATTACAAGCACCTTCTGCTAACAGAGGAAAATATAAATACATAGAACTGCCACTGTTTCTGGAAAAAAAAAATACATGGCTTGACAATAGCACTTCTTTTTTTGAAAAATAAAAACCAAAACTCCTTAAATGCATTTCCACTAGGCCTTAGTATACATACTGTGAACATTCATCTTCTTGAAATTATTTTTTAAAGTTGATTTCTATATATACCTTTCAAGTTTTAAATTATGATTTTCTCTTTAAAAAAATCCCTATCCTTGCAAGGCCGTTCTCCCTTTCCAAACCCCCAGTCTAGGAGAAAAGAGGACAAATGGGGGTTGGCCAGCAAGGCCATAAGGAAGCATTGTGACCCCCAGGAGCAAAAGGTCCTTGTCCAACACACCCCCCCCCCCCCCCCCCCCCCAATCCCAGGCCTTCCAGAGTCCATAGACATGAAGTTCAAAGGAGTCTCACAAAGACTGACTGGAACGTCCAAAGACCGTGAGCTCCAGAATGTCCACTTTCCTTTATAAAATAAACACTCCAATCAAAAAGAAAGAGCTAATCGCTGACAGTCATATAGAATCATACATATGACATGGCCATCATGCCTCATTCAACACAATATATGATGTAATCAAAAATATATATGAGCAGCCTTTATTAGTTCGTCGTCTGTTGGGGATTTTGTTTAATTGTTTTGCTAAACATCATGAAGTGTTGCTACGGCAACGAGACGCCTTTAAAACAAGGGCTAAAACCTCAAAAAACACTGAAGTAAACAGCCATCCCTACCGCTTGTTGTAAAGCTTACCATTCTCTCGCAATTACTTTCTTAATTTAGTTCAAAGACATTCGGCAGCGCAAAAGAAAGAAAATAAAAGGGTTGCATGTTTCGATATGTAGTAGAATCTCCCAGCTGATTATTTCCCTCGCTTTCATTTTATTTAATGCAGAAGGATTTTATTGATTCTAACAGCTCCATGCTCCTGAATAATTATCGACAGCATGTTGTCTTTCCTCCAAGAGTCCAGGGGGCACCGGTGAGCAGGTCCTAGCTGTTGTCAGACTCCTCATCCTCGGCCTCACGGAGCCAGGTAAAGAAGGCAGTGACTGACTTCAGGGCCACACCCTTGCCCTGCATCTCAGCGGGGTCCTTGCTGGACTCCCACTTGTAGAAGGCCTGCTCTTTGATCACGTCTTCGTCGTACAGCGTGTCAAAGAACATCCGCAGCAGGTCTACAAGGAAAGAGGAAGAGAGCATGTCAACAATGTAAGAGAAAGGATTTCAATACACAATGTACACACAAATAACTAATCTAGGAGACAAATTGGTCAACCACACCCCTCTGTCAAATAACCCCTATGGAAAAAAGATAAAGGCTAACATTGGGAGACAAACACAGGACAAATCTGAATCAAATCAAAAAAATTGAGATATCAGCTGATGTACGAAGGGCTATATAAATTTGATTTGATTTGATCTGAGTCTTCATGTAATAAACTGCCAAAGAGATGTGACAGAGGAGTGACTGAAGTCATTCTGTATCTCACTCACTGGCAGGCTGCTCCATCGCCACCATGAGGGCCTGCAAGGCGTAGAGAGCCTGTAGCTCCTTCTGCTCATCCTTCAGGTACTTGTGGAGCAGCTTGGCCCTCCGGGTGATCACCTTCGCATCCAACTTGTAAGGGTTCTCACCTGGGGGCAGAGATGGAGGGGTCAAAAACTCTTTGCTAATTAAAAAATATATATTAGTCCACTTTGTTTTGCATGTCAGCAGTCATGTTTTCAAGATATTGGACTTTCAAAAAGCAAAGTGTCACCGGCCACAACATCACGGTGATGCGTTTGGAGTGATCTGAACCACAATGTGCTGTGTTGGATATATTCCTTCTACCTTGTCCTTTCCAGCAACGGTACGGCCCTGCTAAGTTCTGTGAAAGGGGTATTCGAGTGGAGGAGTCCTGATAGTGTTGGATTGAGAGGTGGTAGCAATAAAGATAGGGAAACTCACACAGGATGGCCGACTGGCAGATGGCTGCCATGACTGCTCTGACAAACACGTTGGAGGATATCTGTGTCTCGTCCAGGTTAGCCTAAAGAGGGAAGGCACAGTCACAACACATATCAGTGGTGTTGAGCAGTGGAATATACAGTAGGGACTAATGCAACTATATATAAGAGTCTATTGGTAAAACTACTGCACAAGGAACCAATAGCAAAGCGAAATATTAATTGGGTGATGGGACACTCTCCCACTCACATCATACCTCGACCCAATCGTAAATCCTCTGGTTGTCAGCCTTGTCCTGTATGAGTCTGTCCAGCTGTTTGTTCAGCTCCTCTGAGCTCAGATCTTTCTTACTGCTCTTCTCTGTCTCATCACCTTCTCCTCCCAGGGTGAACTCCACATTCTGCATTCAGAGGGAACACACAGCAAGACAGTGAAACTTCCCATCATTACTGTTAAGGGCTTTCCAGACAGGAGGCGATGGGGCGGAGCAAAGTTTGCCAAAATAGAGCAGATTCCTATTTTCTCCACCTCGGCTGAGCGGCTTTCACGTGCACAAGCACCGCAGATCACCAGGCCTAGAATAACGTTGCCTGCCTAGCTCCATTGAAAATGAATGGGCAACTCTGCTGCCGCTTCCTGTCTGGAAAGCCCTCAAAGCACTTTGGGAAACTGTGGATGCAAGTAAGACGAACACATTTGATTGATCTAAAAGGTAGACTCAGCCATATGATGTAGATGCAGAAAATAAACAGGATAGTGGGCATATTTTTCACAACTACTAAGTGTTGGTCCCCTGGCTATAATTCCCAGCTGTGTTGGTCCCCTGGCTATAATTCCCAGCTGTGTTGGTCCCCTGGCTATAATTCCCAGCTGTGTTGGTCCCCTGGCTATAATTCCCAGCTGTGTTGGTCCCCTGGCTATAATTCCCAGCTGTGTTGGTCCCCTGGCTATAATTCCCAGCTGTGTTGGTCCCCTGGCTATAATTCCCAGCTGTGTTGGTCCCCTGGCTATAATTCCCAGCTGTGTTGGTCCCCTGGCTATAATTCCCAGCTGTGTTGGTCCCCTGGCTATAATTCCCAGCTGTGTTGGTCCCCTGGCTATAATTCCCAGCTGTTTTGGTCCCCTGGCTGTAATTCCCAGCTGTTTTGGTCCCCTGGCTGTAATTCCCAGCTGTTTTGGTCTCCTGGCTATAATTCCCAGCTGTTTTGGTCCACTGGCTCAGACGCACAGATACTGTGACTGTGTGAGAGCGAAGTTATTTTGCTGAGTCTACCTTTAATAATTGACTATTATTTCATATTTGTTTCTCAGTGCAGTTTAAGGTCAATACTAAATGGTGCAGCTCCTTTCAATCTTTACAGGGTCATGATCTCTGACCGCTTACTTTTTCTGTCACAAACTTGTTGACGTCCTCGTCCTCAGGCAGAAAGTCTTTCCAGCTAAGCCCCGCCTCCCTCCACATGGCGCCTGCCTTTTTACGGCTCTGAGGTAGACAGATACAAGTGGTTCCATTTCAAACACTTTGGATCCACAAACATGACATTTGCATTGGATTCAAACATCAAAGGTCATCTAGATGCCTGGATGGATAGTTATGAAAACAAAGCACCATCTCCTTTACAGGTTGGGTAGTGAGAGAACGTACCATTCCTCTGCAGAGTAGGGTGAGGATCTGGACCAGCAGAACTCCAGCCGTCCCCTGAGGAACCAGGGGCTTGGATATCTCCCTGCAGAGTGATAGGTCAATTCTTAATATAGAGGATACTGACTGATTGAATAGAGTTATTATTAGTAGAGGCCTAGAATGAAGCCTGGGACTGACTTGAAGAGCGGTCCCATGGGGATGCCTCCTTCGTGGAGCATAGGGGTGATGAGCTCAGCCAGGTAGAGCCAGATGTGGGGGATGTCGATGGCCATGTCCTCTGCCACCTCCAGTATCTCCTGAAGCCTGTTGACACACACACACTCAAAATCAATCCCTCAGACTTTATCTCGAAAAGAAAAGTTAAAATATTAGTGGTCCACTTCCACCCTTTTCACAATTTCAATGTTTCACAAGTCATTGGTATGCAGTGCTGTTCCACAGGTAGAAAACTGAGGTGACTGACCCTCTGTAGTACTGCTCTGTGGGCAGGGTGCCTGCCTTGTACAGCTGGTGCAGCAGCAGGCCGGTGCGTTCTCTGGCGATGGGGCTGCGCTCCAGAGTAGACTCCAGACCGCTCCGTACAAACACAAAGAGCAGCGGGGTGCTGTTCATCTCCACTACACACTGCAGCGCCTCCTATAGCGCAGGAGGGGAAACAAACAGGATTAAAAAGGTTAGTTTTACTCCTCTAAAGTAGGGCCGAGTTTCAGTAAAAACAGGTTAAACAATTTGTTGTACTTCATTTACATGGAAAGCCATGTTCAATAACACCATGTGGCCAACTAGCTACAGTATGTATCATTCAACTGTGTGACGTTGATATGGAGGTCCTACCAATGATCTACATGGGTATAAGTGTGATGTACCTTCATGTCTTTGATGTGTAGGTCTCACCAATGATCTGCATGGGTATAAGTGTGATGTACCTTCATGTCTTTGATGTGTAGGTCTCACCAATGATCTGCATGGGTATAAGTGTGCTGTACCTTCATGTCTTTGATGTGTAGGTCTCACCAATGATCTGCATGGGTATAAGTGTGATGTACCTTCGTGTCTTTGATGTGTAGGTCTCACCAATGATCTGCATGGGTATAAGTGTGATGTACCTTCATGTCGTTGATGTGTAGGTCTCACCAATGATCTGCATGGGTATAAGTGTGATGTACCTTTGTGTCGTTGATGTGTAGGTCCCACCAATGATCTGCATGGGTATAAGTGTGATGTACCTTCATGTCGTTGATGTGTAGGTCCCACCAATGATCTGCATGGGTATAAGTGTGATGTACCTTCATGTCGTTGATGTGTAGGTACTCCTCTATGATAGCTGTGGCCTTCTTCTCCAGCTCTTCTTCCCTCAAGGAAGGTTTGGTCTGGGCAGGAGGTGTTGCAGCAGCTTCCCTCTTCACTGTGGCCCAAACAGAGAGAGAATGTCACACAGAAGTTACTCTCAAAATGTCTGCCTGAGAAATCCTTGCTTGACAAAGTTTTTCGTACCATTCTCTTTGCTCCTAGCTCGGTCTCTGGTGCCCCGGTCGTCGGTCATGCTGGCAACGCGGCGTATGGGATCAGAAGGGCCGCGGTGCTTCTCTCTGCTGTGCTCCTCCGTCTCCCTACTAAAGCTCCGCTTGGTGACCGGGTTCCTGTCGTCCCGCCGGCCGAAGCGGTCGTTGCTGCCACGGTCCCGGCTCGAGCTGTTCCTGTATATGTTTAGGGTGGTAGACGCAAAGAGTCACAAGACCTTGATTCATATGAACCAATCAAACATTCTGCCCTGTGGTGATGTTACAATTAAGTGATAATGCCCGAGAAGCCGGTGTTTGGAGTAATATATATATATATAAAACACACACACGTATATACACATACACATGTATGTATATAGACACAAATATATATCTATACACAAACACACATATAGACAGATGTATACATACCCATACACACACAGCTCAAAAAAATAAAGGGAACACTTAAACACAATTTAACTCAAAGTCAAATCACACTTCTGTGAAATAAAACTGTCCACTTCAGAAGCAACACTGATTGACAATACATTTCACATGCTGTTGTGCAAATGGAATAGAGAACAGGTGGAAATTATAGGCAATTAGCAAGACTCCCCCAATAAAGGAGTGGTTCTGCAGGTGATATAAACAGACCACTTCTCAGTTCCTATGCTTCCTGGCTGATGTTTTGGTCACTTTTGAATGCTGGCAGTGCTTTCACTGTAGTGGTAGCACGAGACTGAGTCTACAACACACACACAAGTGGCTCAGGTAGTGCAGCTCATCCAGGATGGAACATCAATGCGAGCTGTGGCAAGAAGGTTTGTTGTGTCTGTCAGCGTAGTGTCCAGAGCATGGAGGCGCTACCAGGAGACGGGCCAGTACTTCAGGAGACGTGGAGGAGGCCATAGGAGGGCAACAACCCAGCAGCAGGACCGCTACCAGAGCCCTGCAAAATGACCTCCAGCAGGCCACAAATGTGCATGTGTCTGCTCAGAAACAGACTCCATGAGGGTGGTATGAGGGCCCGACGTCCACAGATGAAAGCAGGTTCACACTGAGCACGTGACAGGCGTGACAGTGTCTGGAGACGCCGTGGAGAACGTTCTGCTGCCTGCAACATCCTCCAGCATGACCGGTTTGGCGGTGGGTCAGTCATGGTGTGGGGTGGAATTTCTTTGGGGGGGGGGGCCGCACAGCCCTCCATGTGCTCGCCAGAGGTAGCCTGACTGCCATTAGGTACCGAGATGAGATCCTCAGACCCTTTGTGAGACCATATGCTTGTGCGGTTGGCCCTGGGTTCCTCCTAATGCAAGACCATGCTAGACCTCATATGGCTGGAGTGTGTCAGCAGTTCCTGCAAGAGGAAGGCATTGATGTTATGGACTGGCCCGCCCGTTCCCCAGAACTGAATCCAATTGAGCACATCTGGGATAACATGTCTCGCTCCATCCACCAACGCCACGTTGCACCACAGACTGTCCAGGAGTTGGCGGATGCTTTAGTCCAGGTCTGGGAGGAGATCACTCAGGAGACCGTCCGCCACCTCATCAGAAGCATGCCCAGGCGTTGTAGGGAGGTCATACAGGCACGTGGAGGCCACAGACACTACTGAGCCTCATTTTGACTTGTTTTAATGACATTACATCAAAGTTGGATCAGACAGTTTTCCACTTTAATTTTGAGTGTGACTCCAAATCCAGACCTCCATGGGTTGATAAATGTCCTTAAAACAAGTCAAAATGAGACTCAGTAGTGACAATATATCCTCCAAACAGCGGCTTTGAGGGAATTATCACTTTTATACAACGGGTTACCAACATATTCAAATAATGATTGACATATTGTCATTAAAAACTTTATTTTGATTAATTTATTCATACCATTTCATCCTTCCACAAGATATAATCCCGACACAAATCTAGGGTTGCTTAAGACGCGACCCAGTCGTTCAGTATTTTTGTTCTGTATCTATGGACACGACCCAGTCATTCGTTCTAAATGTTCCATTGCCATGCTGGCTGGCAACATTCTTATCCCTTGCTTGCTAGCTAGCCAACTACGGCTAACTTACTCTCATGTCAAAAAGTGCAGCCAGAATAAAATGTGAGATAATGTCTAGATACGTTTTATACACAGGCTGGAATGCGGTTTTAACCAATCAGCACTAGACCCACCCGTTGTATATATTCAAATCAGTAACTCTGACACAGAGCTATCTGGGAGGTTTTCTTTCTATGTAAAGGACAGGTGTAGTCTGTTGTACCGGCTCAGTGGTGCTGACCTTAGAGGAACTCTTCTGTCCGAGTCCTGTGAGGGCCCTGAGGAGGGCGGCTGCTGTGGCTGCAGGGCTGAGAACCTGTTAAGGGTGCTGGTGGCTGGGCGGCCTCCTGACTCTGGGGCTATGAACACAAACAGTTGGTTTTAAAATAGTCTGAGAGTAGATTATTTTCGGTGGTGTGTGTATTGGTAAGAGGACTTACTGGCTTCCCCGGCGGGTTTGGCTCCGGTGGTGCCCCCACTGCTGCCCTTGCCCCAACTGCCCCACATGCCCTTACCCCCGAGCTGGGGCGCCAACAGCTGGTTGCTGAAGTCCAAAGCCCCGGGCTGCAGAGACAGAGAGGTTAGAAACGTTACTGTTGAGGAAAGAAACTAGCAGAATTGTTGGAGGCAAAACATCTTGAGATCTGAGAAAGGTCTGAGGTTTCAAGTTACATAAGTAAGAAGTTTGGAGGAGTCAGGAATGGTAGGGAATAACTCTAAATGGAGGTTAAAAGGTTAAGAAGTGTGTGCCATACTACAGAGGGAGTGGGTTTGGGGTTTCAGTTCAACAGATCAGAAGAGTTGGGAATGGTTGGGATGATAGAACTTTGCAATGGGGTTGAAGGTTAAGGAGGTGGGTGCTAGACTGCAAGTGGAGGGTGTTTCAGTCCTGAGTATGGGTCCACGATATGTGGCTGAGAATCCACAGCATGATGTATCACTGACCTTAGTGATCTTGCTGAGTCGACTGGTGTCGATGGGTCTGCTCTTGGTGGAGATGGGAACTGTGTTCCAGCCCTCGTCCTGGGGCTGACTCCTCTGGCCCGACTGGGGGTGTTGGCCCCCGCGGTTCCCCTGATCTCTTCCTCCTCCACCACCACCACCACCACGTCCTCCTCGGGTGTTCTGGTTGAGGAGTTGCTGCTGCACCTTGAGAACCTCCCTGTGCTCCTCCAGCTCTGCCTCCTTGTGGATCTGGTCTATGGTCTTGGGGCCCTGCTCTCCTCTCCTGGGGACCCACGTATTCTGAGAGGGGGAGTCAGTACAGTAGTATACTTTAACTGAGGAATGGAGTTAGATGAAAAAGTCTGGCGTACTCTTAACACTCCATATCTCTGAGGCATAAGTCCCTTATATTAGGAGATCAATGGGTCACTTGACAACTATGTTATAGAAAGAGAGATTACTTGCCCTACCTTGACACCACTGTCTGTCAGTCAGTTATGTTTGGGCTGTATAGCATATATATATTATAATATATATATATATTATAATATATATATATATATATATATATATATATATATATATGTATAAAGTATATATGTATAAAGTATATATATATATAAAGTATATATATATATATGTATAAAGTATATATATATATATGTATAAAGTATATATATATATATATATACACACACACACCAGGGTATTAGGAAATATCCACGAAATGTTTTTTCCCCCAATACTGTCAATACCACTGAAACTATTTATCTTAAATTAATTAGAATATTTGTAGCTACTTTTTAAGTAAATACCTGCAGTGCAATTTAGAAGATCATAATATAATGACGAGATCAGTATTAAGCTAACATGTAGTCCTGGGAGTAACTGCAGCCCACGCCAGGTGAACAAGTTGCAGTAGGGAATTCACAACTAAATGTTTTCCAGCTAGATATCTTATAACTATTAAGTTAAGTGTGTAAAATTCTCTGCAGTTGTGCACTTGGTTTGCTAACTTAGTGCTAAGTTATCTAGCTAAGTGGTTAGCTTCTTGCAATCAAGCTCCTCAGAGAATCCCTTCCAGGATCAAGAACTAATATTTGTTTTGCGCGATCAGCAAACTGTGTAGCATTTTTGAGTTACTTGTATAACTTTGAGTGGGATGTCTTTCCTGCAAAGTGTGTCAGAGACTGAATAAATCCTTCGCATGCGTTCGTTAGATTTCACATGTACTTGTTAGCGTTGCTAACCTTGGAATTGAAAATAGCCCTCCTTGTGTTCAGTGCAGGTATTACCGAATATTCCGGTGTGGCACAATGTCGGTATGACGCTAGGACAATCTGGATACTGCCCAAGCCTACTAGGCATCGATAAGTAGTTTGTGAGAACATCAAGGGACACATCCATTTAGAAGGGTGGTAAACATCTAGGTGGTGAATCACATGGAGAGGAGGGAGGGGTTACAATAGTTTGGAGATGGGATTGGCTGCGGGGGTGCAGACTGACACATGCATGCATAGAGAGGGCTTGTAAAGTAAGTAAGACTAGAGGTCAGAGGTGATGTGGGGTTAGGGGAGACTATTCTGTCTATGGTAGTTTGACCCATAGTGTTTACTGATAAGCTTGGATACATATCAACCACAGAACAAGGGCCAGTCAGTTTAGATATAGATGACCAAAATATTTAGGTGAGGGGGCTGAAGCATTCCCCAGACACTGGTGGGTGGTGTGTGTGTGACGAGGTATTACCCTCCTGAGGTCCAGTACGTCCTGCAGCATGAAGCGGATTCTGGACGAGGTCTTCTTCTCCTTGATGATCTTGTCTATCTGGACAAAGTACTGGTCCATACGAGGCTACAGAAAGACAGGCAGGTTAGTGTGTAAATCTATGTTTCTTAGAAATAATTTGGTGTAAGTGTTCTAAAGGATGCAGGGGTTGGTGTGTGAGAGACACTGGTTCAGCGTTACCTTCGCCTTTTCAAAGTCCAGGTCCTTGCCTATAGTTGACAAGAGTCTACAGAGGCACTCTAGTGACTCCTCATCGTGGTTCTTCAGCAGCTTGACGATGCAGTCGTGCATGATGGCCTCCGTCAGCATCTTGAGCTTGAACAGCTCACCGATGAACTTTATGTTGCCTAGCGACCGCCGCCGTGCAATGTCTTTGGCCTCCTCCAACTCCGCCTTCAGGCGATCCTTCTCCTCCTTCAGACAGGAAGTGATGTAACAGAGGGAGGAATAGCAGATAGATGGTCAGCTAACTCCTACAGAAACCAAAACCAATTCAAAAAGTGAGAGACATTTGAATTGATCACTCAGAGCCCAGCTCGTACCATGGCTGCAGAGTCCAGCTCTTCTTGCTTTTTCTCAAAGATGGCATCATCGTCCTTGTCCTTCTCAAACTCCTTCTGACAACGGTTCAGAAGCAGCTTGCGGAAATTCACAGTGACTCCCGGCTTGTCTGTAGTGGGGACTTTGAGCTGACGAGAGGAACAGAAAAACACAAGCATTTAGGCCACGGTTGGAGAGCTTTGCAGACGTCACAAAACATGAGTTAACGTGACGAGTATAGTGGCACCACTCCACAAGTCAGCGGCCCAGAACGGAGGTCATCACCGGAACAAGACCAGCACACTAGCCGTACACACACCCTTCAGAGTCACTCACCCCCATAAGGCAGCGGCACATGTTGGCGTAGGCCACGGAGAAGTTGGGTTCAGAAATGGCCTTCTCAAAGATCAGATCTATCACTCCCTTCAGCCTCTGCTCCGTATCGATGGTCAGCTCCTTGACCTGCTTCATTAGCTGTTGGAACATCTGAGGGGTCAGCTTGTTCAGGATACTACGGACCCTCTTAAACAGCTCATGGGTCTTGGCCTGTTCTGGGTTGTCGCTCTCCTCCTCAGGAGCCGCTTGCCCACTGGCAGCCTTCTTGACAGCGGGCTTCCAGGCATCCTCAGCCTTGTTGAGTTTCACGTCATCCGTCAGAGACGAAGAGATGTTGATGATCCTCCTGGGCTCCTTACGCTGACCCTGTTGGGAGCGACGCGGTCCTCCACCACCCATACCAGAGGGCTGGAGGAGGGAAGGAAAAGAAATTCAGTCCACATTGTTTTAATATCTACCCTGAATTTCAGAATCAGAGTGTAGTCTGAGAAGATTGACAGCTAGTTTCCCATGCTAACTCACTGGTCCTCTGTGTCCACCACCTCCTCCTCCTCCTCCTCCTCCCCCCATTCCAGGCCTGCCCAGGTTGGCAAATGAGGGCGTGAAGTCAGTGCCCATGTTCATCCCCGACAAACGGCTGGGGTCCAACTGGCGGAGAGGTGCCTTATTCGCCTGGAGAGAGAGAAGTAGTAACAGGAAGAGAGGGGGAGAAGTAGTAACAGGAAGAGAGGGGGAGAAGTAGTAACAGGAAGAGAGGGGGAGAAGTAGTAACAGGAAGAGAGGGGGAGAAGTAGTAACAGGAAGAGAGGGGGAGAAGTAGTAACAGGAAGAGAGGGGGAGAAGTAGTAACAGGAAGAGAGGGGGAGAAGTAGTAACAGGAAGAGAGGGGGAGAAGTAGTAACAGGAAGAGAGGGGGAGAAGTAGTAACAGGAAGAGAGGGGGAGAAGTAGTAACAGGAAGAGAGGGGGAGAAGTAGTAACAGGAAGAGAAGGGGAGAAGTAGTAACAGGAAGAGAAGGGGAGAAGTAGTAACAGGAAGAGAAGGGGAGAAGTAGTAACAGGAAGAGAAGGGGAGAAGTAGTAACAGGAAGAGAAGGGGAGAAGTAGTAACAGGAAGAGAAGGGGAGAATGATGGATACAAAGACAAAATAAATAACTGGTGAATAAAGTGGTCCATCTGAATAAATACAATTATCGAACAGAGCGTGCAGTTGTTCCTCCAGTCCAGCAGGGGACAGAGTTGTAATGTACCTTGTCCAGCACCACATCACTGATCTGAGGCAGGCCCTCAGGCTTGGACATGGCAGCACTGATGAACTGGAAGCCCAGCAGGAAGTCCCTGTCATACCTCTTCTTCTCCTCTGGGTCTATAGGCCTACATAGTTCTGGAGGAGAGAAGGAACAAGGAATGATAGAGGAATCACATTATATAATGTGACTTTTCATGGGTATAGTCTAGGTTGGTAGAGTTGGGGTATTTAGTCTGGCATCCGAACTGAGTATCGCTCAGTTTCACTAATGTTTCACTTAAAAAGAAAATCATACATTGATGTCAAATGGGACTTTAGGAGGCAGACCCTGTGAGATCAGGTGTAGAGAATAACATTTCTAAGTAAGTATATAAATGTTACACAGCCTCTTAGGGCCAAGGTTCAGAACCCATTCTCTTCTTAGGGCCAAGGTTCAGAACCCACCCTCTTTGTACTGGTACTTCAGATCCCCGGGCTTGGGTTCAATGTTCTCTGCATCCAGTTTGTCCTCCTTCTCCTCCCACGTCTCATCTACCTCTGCGACGGCAGGGGTGGTGGCTGGGCGGGGCTCCTCGGTGTCAGAGGCAGAAGTGGGTGTGGCCTGCTCTGGCGGGCTCTGCACTACCTGCTCCTGGAAAGGGGGAGAGAAGGGGGTGGGAGAGCGAGCGAGAGGGGGGTGCGCGAGAGAGTGTCAGAGGAGGAGAGTGTGCGAGAAACAGGGTGGGAAACGGATAGGGGGAGAGACCGAGGGAAAAAGAGGGGCGGTAGAGGAAAGAGTATTAGTCGATAAAACCAAGAATTCTTAATACTTTGATATGAACAGAGTGGGTGGTGTGTTTGATATGAACGGAGTGGGTGGTGTATTTGATATGAACGGAGTGGGTGGTGTATTTGATATGAACGGAGTGGGTGGTATATTTGATATGAACAGAGTGGGTGGTGTATTTGATATGAACAGAGTGGGTGGTGTATTTGATATGAACAGAGTGGGTGGTGTATTTGATATGAACAGAGTGGGTGGTGTATTTGATATGAACAGAGTGGGTAGTTTGTGTGAACAGACCTCCTTAAAGGCATCCAGGAGGTCTCCAACAGCCTCCTTCCTGTTCAGATCCTTCATCTTCCTCTTCTTCTTAGGCACAGAAACAGCAGCTACAAGCAGAACACCACCAACACAGTCAGACTAAACCTCTATGGACTGACACTCAATACCAATCCAACACACAAACTCAGAAATAATCATTCTGTGTCATCGGTGTAGACAACCCTGTCACTCTGCCCCTCATGACACATGCTCGACAGACAGTCAGACTGCAGCGCCTCAAGGGGCAGATCATCCTAGCCAATGTCTTATCTTCACAAAGTGCCAAGGGGTAGGGTTAGGAATTAAGAAAGACAATGTGGTTGAATGACAGACAGATCGATCTAGATCAGTGGACCCCAAACTTTTTATAGTCCCGTACCCATTCAAACATTCAACCTCCAGCTGCGTACCCCCTCAGGTACCAGTTTCAGCGCACTTTCAAATGTTTTTTGCCATCATTGTAAACCTGCCACACACACACACACACACACACACACACATACACACACACACACACATACACACACACACACACACACACACACACACACACTAAGATAAATGTATTAAACATAAGAATGAGTGTGAGTTTGTCACAGCCTGGGTCATAGGAAGTGACAAAGAGCTCTTATAGAACCAGGGAACAAATAATATAATAATCAATCATTTTGCTTTTTATTTAACCATCTTACATATAAAACCTTATTTGTTAATCAAAAATTGTGAATAAACCACCACAAGTTAATGAGAAGTGTGCATGAAAGGATGCACATAACTCTGCAGTGCTGGGTTGTATTGGAGAGAATGTCAGTCTTAAAACAAATTCCACACAGTCTGTACCTGTATTTAGTTTTCATGCTAGTGAGGGCCGAGAATCCACTCTCACATAGGTACATGGTTGCAAAGTGCATCAGCGTCTTAACAGCAGTTTGCCAAGGCAGGATACTCAGAAATCTGTCAGTGGCTTCTGATTACATTTTCAGAGAATTTCGATGAGGCTCTCTTGTTCAGATAGAGATAAGTGGACTGGAAGCAGGGCATGAAAGGGAAAATAAATCAAGTTGTTTGTGTACCTGCATAATTGCGCACCCAACTCACTCAGGTGCTTCACATTTGACATTGTCCCTGTAGTGTCCAAAACATCTATCAAGTTGTCAGGCATTCCCTTGGCAGCAAGAGCCTTTCGGTGGATGCTGCAGTGTACCCAAGTGTCGTCGGGAGCAACTGCTTGCACGCGCATTACCACTCCACTATGTCTCCCTGTCATGGCTTTTGCACCATCAGTACAGATACCAACATGAGCAGCAGCTACATTTGGCTACATAGTGGAATTCCCACGAGAGAGTAAAGGTTAATGTGATTGGATGAGTAACGGTTAATGTGATTGGATGTAAATTATTTGACTAGGCTTCCTGTATTTGACATGTTATTTTGCTGAACACTAGATGGTTTAACTTTATTTTTGGCAGTGAAACAAGAAAACAAAACCAAATGTAAAGCCCCGTTGGAAAATATAAATGGACTGTTTAAAAACGTGAATAAATAAAAAATAATAATAAATAGTAATCAGATTTTTATTTGGCCTCCCCCTGACGGCATTGCCCCAGTTTGGGAAAACCTGATCTAGATAGAGATAGTGAGAGTCAGACTGATACAGACCTTGCATAGAATTCTCCCCGGGTGGGATGGTGCGCTGTGATGGTGGAGAGTCCATCTCTTCTTCAATTTGGCGAGGGGTTACCGCTGTAGTAATAGCAGTCTCCGCTAGGACCACGGGGGCAACGGTGGCCTGGACGACGGGGTCGGGCTTTGCCGTGGCGGCGACAGGCGCGGGTGCCTCCCTCTGTAATGGGGTCACCTCGGGCTCAGCGATGGGGCTGAGGTCACACTCAGACAACTCTGCAGAAACCTTCTCAGGGTCCCGGGAGCTGGGGAGCGGCAAGCCGTTGGGCAGACGGAGCTCCTCTGGCTGGGCGATGGGAGACTCCAGCGGGGGTTCTGCTGCCTGGAGGGAGGGCATGGTGATGGACAGGGCTACTGGCTCCTCCTCTGGGAGTGGCTGGGTGGCAGACACACCATTAGTGCTGCTGCTAGAGTTGGTCACTGGAGCAAGGGAAGGCTCAGGTTTAGATGATGTAGTCACTTCTCTAGCCTCCGTTACCTCTTTCTCCTTCACCTCCTCCTGCGGCTCCTTAGCGGCTGAGGGCTGCTCCTCAGCTGCAGGAGTGGGGCGGGGTTCACGTAGGGGTGCAGGGTAAGCAGGCACTTTAGGGGCAGATAGAGCTGGAGCAGCAGCCGGGGCTGGTGCGTCCATCATGTCTGCAGTGGGACTAGTTGGGGGTGGGGGGGTGCCAGGGGCAGTAGTGTGGAGGGTGGTAGTTACCCGCGGGGGTGTGGGTAGGTCCTGGGGTAAGGAAGGGGATTTACTGTCCGTGTCTGGGAGTTTGACCTCTGTAGGGGCAGGGGCAGTCTTGACCAGTTCAGGGGTTTTAGACAGGGCTGGGGGGCCAGTGATGAGTGTGGCTGCAGGTTTCCCTCTGTCATCTGACGAGGAAAAGAGATGCTTGAGGATGTGGTCAATAGTACCATACTAATGTTAAAATGTACCCTCGTCATTTGATCATCTTTTGATTATTACCCACTTATTGGATGGTCAAAATGCATGGGACCTTCCCAATGGAGCATTTTGTCAATGTGATTTATTCAAATTCACAAAAAATTACTTCTATGTACTGAATGTGAACCAATGAGAGACAGCCAGCTACATCCTTCAAGATCACCTGACCCCTCGGTCAACTCACCTGGTCTGACCACGACAGGTGTCACGTTCTCACCGTTGGCCTGGGCAACGGCTGAGCCCTCTGATCCAGATGACTAAAGGAGGGACAGAACAACACCCAAACATCAGGGAATGCGAGTGGACACAACCATATGACAGGTTAGAAACAATGGATGGGCAGACATTTTCTTTTCATATTGGACAGCTACGTGACTGCATAGTAGCTAGTGTGTAAAGGGATGATGGTTGGTGACGAGGGTACGGTAGCTCACCTCTGAAGAGTCGTCGCTCACCTGTGGGGGTGTGGGGGTGGTGCCACTGCGAGTGCCCCCTGACATAATCTCCTCAGTGATGTCTCTACCACCCTGGTTAGGGTCTCGTATTATGATCTACAGAGAGGACACAAGACAACAGTGAGGGATACAAGAATAACAATATAGAAAACAGGAGCAAGAGAATGCGTGAGAGCCTTAAAGAAAAACGTGTTATTTGCTCTTGGTTCATTCACTTTCTAAAGGAGGGAGAGCAAAAAAGAGAGAAAGAGCGAGAGTAAAGGAGAGAGAGGGAGGAGAAAGCTGAAGAGAAGAGCAGTCACAACGGCTTTCTATGATGCTAGGCCCCGTTTCCAAAAGTCTTGTTGTACTGTGGCCTAGCAGAGTCTTCTCATTCAGCAGAGCTACATTTCTCACATACTGACACAAGAAACACCAGCCCCACAACAGCTATGCAGCATGACAAAAAGATCTCTACACGGACTGCTGCCTTGTTTCAGCGAATTCTTACCCAACAAAATTTGACAAACTCAACTTCAGCTAAGTCAACAAATTCCAGTGCATTTTCTTTTCTCTCTCCATATGATCACTCAAACTACACCAAGAAAACTAGCCAGATTTTATGTTATTTAAAAGCACATCGTACAGTACTCATTCAAACTTCTGAAAAATGGATTACTCACAAGGCGTGCCCTTACACAGAGCCACATGTTTTCTATCACAAACTCTCCCCTCTCTCTGTCACACACAAAGAGTTGTTAGCAACAGGCGTGAGACAGCACAGTCCCCCACTGGTAGAGTCATTTACCTGACACACGGACAGGCTCCAGAGTCCTTAGCAGGCCTCTCTCATCCTGGGGCCGGAGTTGAGCTGTCGGCCTGGGAACACGCACGTAGCCTACTCCCTCAACAACTCAGTGAGCAAAGCCAACAGGGCAGAGCCTCGTTCCCAGCTCGCGCACACACGTATAGAGCGAGCGATAGAAGCCAGAGTGACTGGCCGTGTGGAGCTGCAGCACTGGAATGCAAGCGCCCCCGCCCACCGAACTACAGAGTCAAAGGGGGCCAAAGAGAGGGGGGAGAAGGAAGAGGGATTTCAGGGAGAAAAATATATTTAAAAAATATAAAACTCGGCCAATAAGATCAGGCTAGTGCCAAAAAATGTATAAATACAAAATAAATGTTCTCTCCCAGCTGCTTTTCTGTCATTCTGTGCACACACACTCACTCCTAAATATTTCAGCCTCTTCCTGGGGGAGAGGGAGGGGCAGTGGATGGAAGAGGGGAGACGGGGAATGCCACAGAAGCAGCAGCAGAGACAGCGAGAGAGAGAAGGGGAGGAGATAGGTCAACCATTGTGCTTCCGGCTCAGAGGGGGAGGAGAATGGAAGCCACGTGGAGCTGAGCTATGTGCTGACATGTCCTTTCACTCCCCCTTCCTCTACCCAGAGACCAGAGAGAGTGAGGAGACCATTTTTTATGGAGAGCAGAGGAGAAGGAGGAAAATACAGGCCAATGCACTGCTTGAAGGCAGTAGTTAACAAAATAAAAAAAAGATACAACTACTCACAGTTACAACACAGCTACGACTAAGTAGTCTGCTTAGCGCAGCTGAAAAACAGCTTTACACTTCATACTCTTTTGCCAGAATACCAGCAGACATGTTTGAAACCATATAGAAAGACACAGCGTGACTCAGAGACTGGCTGAAGCATGACTCACTGCGGGGCGTTCCGCTGCAGCGCTTCCTCTCCAGTCCCCCTGTCTACCATCCTCCTAGTGGGACTGGGAGAGTCTCTGAAGGACCTTGAGCAGCGTGGGACAGGACAGCTTGGCCGGCCAAAGTCCACCACAGCAAGCTGCATGCTCCCACAGCCAATGATAAATCAGCCAGACCCACCGTACCATACAGAGCACAGATACTCAATTCGATAAACCTGGCACATCGTAGAAAACAGATGCGCTGCAGACTAGATCAGTCTACCATAGAGCACAGTCTAACCTGATCAGCCAGGTCCACTTTAGTCAGATCAGCACAGGGACAAATCAGTTCAGTCCAACAGAGTGCAGTAGAACAAAAGGAAAACTTGATCAGTAGTCTGCCATTGAGGTACTAAGAAACCAGACCAGCCAAGTCCACCATAGACAGTAGGACTGGGAATTGCCAGGGACCTCAGAATACAATATTATGACAATACTTTGGTACTGATACAATACGAATTGCGATTCTCACGATCATATGTACAGTCGTGGCCAAAAGTTGAGAATGTCAAATATACATTTCCACAAAGTCTGCTGCCTCAGTTTATATGACGGCAATTTGCATATACTCCAGAACGTTATGAAGAGTGATTAGATGAATTGCAATTAACGGCAATGTCCCTCTTTGCCATGCAAACGAACTGAATCCCCAAAAAACATTTCCCCTGCATTTCAGCCCTGCCACAAAAGGACCAGGTGACATGCCATTGATTCTCTCACAGGTGTGTGTTGATGAGGACAAGGCTGGAGATCACTCTGTCATGCTGATTGAGTTTGAGTAACAGACTGAAAGCTTCAAAAGGAGGGTGGTGCTTGGAATCATTGTTCTTCCTGTAAACCATGGTTACCTGGAAGGAAACACGTGTCGTCATCATCGCTTTGCACAAAATGGGCTTCACAGGCAAGGATATTGTTGCCAGTAAGATTGCACCTAAATCAACCATTTATCAGATCATCAGGAACTTCAAGGAGAGCGGTTCAATTGTGACGAACAATGCCTTTTCCAGCATGATGGAGCACCTTGCCATAAGGCAAAAGTTATAACTAAGTGGCTCGGGGAACAAAACATCTATATTTTGGGTCCATGGCCAGGAAACTCCCCAGACCTTAATCCCATTGAGAACTTGTGGTCAATCCTCAAGAGGTGGGTGGACAAACAAAACCCCCACAAATTCTGACAAACTCCAAGCATAGATTATGCAAGAATGGGCTGCCATCAGTCAGGATGTGGCCCAGAAGTTAATTGACAGCATGCCAGGGCGGATTGCAGAGGTCTTGGAAAAGAAGGGTAAACACTGCAATATTGACTCTCTGCATAAACTTCATGTAATTGTCAATAAAAGCCTTTGACACTTATGAAATGCCTGTAATTATACTTCAGTATTCCATAGTAACATCTGACAAAAATATCTAAAGACACGGAGACAGCAGACTGTGAAAATGTATATTTGTGTCATTCTCAAAACCTTTGGCCACGACTGACTGATTTCATGTTTCAAACATATTGCTCACTACACACTGTGTAGAAAACATTAGGAACACCTCATTCCATGATTGCGACCAAGTGAATCCAGGTGAAATCTATGATCTCTTATTGATGTCACCTGTTAAATCCATTCCCATTAGTGTAGATGAAGGGGAGGACACAGGTTAAAGAAGGATTTTTATAAGCCTCGAGACAATTGAGACATGGATTGTGTATGTGTGCCATTCAGAGGGTGAATGGGCAGGACAAAAGATGGTGCCGATAGAGATGGTCGCCTCGAGTCAAAAACTGTAATATCCTGTGTGTCACGGAATCGTGGTTGAATGACGACATGGATATTCAGCTAGCGGGATATACACTGCACCGGCAGGATAGAACAGCACACCCCGGTAAGACGAGGGGGGGCGGTCTGTGCATATTTGTAAACAACAGCTGGTGCACGAACTCTAAGGAAGTCTCTAGATTTTGCTCGCCTGAAGTAGAGTATATTGTGATAAATTGCAGGCCACACTACTTGCCTAGAGAGTTCTCAGCTATACTTTTCGTGGCTGTTTATTTACCACCAAACATATTCTGGCACTAAGACCGCACTCAGTCAACTGTATAAGTAAATAAGCAAACAGGAAATCACTCACCCAGAGGCAGTGCACCTAGTGGCCGGAGACTTTAATGCAGGGAAACTGAAATCAGTTCTACAAAATCTCTATCAACATGTTAAATGTGCAACCAGAGGGAAAAAAATTCCAGATCACCTGTACTCCACACACAGAGACGCGTACAAATCTCTCCCTCGCCATCCATTTGGTAAATCTGACCACAACTCTTTCCTCCTGAATCCTGCTTACAAGCAAAAATTAAAGCAGGAAGCACCAGTGAAAAAGAGCAAAAAGTGGTCAGATGAAACAGATGCTAAACTACAGGACTGTTTTGCTATCACAGACTGGAACATGTTCCGGGATTCTTCCGATGACATTGAGGAGTACACCACATCAGTCACTGGATTTATCAATAAGTGCATTGAGGACGTCGTCCCCAAAGTGACTGTACGTACATACCCCAACCAGAAGCCACGGATTACAGGCAACAGTCGCACTGAGCTAAAGGGTAGAGCTGCCGTTTTCAAGGTGCAGGACTCTAACCCGGAAGCTTACAAGAAATCTCGCTATGCCCTGCGACAAACCATCAAACTGGCAATGCGTCAATACAGGGCTAAGATTGAATCCTACTACACCGGCTCCGATGCTCGTCAGATGTGGCAGGGCTTGCAAACTATTACAGACTACAAAAGGTAAGCACAGCCGCGAGCTGCCCAGTGACACGAGCCTACCAGATGAGCTAAATCACTTCTATGCGCGCTTCGAGGCAAGCAACACTGAGGCATGCATGAGAGCATCAGCTGTTCTGGACGACTGTGATCACGCTCTCCGTAGCCGACGTGAGTAAGACCTTTAAACAGGTCAACATACACAAGGCTGCGGGGCCAGACAGATTGCCAGGACGTGTGCTCCGGGCATGTGCTGACCAACTGGCAGGTTCCTTCACTGACATTTTCAACATGTCCCTGATTGAGTCTGTAATACCAACATATTTCAAGCCGACCACCATAGACCCTGTGCCCAAGAACAAAGGCAACCTGCCTAAATGACTACAGACCAGTAGCACTCAAGTCCGTAACCATGACGTGCTTTGAAAGGCTGGTAATGGCTCAACACCATTAGCCCAGAAACCCTTTACCCACTCCAATTTGCATACCGCCCAAACAGATCCACAGATGATGCCATCTCTATTGCACTGCACACTGCCCTTTCCCACCTGGACAAAAGGAACACCTATGTGAGAATATTCATTGACTACAGCTCAGCGTTCAACACCATAGTAACCTCAAAGCTCATCACTAAGCTAAGGAACCTGGGACTAAACACCTCCCAAGCTATAGGGTGAAAAATACAGTAGTGTCAGCGCAGGTACACATTTATTTTACAAAGTTACTTTGAGTAAAAGTATCAATATAATATCCAAAACAATATTGTGATACGGGGTTCCTTGAGTGGTACAGCGGTCTAAGGCGCTGCATCGCAGTGCTAGAGGCATCACTACAGATGGTTCAATCCCAGGGTGTATCACAACCGGTCGTGATCAGGAGTCCCATAGGGAGGCGCACAATTGGCCCAGCGCAGTCAATCATTGTAAATACGATTTCTTTCCTAAACTGACTTCCCTCGATAAATAATAAATGATGTAACTATCGTTCCCCCATCAATGCCAGAACAAATGAATACAGACCAGCTGAGGACACCTGCACCAACAGCCAGAGAAGAGGCACATCAGTACTACAGCCCTAAAAGAACATGCTCGAGTCACAGCAGTTTGTGATTTGAATTAGATAACTGTAACACTTGCAGTTATCTAATTCAAATCACTGACTGAACATAAATCATGAGGAATAGGCCCATCTAGAATCTTCTGGACAGATTGCAACACTACCCACATCACAGTGTTAATCATCATCACACAAGCCCAAGTCCTGTCACATCCACCTTTAAGAGTGTAGGTCAGACAGGAAGACACTGTAGCTGTAGACCAAAACTGCACTGTTAAACCTTCACAGTGGATGATGGGGAAAAGGCATCCGTGTTGGACACACCTTACTGACTGAAACTATGCTTGTTTAAAAAAAAATATTGACACCCTTTATTAGCACAGTCCTTCACTTCCTTTAGGGAGAATCACTGAAGTATTTAAACGCTGCTCTGGTTGATGGGGAAGTTTGACTGTAGAACATCAGGCCCTTAACATCTCTTGGGGTTTCCAGTTCTGTTACCTGTCCATTCTGGGATGAGGATACCGGATTGTCTACCTAAGTAGGAGGTGTTACGTGGGCTGGCCTGAGGTCCTGCAGTTAGTGCCACTGACCCCGGCATACCAGAGTGGGCACGGGTTCCAATCCAACGCGCCGGCATACCAGAGTGGGCACGGGTTCCAATCCAACGCGCCGGCATACCAGAGTGGGCACGGGTTCCAATCCAACGCGCCGGCATACCAGAGTGGGCACGGGTTCCAATCCAACGCGCCGGCATACCAGAGTGGGCACGGGTTCCAATCCAACGCGCCGGCATACCAGAGTGGGCACGGGTTCCAATCCAACGCGCCGGCATACAAGAGTGGGCACGGGTTCCAATCCAACGCGCCGACTACCAGAGTGGGCACGGGTTCCAATCCAACGCGCCGGCATACCAGAGTGGGCACGGGTTCCAATCCAACGCGCCGGCATACCAGAGTGGGCACGGGTTCCAATCCAACGCGCCGGCATACCAGAGTGGGCACGGGTTCCAATCCAACGCGCCGGCATACCAGAGTGGGCACGGGTTCCAATCCAACGCGCCGACTACCAGAGTGGGCACGGGTTCCAATCCAACGCGCCGACTACCAGAGTGGGCACGGGTTCCAATCCAACGCGCCGACTACCAGAGTGGGCACGGGTTCCAATCCAACGCGCCGACTACCAGAGTGGGCACGGGTTCCAATCCAACGCGCCGACTACCAGAGTGGGCACGGGTTCCAATCCAACGCTCCGACTACCAGAGTGGGCACGGGTTCCAATCCAACGCGCCGACTACCAGAGTGGGCACGGGTTCCAATCCAACGCGCCGACTACCAGAGTGGGCACGGGTTCCAATCCAACGCGCCGACTACCAGAGTGGGCACGGGTTCCAATCCAACGCACCGACTACCAGAGTGGGCACGGGTTCCAATCCAACGCACCGACTACCAGAGTGGGCACGGGTTCCAATCCAACGCACCGACTACCAGAGTGGGCACGGGTTCCAATCCAACGCACCGACTACCAGAGTGGGCACGGGTTCCAATCCAACGCACCGACTACCAGAGTGGGCACGGGTTCCAATCCAACGCACCGACTACCAGAGTGGGCACGGGTTCCAATCCAACGCACAGACTACCAGAGTGGGCACGGGTTCCAATCCAACGCACCGACTACCAGAGTGGGCACGGGTTCCAATCCAACGCACAGACTACCAGAGTGGGCACGGGTTCCAATCCAACGCACCGACTACCAGAGTGGGCACGGGTTCCAATCCAACGCACCGACTACCAGAGTGGGCACGGGTTCCAATCCAACGCACCGACTACCAGAGTGGGCACGGGTTCCAATCCAACGCACCGACTACCAGAGTGGGCAGGGGTTCCAATCCAACGCACCGACTACCAGAGTGGGCAGGGGTTCCAATCCAACGCACCGACTACCAGAGTGGGCACGGGTTCCAATCCAACGCACCGACTGACCTGGTGATCCTATCTGTTCAATAAAACAATATGAAAGCAGTAAAAAAAGCAGTATTGTAGAGGTGGGGTGATGAGTTTACCTGTGTGGATGTATATATAGGTGGTGTATAACAGGTAGAGGTGGGGTGATGAGTTTACCTGTGTGGATGTATATATAGGTGGTGTATAACAGGTAGAGGTGGGGTGATGAGTTTACCTGTGTGGATGTATATATAGGTGGTGTATAACAGGTAGAGGTGGGGTGATGAGTTTACCTGTGTGGATGTATATATAGGTGGTGTATAACAGGTAGAGGTGGGGTGATGAGTTTACCTGTGTGGATGTATATATAGGTGGTGTATAACAGGTAGAGGTGGGGTGATGAGTTTACCTGTGTGGATGTATATATAGGTGGTGTATAACAGGTAGAGGTGGGGTGATGAGTTTACCTGTGTGGATGTATATATATAGGTGGTGTATAACAGGTAGAGGTGGGGTGATGAGTTTACCTGTGTGGATGTATATATAGGTGGTGTATAACAGGTAGAGGTGGGGTGATGAGTTTACCTGTGTGGATGTATATATAGGTGGTGTATAACAGGTAGAGGTGGGGTGATGAGTTTACCTGTGTGGATGTATATATAGGTGGTGTATAACAGGTAGAGGTGGGACGATGAGTTTACCTGTACCTGTTTGCGCTCCCTTTTGGGCTGGATCTGTTGCTGTGGAGGTAGTTGCTGCTGCTGGGGGGGAGGGTTCATGATACCCGGAGCAGCCGGCAAGGAGGGCGTGTACTGCTGTTGGGCCGGGTAGTATGCCCCTGCTGTGGAAAAAGAGACACGTCCCAAACATTTAAATTAGCATACAATTATACTGAATATAAAAATGCAACATGAAACAATTTCAAAGATCTCGCTGAGATACAGTTCCTATAAGGAAAGTCAGTCAGTTCAAATAATTTCATTCGGCCCTAAAATATTGGGAGCCAGGCCCAGCCAATCAGTGACCTTTTCCACACAATAGGGCTTTATTACAGAGACATATTGTCATTTACGCATGTCCCCGTCACCAGTAAAACAATTTATTTCACTTACATGCTGTGCTGTTTTGTTAATTTGTTCAGTTGTTTCATTCTCAACCAGGATTTCATCATACATGTCAAGTAGTGAAGTTTCAGCTCTGTCTGTGGCCTCTTCCTCGGTGCACACTGTCCTTTTCCATCCGATCCAGCAGTCTCTCACATTTCACGTAAACCATGTTTCTTGTCTGCATCGAAGTAGCTGTCCTTGTACCAAGCATGGAGTATGGTGGCGACACAGTAGAGGCTCAGAGAGAATGCCACCGAATCGCTTGTTCACAGCCTCTAGTAGAGTACTTTTGCAAGTTAACCCCACGGTCTGTGCTGGCAGTTTTTTGAACAGGCGTTTCAATGCCATGACAGAGGGTATCACGTCTGCTGCAGATGCAGTTGATGAGCTTATTTCTCGAGTCAGTTGTTTGAATGGAGCTAGGAGTGTGTTCATGTTTCCAAGTTTCAAACATGTTCTCAAATGCCATTGCAATGGCGCGGTATGAGAACCAGCAGTCTTGAGTATGCAATATGGTTTTCCTCAGTACAAAATCCTTGTTGACCCACTGTGCTGTCAGACAGCATGCTTATGGGGCTGATATCGCTGGTCCAAATGTCAGTTGTGAAGCTAATAGCAGTGACGCCCATGGATGTGCGTTTCAACAATACTGTGTAAGTCCGGTAGGGCTAGATCTGAAAAATAGCACCTACTTGGTAGTGTGTACCGGGGCTCAAGGTGCTCGACCAGATGGTGAAAGCCATCACCCACGACAGAACGGTTGATTGTCAGGTCGCAGTTGTAAATGAGAACTTGTTCTCAACTAGCCTACCTGGTTAAATAAAAGGTGAAATAAAATTGTAAAAATTTGTCAAGGGCAATAAATTCCAATATCTTGGCGTTAATGGATTTCGCCTTCAAGTTGTCTCGCTGAAATGTTCTTACTCTTTCAAATGACTGTTCGACTTGAACTTGTTTAGTTATTTGAAGTGTGCGCTTCGTTTTTTCTGCTATTATTCTAAGTAGTCGCTGAACGTCTGGGGGTGATGCACTTTCAAATGAGCAATTAGGTTTGTGGTATTGAACGATTTCACTTTCTCCCCTCAGGAAATAATAGCAGCACAAATGTTGCATATGGCCTTTATCTTCCTTTGCAACTTCAAAATAGATCCACACAGCAGACATTGTGGGCTAGGTTAGGAATGCTGTGTTGCACGTGTAGCGATGTATTTTTCGCAGCGTCATCAAGTCATCTACCTACATTATATAGGTATGCACGTCAGCTTCGACATCGGATTTGCACATCAGCGCTAAACTAGACGTCGGGCCGATGCCGGCATTTTAAGCTAATATCGTCCGGTTCTGATTAGCTTACTGATATATCCATGCATCCCTAGTTCTCGCTTCCTAAATTACGGTCAGATGTATATGTCAGAACGTGGATCGCCATTTCTTCTTTTCTACTCTTGTTCTCCTTGCTAGATATTACACACATGTATGGCTTGGCAGTAAATTTCATCGCCATTGAGCCATCTCTCATATTAGCAGTAAACAGCAACAAGTGATGTGAGCGATGGCGAGAGATATTAAAAAGGGAGCGTTGCTACAGCCTCGCTCCATCCAATTGTAGCAGTAGGATTCAGTTACAACATGCCCATTTCTTGAAATGAATTTGCCAATTAAGTTATTTCAAATGTCATCCTGGCAGTGGAGTAGTTTAGAGTGGTGTCCTGACAGCTGAATTTTTTTTTTTAAGAATCGCCCGAACACAGAAAATGACTAGCGCATCAATAATAACAAATCATAGACTTTTTGTCATTACTGGCCTACACACACACACACACACACACACACCCCATAATGTGGAATTATGCTTTAAATTATTATTATTTTTAATTTTTTTGAGAAATTAATAAAATATGAAAAGCTAAAAATGTCTTTAGTCAATAGGTATTCAACCCCTTTTGGCAAGCCTAAATAAACATTTGCTTAACAAGTCACATAATAAGTTGCATGGCAACTTTACCCGGGTAACCCGGGTAAAGTATAAAGCGCACACACACACACACACGTTTGGATTTGATTAGCATAGAAACTCAAACCTGATGTTATCTGAGCCAGATGAGCAATATATTAAAATACATTTCATGAGCCCTACATTAAAGACATTTAATGAGACAAAGCCCAAATGATTGTGCAGTTATCCAATACATGACATAGGCACATTAACGTAGCTCGCTATATGCTCTCTTGGGTAAATAAATGAAACTAACCAGTAGGCTCATCTTTGAATGTGTAAACTGTATTACTGTACTATATGGACTGGAAAGACGCATCATTAAACCATGATTAAGCAAAACAGAACATGCGATTATGGTGCTACACATACGGCCTACAAAGATACTAGTATAGGCTAGAGAATTTGATTTTAAAATATAATAGGGCCTATGACACACACACACACAACCTTTCATAATATTTACACCACCTCTTTCTATTGTTGCTTAACCTCTGTGTTAGGGGGCAGTATTTTCATTTTTGGGGAAAAAAACGTTCCCGTTTTAAATGGGATATTTTGTCAGGAAAAGATGCTAGAATATGCATATAATTGACAGCTTTGGATAGAAAACACTAAGGTTTCCAAAACTGTAAAGATAGTCTGTGTATAACAGAACTGATGTTGCAGGCGAAAGCCTGAGAAAATTCCAATCCGGAAGTGCCCCAGGTTTTGAAAGCGCTGCGTTCCAATGACTCCCTATATGGCTGTGAATGTACCATCAACGAGCTTACGCTTTCTACGTATTCCAAGGTGTCTACAGCATTGTGACGTAGTTTTACGCATTTCTGTTGAAGAATAGCCGTATGGGGGCATATTGCGTAAGTGGTCACATGGTGGCTCCGAGAGAGATTCTCGCGTAAAGTGCAGAGGTAGCCATTACTCCAATCGGTCCAAGAGAAAAAGGAATTGTCCCAACGGATATATTATTGAATAGATATCAGAAAAACACCTTGAGGATGGATTCTAAACAACATTTGCCATGTTTCTGTCGATATTATGGAGCCAATTTGGAATATTTGTTGTGGTGATCGCAATTTCCGGGCGATTTCTCAGCCAAACGTGAAGAACAAACGGAGCTATTTCGCCTACAAAAATAATATTTTGGGGAAAAAAAATGAACTTTGGCTGTCTACCTGGGAGTCTCGTGAGTGAAAACATCTGAAGTTCATCAAAGGTAAACGATTTCATTTGATTGCTTTTCTGATTTCCGTGATAAGTTTGCCTGCTGCTAGCAAGGCATAATGCTATGCTAGGCTATGATAAACTTACACAAATGCTTGTCTAGCGTTGGCTGTAAAGCATATTTTGAAAATCTAAGATGACAGGGTGATTAACAAAAGGCTAAGCTGTGTTCCAATATATTTCACTTGTGATTTTAATGAATAGGAAGATTTATGTCCGTTGCGTTATGCTAATTAGTGTCAGATGAGGATAACGGTCCCGTTCACGGGCTGGGCGTCACTACAGCTTAATTCCTTCCAACAGTTAAATGAAATAAATTGTCCTCATCTTAATCATTCTATTGTCATCCTTGAATAATAGCACTAGAATTAGATGCAGAAGGCATCACTTCTCTTCACGAAGATTGAATGGTTATGGTCTGAATAAATAAATGCTATAGCCGACCATCATGCATTTGATCTTCTCTCCAACCATGAGTTCTATTGGCTGCAGTATTTAACATTCAGGGAAATTATCTTGCGTCCCTCCTGGAATACTCTTTCCATAACAAATGCAAGAACAATTATATCCAGCAAGCTATTATGGTCTAGCTTTTCCTGCAAAGGACTCCAAGAGCTAAGGAGGCCAGAGGAGCTTGTGTATTGCACAAAAGACAGAGGCTATAAGTATCATTAATTAGCTAAAAATCTACACAATACCTCATAATAACAAAATATAGGGTATAGAAATGTATATATTTTTTTTTAAACAGAAATAACATTTACATAAGTATTCCGACACTTTACTCAGCACTTTGTTGAATCACCTTTGGCAGTGATTGCAGCCTCAATTCTTGTTGGGTACGACGCTTCAAATTTGGCAAACGTGTTTGGAGCGTTTCTCCCAGTCTTCTCTGCAGATCCTCTCAAGCTCTGTCAGGTTAGATGAGGATAGTCGCGGCACAGCCATTTTCAGGTTCCTCCAGGAATGTTCAATCGGATTCAAGTATGGGCCGCCGGCTTGGCCACTCTAGGACATTGAGACTTGTCCCGAAGCAACAACTGCATTGTCTGGGCTGTGTGCTTGAGGTCGTTGTCCTGTTGGAAGGTGAACCTCCACCCCAGTCTGAGGTCCTGAGCATTATGGAGCAGGTTATCACCAATGATCTCTGTACTTTGCTCCGTTCGTCTTTCCCTCGATCCTTACTAGACTCCCAGACCCTGCAGCTGAAAAACATCCCCACATCATGCTGCTGCCACCACCACGCTTCACCAAAGGGATGGTGCCAGATTTCCTCATTTCCTTTCCTCCTTCCGCCATGCAGGCCAAAGAATTCAATGTAAGTTTCATCAGACCAGAGAATCTTGTCTCATGGTCTGAGAGTCCTTAAGGTGCCTTTTGGCAAACTCAAAGCAGGCTGTCATGTGCCTTTTACAAAGGAGTGGCTTCTATCTGGCCACGCTACCATAAAGGCCTGATTGGTGGATGCTGCAGAGATGGAGGAACCTTCCAGAAGGACAACCATCTCCACAGAGGAACTCTGGAGCTCTGTCAGTGGCCATCGGGTTCTTGGTCACCTCCCTGACCAAGGCCCGTCTAACCCGATTGCTCAGTATTGCCTGGCGACCAGCTCTAGGAAGAGTATTGGTGGTTCCAAATGGCTTCCATTTAATAATGGAGGCCACTGTGTTCTTGAGGACCTTCAATGCTTTAGAAGTTATTTGGCACCCTTCCCCAGATCTGTGCCTTAACACAATGCTGTCTCGGAGCTCTACGGACAATTCCTTCAAACTCATGACTTGGTTGTTAATCTGACATGCACTGTCAACTGTAGGACCTTATATAGAGAGGTGTGCGCCTTTCCAAATCATGTCCAATCAAATGAATTTACCACAGGTGGACTGCAATCATGTTGTAGAAACATCAAGGATGATCAAAGGAAACAGGCCACACCTGAGCGCAATTGAGTCTCACAATTCTGAGGTAATGTTGTAGATTGAGGAAAAAAATCTAAATTTAATCAATTTGAGAATAAGGCTGTGTAACAAAATGTGGAATACTTTGACTGCAGTGTGTGTGTGTAAAAAAACAACTTGTTTTTCAGCCACTCCACACATTTTTTGATAACAAACTATAGTTTTGGTAAGTTGGTTAGGACACCTACAGTTGTGGCCAAAGGTTTTGAGAATGACACATTTTTTCACAAAGTCTGCTGCCTCAGTTTGTATGATGGCAATTTGCATATACTCCAGAATGTTATGAAGAGTGATCAGATTAATTGCAATGTCCCTCTTTGCCATGCAAATGAACTGAATCCCTCAAAAAACATTAGCACTGCATTTCAGCACTGTCACAAAAGGACCAGCTGACATCATGTCAGTGATTCTCTCGTTAACACAGGTGTGTGTTGATGAGGACAAGGCTGGAGATCACTCTGTCATGCTGATTGAGTTTGAATAACAGACTGAAAGCTTCAAAAGGAAGGTGGTGCTTGGAATCATTGTTCTTCCTGTAAACCATGGTTACCTGGAAGGAAACACGTGTCGTCATCATTGCTTTGCACAAAAAAGGGCTTCACAGGCAAGGATATTGTTGCCAGTAAGATTGCACCTAAATCAACCATTTATCAGATCATCAGGAACTTCAAGGAGAGCGGTTCAATTGTTGTGAAGAAGGCTTCAGGGCGCCCAAGAAAGTCCAGCAAGCGCCAGGACTGTCTCCTAAAGTTGATTCAGCTGCGGGATCGGGGCACCACCAGTACAGAGCTCAGGAATGGCAGCAGGCAGGTGAGTGCATCTGCACGCACAGTGAGGCGAAGACTTTGAGGATGGCCTGGTGTCAAGGGCAGCAAAGAAGCCACTTCTCTCCAGGAAAAACATCAGGGACAGACTGATATTATGCAAAAGGTACAGGGATTGGGGTACTGAGGACTGGGGTAAAGTCATTTTCTCTGATGAATCCCCTTTCCGATTGTTTGGGGCATCCTGAAAAAAGCTTGACTGGAGAAGACAAGGTGAGCGCTACCATCAGTCCTGTGTCATGCCAACAGTAAAGCAGCCTGAGACAATTCATGTGTGGGGTTGCTTCTCAGCCAAGGGAGTTGGCTCACTCACAATTTTGCCTAAGAACACAGACATGAATAAAGAATGGTACCAACACATCCTCCGAGAGCAACTTCTCCCAACCATCCAGGAACAGTTTGGTGACGAACAATGCCTTTTCCAGCATGATGGAGCACCTTGCCATAAGGCAAAAGTGATAACTAAGTGGCTCGGGGAACAAAACATCTATATTTTGGGTCCATGGCCAGGAAACTCCCCAGACCTTAATCCCATTGAGAACTTGTGGTCAATCCTCAAGAGGTGGGTGGACAAACAAAACCCCCACAAATTCTGACAAACTCCAAGCATAGATTATGCAAGAATGGGCTGCCATCAATGTGGCAAAGAAGTTTTTAAAAATGTTACCTTAATTTAACTAGGCAAGTCAGTGAAGAACAAATTCTTATTTTCAATGACGGCCTAGGAACAGTGGGTTAACTGCCTGTTCAGGGGCAGAACGACAAATTTGTACCTTGTCAGCCCGGGGGTTTGAACTTGCAACCTTCCGATTACTAGTCCAACGCTCTAACCACTAGGCTACCCTGCCACCCCTAGTTACTTGACAGCATGCCAGGGCAGATTGCAGAGGTCTTGAAAAAGAAGGGTCAGCGCTGCAAATATTGACTCTTTGCATCAACTTCATGTAATTGTCAAAGAGAGCCTTTGACACTTATGAAATGCTTTTAATTATACTTCAGTATTTCATCTGACAAAAATATCTAAAGAAACTGAAGCAAACTTTGTGAAAATAAATATTTGTTTTTCATAACGTTTTGCCACTACTGTACGTTTTGCATGACAAGTCATTTTTCCAAAAATTGTTTAGACAGATCATTTCACTGTATCACAATTCCAGTGGGTCAGACGTTTACATAAAATAAGTTGGCTGTGTCTTTAAACAGCTTGGAAAATTCCAGAAAACAATGTCATGGCTTTAGAAGCTTCGGATAGGATAATTGACATAATTTGAGTCAATTGGAGGTGTACCTGTGGATGTATTTCAAGTCCTACCTTCAAACTCAGTGCCTCTTTGCTCGACATCATGGGAAAATCAAAAGAAATTAGCCAAGACCTCAGAAACAGAAGTCTGTTACACAAGTCTGGTTCATCCTTGGGATCAATTTCCAAACGCATGAAGGTACCACGTTCATCTGTACAAACAATAGTACGCAAGTATAAACACCATGGGACCACGCAGCAAAGGACCTTGTGAAGATGCTGGAGGAAACAGGTACAAAAGTATCTATATCCACAGTAAAATGAGTCCTATATCAACACAACCTGGAAGGCCACTCAGCAAGGCAGGAGCCACTGCTCCAAAACCGCCATAAAAAGTCAGACGATTTGCAACTGTACATGGGGACAAAGATCGTACTTTTTGGAGAAATGTCCTCTGGTCTGATGAAACAAAAATAGAACTGTTTGGCCATATAGACCATCATTACGTTTGGAGGAAAAAGGGGGAAGCTTGCAAGCCGAAGAACAACATCCCAACCGTGAAGCACGGGATGGCAGAATCATGTTGTGGGGGTGCTTTGCTGAAGGAGGGTCTGGTGCAATTCACAAAATAGATGGCATAATGAGGGAGGAAAATTACGTGGATATATCGAAGCAACATCTCAAGACATCATTCAGGAAGTTAAAGCTTGGTCGCAAATGGATCTTCCAAATGGACAATGACCACAAGCATATTTCCAAAGTTGTGGCAAAGGACAACAAAGTCAATGTATTGGAGTGGCCATCACAAAGCCCCAACTTCAATCCTATAGAACATTTGTGGGCAGAACTGAATTACCATGTGTGAGCAAAGAGGCCTACAAACCTGACTCAATTACACCAGCTCTGTCGGGAGGAATGGGCCAAAATTCACCCAACTTATTGTGGGAAGCTTGTGGAAGACTACCTGAAACGTTTGACACGAGTTAAACAATTTAAAGGCAATGCTACCAAATACTAATTGAGTGTATGTAAACTTCTGACCCACTGGGAATGTGATGAAAGAAACAAAAGCTGAAATAAATCACTCTACTATTATTCTGACATTTCACATTCTTAAAATAAAGTGGTGATCCTAACTAGAGGTCGACCGATTATGATTTAACGCCGATACCGATTATTGGAGGACTCCCCCAAAAAAAGCAGATTCAGATTACTTGCCCATTTTTTTTTACATTAGTAATAATGACAATTAAAATAAGTGTTCATTCAGTATTGTTGTAACTTCATATAATACATCAATAAAATCTATTTAGCCTCAGATAATGAAACATGTTCAATTTGGTTTAAATAATGCAAAAACAAAGTGTTGGAGAAGAAAGTAAAAGTGCAATATGTGTCATGTAAGAAAGATAACATTTAAGTTCCTTGCTCAGAGCATGAGAACACATGAAAGCTGGTGGTTCCTTTTAACATGAGTCTTGTCTTTATTAACATGAGGTTGTCATTATTATAGGAATTATAGGACTATTTCCCTCTATACCATTCGTATTTCATTAACCTTTGACTATTGGATGTTCTTATAGGCACTTTAGTATTGCCAGTGTAACAGTATAGCTTCCGTCCTGCTCCTACCTGGGCTCGAACCAGGAACACAACGACAACAGCCACCCTCGAAGCAGCCGTTACCCATGCAGAGCAAGGGAAATAACCACTCCAAGTCTCAGAGCGAGTGACGTTTGAAACGCTATTAGCGCACACCCCGCTAACTAGCTAGCCATTTCACATCGGTTACACAAATTCTAGACTTAGTTATAACATAATAACACAGAAATATGAGCCGTAGGTCATTAATATGGTCAAATCCGGAAACTATCATCTCGAAAACAAGACGTTCAGTGAAATACGGAACCGTTGCATATTTTATCTAAGGGGTGGCATCCATTAGTCTAAATATTCCTGTTACATTGCACAACCTTCAATGTTGTCATAATTATGTAAAAGTCTGGCAAATTAGGCGGCCCAAACTGTTGCATATACACGGACTCTGCGTGCAATGAACGCAAGAGAAGTGACACAATTTCACCTGGTTAATATTGCCTGTTAACCTGGATTTCTTTTAGCTAAATATACAGGTTTAAAAATATATACTTCTGTGTATTGATTTTAAGAAAGGCATTGATGTTCATGGTTAGGTACACATTGGAGCAACGATACGCACCGCATCAATTATATGCAATGCAGGACACGCTAGATAAACTAGTAATATCAACCATGTGTAGTTAACACGTGATTATGATAGATTTTTTTTATAAGATAAGTTTAATGCTAGCTAGCAACTCACCCTGGCTTACTGCATTCGCGTAACAGGCAGTCTCCTCGTGGAGGGCAATGAGAGGCAGGTGGTTAAAGCGTTGCACTAGTTGCAAGATTGAATCCGCCGAGCTGACAAGGTGAAAATCTGTCGTTCTGCCCCTGAACAAGGCAGTTCCTAGGCCATCATTGAAAATAAGGATGTATTCTTAACTGACTTGCCTAGTTAAATAAAAGGTGTATAAAAAAAAAATATATATATATATATATATATATATATATATTTTTTTTTTAAATCGGCCAAATCGGTGTCCAAAAATATCGATTTCCGATTGTTATGAAAACGTGACCTCTTATCCTAACTGACATAAGACAAGGAATTTTTACTGGAAGTAAATGTCAGGATTTGTGAAAAAATAAGTTTAAATGTATTTGGCTAAGGTGTATGTAAGCTTCCAACTCCAACTGTATATGCACACACGGGCTTCAATATGGCCACCATCGTTACTGTACCCAAGAAGGCAAAGGTAACTTAACTAAATTACTATCACCCCATAGCACTCAGTTCTGTCATCATGAAGTGCTTTGAGAGGCTTGTCAAGAATCATATCACCTCCACCTTACCTGCCACCCTAGACCCACTTTAATTTGCTTACTGCACCAATAGGTCCACAGGTGATTAAATCGCCATCACACTGCCCTATCCCATCTGGACAATAGGAATACCTATGCAAGAATGCTGTTCATTGACTAGAGCTCAGCATTTTAAAAAAAGTAGAACTAAGAACCGATTTTGCCCTGGGTTCACTCCAGACTTGACTGCGCTTGACCAGCACAAAAACATGCTGTGGCGTACTGCATCAGCATCGAATAGCCCCCGTGATATGCAACTTTTCAGGGAAGTTAGGAACCCATATACACAGGCAGTTTGAAAAAGCAAGCCTTTGCATTCCTAACAGAAACTTACATCCTGTAGTAGCAACTCCAAAAAGTTCTGGGACACTAAAGTCCAAGGAGAATAAGAGCACCCCCTCCCAGCTGCCCACGGCACTGAGGCTAGGAAAGGCTGTCCGAAAGAGCTGCAAAATCTGGACCCCTACAAATCAGCTGGGCTAGACAATCTGGACCCTCTGTTCCTAAAATTATCCTTCGCAATTGTTGCAAACCCTATTACTAGCCTGTTTTTTTATTTTTATTTTATTTTACCTTTATTTAACCAGGTAGGCAAGTTGAGAACAAGTTCTCATTTACAATTGCGTCCTGGCCAAGATACAGCAAAGCAGTTCGACAGATAAAACGACACAGAGTTACACATGGAGTAAAAACAAACATACAGTCAATAATGCAGTATAAACAAGTCTATATACAATGTGAGCAAATGAGGTGAGAAGGGAGGTAAAGGCAAAAAAGGCCATGATGGCAAAGTAAATACAATATAGCAAGTAAAATACTGGAATAGTAGTTTTGCAATGGAAGAATGTGCAAAGTAAGAAATAAAAAATAATGGGGTGCAAAGGAGCTAAATAAATTAATTAATTAAAATTAAATACAGTTGGGAAAGAGGTAGTTGTTTGGGCTAAATTATAGGTGGGCTATGTACAGGTGCAGTAATCTGTGAGCTGCTCTGACAGTTGGTGCTTAAAGCTAGTGAGGGAGATAAGTGTTTCCAGTTTCAGAGATTTTTGTAGTTCGTTCCAGTCATTGGCAGCAGAGAACTGGAAGGAGAGGCGGCCAAAGAAAGAATTGGTTTTGGGGGTGACTAGAGAGATATACCTGCTGGAGCGTGTGCTACAGGTGGGAGATGCTATGGTGACCAGCGAGCTGAGATAAGGGGGGACTTTACCTAGCAGGGTCTTGTAGATGACATGGAGCCAGTGGGTTTGGCGACGGGTATGAAGCGAGGGCCAGCCAACGAGAGCGTACAGGTCGCAACGGTGGGTAGTATATGGGGCTTTGGTGATAAAACGGATTGCACTGTGATAGACTGCATCCAATTTGTTGAGTAGGGTATTGGAGGCTATTTTGTAAATGACATCGCCAAAGTTGAGGATTGGTAGGATGGTCAGTTTTACAAGTATGTTTGGCAGCATGAGTGAAGGATGCTTTGTTGCGAAATAGGAAGCCAATTCTAGATTTAACTTTGGATTGGAGATGTTTGATATGGGTCTGGAAGGAGAGTTTACAATCTAACCAGACACCTAAGTATTTGTAGTTGTCCACGTATTCTAAGTCAGAGCCGTCCAGAGTAGTGATGTTGGACAGGCGGGTAGGTGCAGGTAGCGATCGGTTGAAGAGCATGCATTTAGTTTTACTTGTATTTAAGAGCAATTGGAGGCCACGGAAGGAGAGTTGTATGGCATTGAAGCTTGCCTGGAGGGTTGTTAACACAGTGTCCAAAGAAGGGCCGGAAGTATACAGAATGGTGTCGTCTGCGTAGAGGTGGATCAGGGACTCACCAGCAGCAAGAGCGACCTCATTGATGTATACAGAGAAGAGAGTCGGTCCAAGAATTGAACCCTGTGGCACCCCCATAGAGACTGCCAGAGGTGCGGACAGCAGACCCTCCGATTTGACACACTGAACTCTATCAGAGAAGTAGTTGGTGAACCAGGCGAGGCAATCATTTGAGAAACCAAGGCTGTCGAGTCTGCCGATGAGGATATGGTGATTGACAGAGTCGAAAGCCTTGGCCAGATCAATGAATACGGCTGCACAGTTATGTTTCTTATCGATGGCGGTTAAGATATCGTTTAGGACCTTGAGCGTGGCTGAGGTGCACCCATGACCAGCTCTGAAACCGGATTGCATAGCAGAGAAGGTATGGTGAGATTCGAAATGGTCGGTAATCTGTTTGTTGACTTGGCTTTCGAAGACCTTAGAAAGGCACGGTAGGATAGATATAGGTCTGTAGCAGTTTGGGTCAAGAGTGTCCCCCCCTTTGAAGAGGGGGATGACCGCAGCTGCTTTCCAATCTTTGGGAATCTCAGACGACACGAAAGAGAGGTTGAACAGGCTAGTAATAGGGGTGGCAACAATTTCGGCAGATAATTTTAGAAAGAAAGGGTCCAGATTGTCTAGCCCGGCTGATTTGTAGGGGTCCAGATTTTGCAGCTCTTTCAGAACATCAGCTGAATGGATTTGGGAGAAGGAGAAATGGGGAAGGCTTGGGCGAGTTGCTGTTGGGGGTGCAGTGCTGTTGTCCGGGGTAGGAGTAGCCAGGTGGAAAGCATGGCCAGCCGTAGAAAAATGCTTATTGAAATTCTCAATTATGGTGGATTTATCAGTGGTGACAGTGTTTCCTATCTTCAGTGCAGTGGGCAGCTGGGAGGAGGTGTTCTTATTCTCCATGGACTTTACAGTGTCCCAGAACTTTTTTGAGTTAGTGTTGCAGGAAGCAAATTTCTGCTTGAAAAAGCTAGCCTTGGCTTTTCTAACTGCCTGTGTATAATGATTTCTAGCTTCCCTGAACAGCTGCATATCACGGGGGCTGTTCGATGCTAATGCAGAACGCCATAGGATGTTTTTGTGTTGGTTAAGGGCAGTCAGGTCTGGGGAGAACCAAGGGCTATATCTGTTCCTGGTTCTAAATTTCTTAAATGGGGCATGTTTATTTAAGATGGTTAGGAAGGCATTTAAAAAAAATATCCAGGCATCCTCTACTGACGGGATGAGATCAATATCCTTCCAGGATACCCCGGCCAGGTCGATTAGAAAGGCCTGCTCGCAGAAGTGTTTCAGGGAGCGTTTTACAGTGATGAGTGGAGGTCGTTTGACCGCTGACCCATTACGGATGCAGGCAATGAGGCAGTGATCGCTGAGATCTTGGTTGAAGACAGCAGAGGTGTATTTAGAGGGGAAGTTGGTTAGGATGATATCTATGAGGGTGCCCGTGTTTAAGGTTTTGGGGAGGTACCTGGTAGGTTCATTGATTATTTGTGTGAGATTGAGGGCATCAAGTTTAGATTGTAGGATGGCTGGGGTGTTAAGCATGTTCCAGTTTAGGTCGCCTAGCAGCACGAACTCTGAAGATAGATGGGGGGCAATCAGTTCACATATGGTGTCCAGAGCACAGCTGGGGGCAGAGGGTGGTCTATAGCAGGCGGCAACGGTGAGAGACTTGTTTTTAGAGAGGTGGATTTTTAAAAGTAGAAGTTCAAATTGTTTGGGTACAGACCTGGATAGTAGGACAGAACTCTGCAGGCTATCTTTGCAGTAGATTGCAACACCGCCCCCTTTGGCAGTTCTATCTTGTCTGAAAATGTTGTAGTTTGGAATTAAAATGTCTGAATTTTTGGTGGTCTTCCTAAGCCAGGATTCAGACACAGCTAGAACATCCGGGTTGGCAGAGTGTGCTAAAGCAGTGAATAGAACAAACTTAGGGAGGAGGCTTCTAATGTTAACATGCATGAAACCAAGGCTATTACGGTTACAGAAGTCCTCAAAAGAGAGCGCCTGGGGAATAGGAGTGGAGCTAGGCACTGCAGGGCCTGGATTCACCTCTACATCGCCAGAGGAACATAGGAGGAGTAGAATAAGGGTACGGCTAAAAGCTATGAGAATTGGTCGTCTAGAACGTAGAGTAAAAGGAGGTTTCTGGGGGCGATAAAATAGCATCAAGGTATAATGTACAGACAAATGTATGGTAGGATGTGAATACAGTGGAGGTAAACCTAGGTATTGAGTGATGAAGAGAGAGATATTGTCTCTAGAAACATCGTTGAAACCAGGAGATGTCATTGCATGTGTGGGTGGTGGAACTAATAGGTTGGATAAGGTATAGTGAGCAGGACTAGAGGCTCTACAGTGAAATAAGCCAATAAACACTAACCAGAACAGCAATGGACAAGACATATTGACATTAAGGAGAGGCATGCTTAGTCGAGTGATCAAAAGGGTCCGGTGAGTGGAGAGGTTGGTTGGTGATTTAGACAGCTAGCCAGGGCATCGGTAGCAAGCTAGCATAGGATGGAGGTCTGTTGTTAGCCACCTCCTGCGCTCTGTCAGTAGATTAGTGGGGTCCCGTGTGGTAGAGGGGATCAATCCAAATCACACAACAACAACAAAAATAAAAACAATAGATATAGTTATAGAGGCCCAAGAAGAAAACATAATAATAATAATAAAAATAATTTTAAAAAATTGTCCGATTGTCTATTCAGATAGCAGCCGGTAAGACAGCTAACGGTTAGCAGGCCGCAGATGGGCGTTCAGGTAACGTCGCGACGGAGGAGCCAGCCGAATAACCCCTTCGGGTAGATAACGTCGGCAGTCCAGTTGTGAAGGCCCGGTGGGGCTCCGCGAAGGCAGCAAAACGGGTCCGGATAGGCGACTGCAGCCCAGGTGCGATTGATGGAACTCAGGAGTGATTGACGGAGCTTGCTAGCTCCTGAACAATTGATGTTTGCTCCGGAATCGACGAAGGCCGATAGTCACACGGATAGCAGCTAGCTAGCTGTGAGATCCGGGCATGAATGTCCAGAGAGCAGTCGAAATCCAGGGACATGGAGAGAAAAATTGGTCCGGTATGCTCCGCTCCGAGCCGCGCTGCGCCGTACAGAACTGGCGATAGACTTTCGAGCCAAAGGATAGCCGATGACCACAAACCGTGGTTAGCTGAACACCAACGACTTGCCAGTAAAGGAGCCAACTAGCTTCTGAACTAGCTTCTGGATTAGCTTCTGGCTAGTTTCAGGCCAGCCTCCTGGAGTTTCTGGCTAGCTTCTTGGAGGATTACAGATCTGAGGTAAATAATACTTTTTTATAAATATACATTGGTGAGGCGGGTTGCAGGAGAGTGTTTTGAAGATGAGTTGATGGAAAATAAAAATAAAATGTATGTGAAAAAGTTGTAAATATATATATATATATATATATATATATATATATAGGACACGACAAGACGAGGACAAAAGACGTCTGAACTGCTATGCCACCTTGGAGAAAGATGTTCAACCTCTATCGTATTGTCCGAGATCCCTAAAAAATTTGGAAAGCTGCCGAGACACTCTAGACCCAAACTGCTACAGACCTATATCTATCCTACCCTGCCTTTCTAAAGTCTTCGATAGCAAAGTTAAACAGATCACCGACCATTTCGAATCCCACCATACCTTCTCCGCTATGCAATCTGGTTTCCGAGTGGGTCATGGGTGCACCTCAACCACGCTCAAGGTCCTAAACAATATCATAACCGCCAATGATAAATGACAATACTGTGCAGCCGTCATCAACGACCTGGCTAAGGCGTTCGATTGTCAATCACCGCATTCTTATCGGCAGACTCAACAGCCTTGGATTCTCGGAGGGCCTGTTGTCCGGACCTCTGGCAGTCTCTGTGGGTGGTGCCACAGGGTTCAATTCTCGGGCCGACTCTTTTCACGGTATACATCATTGATGTCGCTCTTGCTGCGGGTGATTCTCTAATCCACTTCTATACAGACGACAACATTCTGTATACATCTGGCCCTTCTTTGGACACTGCGTTAACGAACCTCCAGACGAGTTTCAATGCCATACAACTCTCCTTCCGTGGCCTTCAACTGCTCTTAAATGCAAATAAAACTAAATGCATGCTCTTCAACATATCGCTGCCCGCACCTGCCCGCCCGTCTAGCATCACTACGCTGGACAGTTCTGACTTAGGTATTTGTAGTTGTTCACATATTCCTAGGTGTCTGGTTAGACTGTAAACTCTCCTTCCAAACTCATATTAAGCATCTCCAATCCAAAATGAAATCTAGAATCGGCTTCCTATTTCACAACAAAGCCTCCTTCACTCATGCTGCCAAACACACCCTCGTAAAAAGGACCATCCTACCGATCCTTGACTTCGGCAATGTCATTTACAAAATAGACGTCAACAATATACTCAGCAAATTGGATGTAGTCTATCACTGTGCCATCCGTTTTGTCGCCAAAGCCCCATACACTTACCCACCATTGCGTCCTGTATGCTCTTGTTGGCTGGTCCTCGCATCATATTCGTCGCCAAACCCACCGGCTCCAGGTCATCTACAAGTCTTTGCTAGGTAAAGCCCAGTCTTATCTCAGCTCACTGGTCACCATAGCGGCACTCACCCGTAGCACGTGCTGCAGCAGGTATATTTCACTGGTCATCCCCAAAGCCAATTCTTCCTTTAGCAGCCTTTCCTTCCAGTTCTCTGCTGCCAATGACTGGAACGCATTGCAATGTATTTTTTGTTTTTTTTAAATCACTGAAGCCATATATCTCCCTCACTAACCTAAGCATCAGCTGTCATTCATCTTCTGCACATTTATCACTCGTGTTTAATTGCTACTTTGTAATTATTTCACCACTATGGCCTACTTACTGCCTTACCTGCCTAATCTTACTATATTTGCACACACTGTATATAGATTTTTCTATTACATGTTTGTTTATCCCATGTGTAACACTGTTGTTTTTGTCACACTGCTTTGCTTCATCTTGGCCAGGTCACAGTTGTAAATGAGAACTTGTTCTCAACAGGCCTACCTGGTTGAATAAAAGGTGAAAGAAGAAAATCAGCATTTGTGGGTTCGATTACAGGCTCAAAATGGCCAGAAACAATGACCTTTCTTCATAAACTCGTCAGTCTTTTCTTGGTCTGAGAAATGAAGGCTATTCCATACGAGAAATTGCCAAGAAACTGAAGATCTCGTACAACGCTGTGTACTACTCCCTTCACAGAACAGCGCAAACTGGCTCGAACCAGAATAGAAAGAGTATAAAATATTAAGCTGGGCAAACGAACAGACACTGGACAGAGGAACTCTGCCTAGAAGGCCAGCATCCCGGAGTCGCCTTTTCACTGTTACTAACCTAATGGACAGAGTGGAAAGGAGGATGCCAGTACAGAATATAAATATTCCCAAACATGCATCCTGTTTGCAACAAGGCACTAAAGTAATATTGCAAGAAATGTGGCAAAGCAATTCACTTTTTGTTCTGAACAGTGTTATGTTTGGGGCAAATCCTATATAACACATTAGCGAGTACCACTCTATATTTTCAAGCATAGTGGTGGCTGCATCATGTTAAGGGTATTCTTGTAAATGTTAAGGACTGGAGTTTTTTCGGGATAAAAAAACTGAATGGACCTAAGCATAGCAAAATCCTAGAGGAACACCTTGTTCAGTCTACTTTCCACCAGACACTTGGAGATAAATTCACCTTTCAGCAGGACAATAACCTGAAACATAAGGCCAAATCTACACTGGAGTTGCTTACCAAGAAGGCAGTGGCCAGAGTAGCTGAGTTACAGTTTTGATTTCAATCTATGGTAAGACCTGAAAATTGTTGCCTAGCAATGATCAACAATCAATTTGACAGACCTTGAAGAATTTTGAGAAGAATAAATGGGCAAATGTTGCACAATCCAGGTGTGGAAAGCTCTTAAGAGACTTACAGCTGTAATTGCTGCCAAAGGAGCTTCTACAAAGTACTGACTCAAGGGTGTGAATACTTATGTAAATAAGAACATTTCTACATTTTATTGTCAATAAATTTGCCCAAATTTCTAAAAACATGTTTTCACTTTGTCATTGTGTGTAGATGGGTGAGAAATCTATTTTGAAATCAACACAACAAAAGTCAATGAGAATGAATTTGAAGGCAATGTAATGTAATTTGTAGCACCATTGACACCACTGTTCAAGCTCAGTAACTAAATGCATGCACACACTCCTATTGAATATGCATTCACCTGTATTGTGAGTAAGACTCTTAACATCTTATTTTACCCATCTTACCAAGAGATTTCCCATTCAAATAAAAATAACCATTAGGTTTTGTAGTTAGATTGTTTTTACCAAAGTCAAACTTGATGCATTAATGTATGGAAAATGTTATGAAATTGAATATCGGCCAGCCTCCTTGCCCCCTGAAAATCAGTATGAGCACACAAAATCCATATTGGTCGTTCTCCACAGTAAAATGTATTGACTGAGACGGACCAATCGACTCCTAATATATAGTTGGAGCTCAGTGTAACTCACATTACGGAGTCTGCATTGTTGACCAAGGAAAGCACTGACTAAATATAGTCAAAACCCACACCGAGTACTGAGACGGAGGGAGGGAGAGAAGGATAGAGGTGGAACATGCAGGAAAAGAGAAAGCAAAGGGAACAGGACTTTCTTGGAAAGCATCCCATCCCAGTAAATAAGAGCTTGAGATATGAGTCACGACGAGAGGGAGGGAGAGGATGGGGGAGTAGAGGGAGGGAGAGAGTGGGGTTAAAAGGAGACTAACCAGACAGCAGCACATAGTTACCCTCAGCTATGCTGGGAGCTCATCCTAAATGCACGGTTCCCCATCTCAATGGCAGCCTGAGAGTGTGAGAGAGGACAACACGGGGGAGAAGAGGGTATTGTCTTATCCCTTTCTCTGAAGTCCTCCTACTCTGTCTACAGCTGTGTTTTGCCCTCAAAACTGCTCAAAGCCTCTTTTTACTACTCTCCTTCCTCATTCACTTGGCCTCTCGGTCCGTCCTTCCCCATTTCTCTCAAAGTTTATCCACAAGCAGTGTGTGAGAGACATACACACAGTACCAGTCAAAAAGGAGGAAGCAAGTCTTCTTATTATTGGTGAGATGGCACCGACAGACATGATCACCTCGCTTCAGGTCCTTAAAAAAACGGCATAGTTTCCTAAGGACTTGAAGCGAGGCGACCATGTCTGTCGGCGCCATCTCACCAATAATGAGAAAAAACATTAAACATTAAAAACTGCATAGTCTCCTATTTATTATTTATTACATTGTTAGCCCAGAAAATCTCAAGTGTTATTTAATACAGCTGGAAATAAAAGCGATGTCAATTTACCAACATTATGACCAGGAATACGTCTTTCCCGAAGCAGATCCTTTGCTGGGACCTTATCCCAGAGGCTGACCCAAAACAAAGCGGTCGCCGCAGACGGAGCAGCCTTTTGGTCAGACTCAGAAGGCGAGAACACCATCCACCGCTTCCGATCATATTACTCGCTAATGTCCAATCTCTAGATAACAAGGTGGATGAAATTAGGGCACGAGTTGCCTTTCAGAGAGACAGAGATTGTAACATTCTCTGTTTCACGGAAACATGGCTCACTCGGGATATGTTGGAGTCGGTACAGCCACCTGGTTTCTTCATGCATCGCGCCAACAGAAACAAACATCTCTCTGGTAAGAAGGGCAGGAGTGTATACCTTATGATTAAACGACTCAAGTCCTTTTGTTCACCTGAACTAGAATTCCTTACAATCAAATGACCGACCGCATTATCTTTGATTATAGTCACAGCCGTGTACATCCCACCCCAAGCAGATACCTCGTCGGCCTGAAATAACTTCTCTGGACTCTATGTGAACTGGAAACCATACATCCTGAGGCTGCATTTATTGTAGCTGGGGATTTTAACAAAGCTAACATGAGAACAAGACTTCCAAAATTTGATCAGCATTTCGAATGCACGACACGGTAGCATTCTGGATCATTACTACTCCAACTTCCGCGATGCATACAAAGCCCTCCCCCGCCCTGCAATTCAGCAAATCTCACCATGACTATTTTGTTGCTCCCAGCCAATCGAAAGAAACTAAAACAGGAAACGCACATGCTCAGGTCTATCCAACGCTGGTATGCCTAATCGGATTCCACGCGTCAAGATTGCTTCGATCACATGGACTGGGATATGTTCCGGATAGCCTCAGACAAAAACATTGATGATGTATACGTTGACTCGGTGAGCGAGTTTATTAGCAACTGCATCAGAGATGTCGTAGCCACTGTGACTAAAACCTTTCCTAAACAGAAACTGTGGATTGATGGCAGCATTTGCAAAAAGCTGAAAACACAAATCACTGCTTTTAAATCATGGCAAGGCAACAGGAAACATGACCAAATACAAACAGCGCAGCTATACCCTCCACAAGGCAATCAAACAAGCAAAGCGTCAGTATAGAGAAAGGAGTCGCAATTTATCAGCTCAAACACGAGACGTATGTGGCAGGGTCTACAGCCAATCACAGGCTACAAAAAGAAAACCAGCCCTGTCGCGGACATCTTGCTCCCAGACAAATTCAACTTCTTTGCTCGCTTTGAGGACAACACAGTGCCACTGACACAGCCTGCTACCAAAGCCTGTGGGCTCTCCTCCTCCATGGCCAACGGGAGTAAAACATTTAAATGTAATAACTCTCGCAAGGCTGCCGGGCCAGATGGCATCACTAGCCCTGTCCTCAGAGCATGCAGCTGGCTGGTGTGTTTACGGAAATATTCAAATCAATCCCTATCCCAGTCTGCTGTCCACACATGCATCAAGGCGGCCACCATTGTTCCTGTTCCCAAGAAAGCTAAGGTAACTGAACTAAATGACTATCGCCCCATTGCACTCACTTCTGTCATCATGAAGTACTTTGACAGACTAGTCAAGGATCATATGACCTCCACCCTACCTGATACAACCGCCATCACACTGCCCTACCCAATCTGGACAAGAGGAATACCTTTGTAAGAATGCGGTTACTTGACTACAGCTCAGCATTTAAACACAATAGTACCCTCCAAACTTGTCATTAAGCTCGAGACCCTGGGTTGAACCCTCCCTGTGGAACTGGGTCCTGGACTTTGACGGGCCGCTCCCAGGTGGTGAAGGGAGGAAACAACATCTTCACCCCACTGATTCTCAACACTGGGGCCCCACAAGCGTGGGTTCTCAGCCCTCTCCTGTACTCACTGTTCACCAACAACTGCGTGGCCATGCATGCTTCCAACTCAATCATCAAGACGACACTACAGTGGTAGGCTTGATTACCAACAACGACAAGGCGGCCTACAGGGAGGTGGTGAGGGCCTCGGAGTGTGGAAAATAACCTCACAGTCAACGTCAACAAAACAGGGGATGATCGTGGACTTCAAGAAACAGAGGGAGCAACCCCCCATCCAGAGACGGGACAGGAGTAGAGAAGGTGGAAATTTAAGTTCCTCTGTGTACACATCATGGACAAACTGAAATGGTCCACCCACACAAACAGTGAGGTGAAGGCGGTGCAATAGCGCCTCTTCAACCTCAGGAGGCTGAAGAAATTTGGCTTGTCACCAAAAACCGTGACAAACTTTTACAGATGCACAATCGAGAGCATCCTGTCGGGCTGTACCACCGCCTGGTACGGCAACTGCACCGCCCTCAACCGCTAGGCTCTCCAGAGGGTAGAGCGGTCTGCACAAAGCATCACCGGGGGCAAACTACCTGGCCTCCAGGACATCTACACCACCCAATGTCACAAGAAGGACAAAAAGATCATCAAGGAAAACAACCACCCGAGCCACTGCCTGTTTACCCCGCTATCATCCAGAAGGCGGGGTCAGTACAGGTGCATCAAAGCTGGGACCGAGAGACTGAAAAACAGCTTCTATCTCAAGGCCATCAGACTGTTAAACAGCCACCACTAACATTGAGTGGCTGCTGCCAACACACTGACTCAACTCCAGCCACTTTAATAATGGGAATTGATGGGAAATGTAAAATATATCCCTAGCCACTTTAAACAATGATACCTAATATAATGTTTACATACCCTACATTATTCATCTCATATGTATACATATATACTGTACTCTATATCATCTACTGCATCTTTATGTAATACATGTATTACTAGCCACTTTAACTATGCCACTTTGTTTACATACTCATATACTGCACTCAATACCATCTACTGTATCTTGCCTATGCCGCTCTGTACCATCACTCATTCATATATCTTTATGTACATATTCTTTATCCCCTTACACTTGTGTCTATAAGGTAGTAGTTTTGGAATTGTTAGCTAGATTACTTGTTGGTTATTATTGCATTGTCAGAACTAGAAGCACAAGCATTTCGCTACACTCGCATTAACATCTGCTAACCATGTGTATGTGACAAATAAAATTTGATTTGATTTAATGGACTGTCATTTCTCTTTGTTTATTTGAGCTGTTCTCGCCATAATATGGACTTGGTCTTTTACCAAATAGGGCTATCTTCTGTATACCACCCCTACCTTGTCATAACTGATTGGCTCAAATGCATTAAGGAAAGAAATTCCACAAATTAACAAGGCACACCTGTTAATTGAAATGCATTCCAGGTGAATGCCTCATGAAGCTGGTTGAGGGAATGCCAAGAGTGTGCAAAGCTGTCAAGGCAAAGGGTGGCTACTTTGAAGAATCTTAAATATTACATTTTTATTTGTTTAAGACCTTTTGGGTTACTACATGATTCCATGTGTGATATTTCATGTCTTTACTATTACTCTACAATGTAGAAAATAGTAAAAAGAAAGAAACCCTTGAATGAGTAGGTGTGTCCAAACTTTTGACTGGTATTGCATGCGCTTGCTCTGTATTGCTCTGTATTGCTCTGTATTGATGCCAGAGTTAACCTACTAGTTCACCAACAGAGGGCCCAAACAAACACTTATCTTATTCACACTGAAAGATGCAATCAGAGCTGTATGTGTCCCCCAATTTTCTCGACTCAAGTCTGGTTAAATAAAATATGTTGCAGTCTCATCAAGGCTAGACTGTTAGAGTGTGGTGCTGAAGCCAAGTTCTCCTCTCATTGTCACATGACCAGTGAAGAGGAGGGTCATGTGTCAGACTGACCTAATGACATGTGACACACACACAGACACCCCATGACAACCTTATGAGTCTGATAAAGATGCAACAACCATAGGATTTCCTAAAAGAACAACTCCAAGAGGGTCAATAATAGACCTTACTAACATATCCTACGGTGATGACTGTACCTAAAACAGAGTGAAGCAAGTCTCAGCAGCCTCACTTCAGAGTCACAATTTGGGCTGTGGTCTTTACATATAGCCTACTAATAAATATGAATTATTTTTTATTGAGAATGGCACACCAAAAAAATATGTCATCCATAGCCTGCACTCGAAAAGCAAATGGAGGACGAGCTTCCCTCGGTTAGGTTTTAATATGCCAGGAAGACTACACTGGTTGTGAAGCAAATTAATGTGTTTAAAATGTCATAATTGAGCAATAAATATAACAGCATACTAAAGCTCTTTTAAATAGTGGCCAGTTAAAACTCTTCAACATGCGACTGCGCAATGACTGGGTTTATAAGAAACCGTTTCACTGGGCTCTGTAGGCTATGGGCTCTCCAACCCTGTTTCAGGGGTCCGAGACCTATAGGCTACGTTTGGAATTATTTGGCCACTTTAGTTGTGATACCAACCTTATCAAAACATAGGACTATGGGCTAGGTTATAGGAGACTGACTTTCCTTTTAGACTGCAAATGCTGGGATTCATTCACAAGTGATAATATTCTCACCCATCAGACTATTCTCAATTTAATCTGGTCTTTACATGTACAAAATAATGTTTGTGAAATGAGTTGATTTAGACTGGGCTATTATCATGCACCTGTTGGAATAGGAGGAAAATTATATGTTCTCTGTACACACTTGAATAGTCAATGGAGGAAGCTTCTCCCATGCTTCATTCTCATGCCACCTATGAGATGCCTCTCCCTGCACAACATGTGATCCTATTCCACTCAAACTCAATGCCAGGGCTCTCAAGTGTTTGGTTTGATTTTCAATTGCATTGATGTCAGAGTGATTAGAGGGACATTATAAACTGGGTGGTTCGAACCATGAATGCTGATTGGCTGACAGCCGTGGTCTATTTAAGCAATAAGGCCCAATGGCCAATAAACCACAGCTAAGGGCTGTTCTTATGCACAACGCAATGCAGAGAGCCTGGACACAGCCCGTAGCCATGGTATATTGGCCATATACCACAAAACCCTGAGGTGCCTTATTGTTATTACCAAATTACCAAAGTAATTAGAGTAGTATAAATACATGGTGTCATACCTGTTAGCCAATCAGCATTCAGGGCTCAAACCACCCAGTTCATATAAGACTGTATACCACAGTTATGACAAAACATTTATTTTTACTGTTCTAATTACTTTGGTAACCAGTTTATAATTGCAATATGGCACCTCTTGGGTTTGTGGGATATGGCGAATATACCACAGCTAAGGACTGTATCAAGGTTGCTTTGTGCATAAGAACAGCCCTTAGCCGTGGTATATTGTCCATATACCACACCCCATTGGGCCTTGTTGCTTAAATAGAGCACAAGACCATTAGCAACTGGACTTTAGCAAGTTTGGTAGGATACTAATGACCATCAGTCCACAGTTTTGGAGAAGCCTAGTTACCGTGACTTAACGGTCACGTGTAATTTGAATGTGGTTATGCCTGCCGGTATTTATTTATTTAATTTAACTAGGCAAGTCAGTTAAGAACAAATTCTTATTTACAATGACAGCCTAGGAACAGTGAGTTAACTGCCTGTTCAGTTTTTTTTTTACCTTAACAGCTTGGGGATTCCATCTAGCAACATCTCCAACCACTAGGCTATCTGCCTTTGTGTTTTGAGCACTCAGAGCAGTCAGAGGCTCTGTGCACGTTGGTCAGTCTGTCCATGGCTCCAGAGGCCCAGACAAACGGAGTCAATAGAGACAACATGTTAAGTGTCGTAAAAGTGTTTGCCACGTGCGAGTACAGTATGTGAGTGCATGAGCATCAGTAGCTTTGTGAGGCATTGAGAGAGCACGTGACTATTGGATTGTGTGCACGTGTGAGCATGCAAATTTCGGCCTCTGAATGTGTGTTTGTATGAGTGTGTGACCCTACTTCACCCTCCAAGCTAGTTAATTCTATTAGACTGGCACCACGAGGGGGGAGAAAAGTTCACTCTTCCAAATGATCTAGCTCAGAGGGAAGAAAGCTGTATAGCCTGCAGCCTAAAAACAGCCCTACAATGGCATCTGACCAGATCTATAAAGCACACACACCCCTCTCTTACACAGAAACATGATATGCACAGAAACTCAACAAAAAAAATAAAATGTCCTCTCACTGTCAACTGCATTTATTTTCCGCAAACTTAGCATGTGTAAATATTTGTATGAACATAAGATTCAACAGACCTAGTTCCACAGACATGTGACTAACAGAAATGGAATAATGTGCCCCTGAACAACGGGGGGGGGGGGGGGGGGGGGGGGGGGGGTCAAAATCAAAAGTAAGTCAGTATCTGGTGTGGCCACCAGCTGCATTAAGTCGTACAGTGCATCTCCTCCTCATGGACTGCACCAGATGTGCCAGTTCTTGCTGTGAGATGTTACCCCACTCTTCCACCAAGGCACCTGCAAGTTTCAGGACATTCCTGGGGGGGAATGGCCCTAGCCCTCACCCTCCAATCCAACAGGTCCCAGATGTGCTCAATGGGATTGAGATCCGGGCTCTTCACTGGCTAAGACATTCCTGTCTTGCAGGAAATCACTCACAGAACGAGCAGTATGGCTGATGGCATTGTTATGCTGGAGGGTCATGTCAGGATGAGCCTGCAGGAAGGGTACCACATGAGGAAGGAGGATGTCTTCCCTGTAATGCACAGCGTTGAGATTGCCTGCAATGACAACAAGCTCAGTCCAATGACGCTGTGACACACTGCCCTAGACCATGACGGACCCTCCACCTCCAAATCGATCCCGCTCCAGAGTACAGGCCTCGGTGTAACGCTCATTCCTTCAATGATACACGCAAATCCGACCATCACCCCTGGTGAGACAAAACCGCGACTTGTCAGTGAAGCATGTTTTGCCAGTCCTGTTTGGTCCAGCGACGGTGGGTGTGCCCACAAGCGACGTTGTTGCCGGTGATGTCTGGTGAGGACCTGCCTTAAAACAGGCTACAAGCCCTCAGGCCAGTCTCTTTCAGCCTATTGCAGACAGTCTGAGCACTGATGGGGGATTGTGCGTTCCTGGTTTAACTCAGGTAGTTGTTGTTGCCACCCTGTACCTGTCCCGCAGGTGTGATGTTCGGATGTACCGATCCTGTGCAGGTGTTACACGTGGTCTGCCACTGCGAGGACGATCTGCTGTCCGCCCTGTCTCCCTGTAGCGCTGTCTTAGGCGTCTCAGTACGGACATCGCAATTTACTGCCCTGGCCACATCTGCAGGCTTCATGCCTACTTGCAGCATGCCTAAGGCATGTTCATGTAAGTGAGCAGGGACCCTGGGCATCTTTCTTTTGGTGTTTTTCAGAGTCAGTAGAAAGACCTCTTAGTGTCCTAAGTTTTCATAACTTAATTGCCTACAGTCTGTAAGCTGTTAGAATCTTAACGACTGTTCCACAGGTGCATGTTCATTACATGTTTATGGTTCATTGAACAAGCATGGGAAACGGTGTTTAAACCCTTTACAATGAAGATCTGTGATGTTATTTTGATTTTTTTTTTTATTATCTTTGAAAGACAGGGTCCTGAAAAAGGGACGTTTCTTTTTTTGCTGAATTTATATCCACACACAAAACACACAACTCCCCCAGCTCTCAAAACCTTATTTACAATCAGACATCTTGTTAACTTCTTATGGATGGGGGGCAGTATTGAGTAGCTTGGATAAATAAGGTGCTCAGAGTAAACTGCCTGCTACTCAGGCCCAGAAGCTAAGATATGCATATAATTAGTAGATTTGGATAGAAAACACTCTGAAGTTTCAAAAATTGTTATGAATTATGTCTGTGAGTATAACAGAACTCATATTTATATTTAAGCATGTTGGAGCAACACATGTCAACATTTTCTAAAGTAGACACCATAAATGGACTGCTCTGACCAGGTCACTGATGAACTGTACAGGACTAAGACCCTACATAGCTCACAGGCTTGAGAGCAGGGTCACCAAGCTGGTTTTCAGGACAACCAGTGAGCTTTCTATAGCCCCTGTACATACCACTAGAGGGCAGTCAAAATCTGAATCACCAGCTGAGGCCTTTGTCCTGGACAAACTGAACAGTGACATTAGGGATTTTGGAAGAGAGCACACTGTTGGGAATAACTTAGTGCCGAAATAAGTAACAGGCTTGGAATTTGACCTGTGTATCAGGGTTGAATTCCATTTCTCTTCAAATCAGTCAATTGAAATTCTGTTGAAAATACTTTTAAATTAATCTCAGGAATTGACATCCCTGTTTTCAGTGTGTCCAGGAGAGAGCGGTGTAAAGCTGAGGCCTGTGGTGTTGGGTAAAGGTGGGTATCGGCAGGTGAGGCCCTAAGCAGAGCCTCTTACCATAAGTACCATATTCAGCTGGGCTGGTGCCTGGGTAGAAGCCTGGGGTGCCCGGCGGGACCGGGTACTGCTGGGGGGTGGCCACATACGTTGACCGGTACTGAGGGAGAGAGACATGTCAGAATGGTTTAGATATAAGACCTAAACGTGCATTGTAGAGTGTTCCCCGAGCCCAGAGGATTCAGGGCAAGCTAAAGCTCAACTACAGAACAACGAGTAAGATGGAAAAGGTGTTAAGACAGTCTGCCAACTAGTACTTGATATAACTCATTCACCAGACAGACACACCTCTACCTTTCTTTGTCCCACACACACTTTGGTGTGTTTTGATGACCAACCAGCTGTGGCAGGCCTACCTCTCCTAACGTCTAACATACACCTCTCCCTCAAACACACAGTAACACCCATCCTGCTCTCTCTCTCTGTGGTGTTTTAGTCACTGCACAATCAGGAAGGAACTGGAGGGTCAGCTGATCACCTGGCCATGGCCAGGGGAGGGGAAAGGGGCTTTTGTCCCAACACTGGCTCCATAGAGCAGAGGCCAGACTCAGCAGAATCTGTCTGACTCAGGTCACCAGGGGGAGGCAGGCCATGTGGGGCCTCCCTCATAGACAGGAAGGGGAACTGCATTGTTAGTTGCTACCAGACCTACTTCCAAATAGCATTTATTTTCTTCCCAAATACCATAGCGGCACTTGATTGAGCTTGCCTGGCGGAAAGCAACCAATGTAACAGTCCCAAAAGTTATAGTGAATGTCTGAGTAAAGATGGAGAACCCTGTAGGAAGGGGTGGGGCTGTGTTTACCTGTCCGGGTATGAAGTAGGTGGGGCCTTGTTGGTTGGGGAAGCGGATCCGCTGTGAGGGGATCATCATCATCTGTTGGCCTGGCTGGTAGACGTGTGTGGGCGCCACGGGCCTCGGCGTGCTGCTGGGGGGCACCCGGGGGGCATTGCTGTGCAGACTGGGATGGCTGTAGTAGGGCTGGAGAGAAGAGAAAATGAGGCAGTAGGAGAGAAGAGTGGGGCAAGTTATTGAAGTGTCACATGTCCATAAGTCTCCTCTTTTGTAAAAACTTTCAACAATAAAATTCAACCCAACTTTTAAAAAGGGCTATTATATTTCCCCTTGCCAGTTAATACAAAAACAATTTCAACGAGCTATTCTGGCACTTTAACTGCATGTTCATAAAGGCAGAACCCAAACTGCTAAAAAACAAATATTACTAGAATGTTCTGTGTTGCTTCATTTACATTGCGATGAGACTCTTCAAGCAAAACGGAAGCCAAAATGATGACGACAGGACCACAGGCAGGAACAACTAGACAGACCTCTGTCCAGGAGTCTAAGCGTTACCTGCAGTGACCTGAATCCTCCCTTCAGCAGCACATCGCCCAGACACCACGTGAACACACACAAGCGAGAGGGGGGGGGTGAGAGGGGAGGGAGAGAGAGGTGAAACGAGAGGGAGTGAGAGCGGCAGTCAGTTAAGTTGACAGAAAGCAGAGCCTACCCCCACCACCCAGCAGTAAATTAACAAGCAGCATGCAAAATGCAGGACACATCCCTAGTCCATTAAAGATGCAGGTGTGTGAGTAACTGTCCATGCGCAAAGCTAACATAGAGCACGGAGTCTGTGTGTGCGTGTCAGGGTTTCCGTTAGGAAATTAAAAATCTCATTTTCATTACGGTAATTCATGTTAACAGAACATGCAAGTTGAGAATGCAATGATGTGCGGTCCTTATCGAATTCTGATGTGCACTTTGACATGGCAGAATAACTGTCCACAAGTAACGAACAGCAAAATCACGAGCCTATGTCAATCTACTACAGAGAAAAAAAGTTTAGGCAACCTATTCTATTGGTCAGCTTGTCTCGAAATAAGTAGCCTATTCAAAACAGACGACTCGGGACAGTTGTGGGGCGATAGATCAAATGCATACAACCAGTAGGCCTAGGCTACTGAATTAGAAATAAATGAGTCTGAAGCAACAGTTCAGAATGTATCACTTAATGTTGATAAACTTATTTCTTCACATTATAAGCGCAGCAATGAGCACAGGGCAGTAGGCAACACACGAAGGTTTGTTCCATAATGCAATTAGTCAGAAAAAAGTTGTGAAAAGGGCACTACAAATGCAAGCAGTTTCACATGACAGATGAATATTAGAACGTTTGAAATCTCTAATAGGCTACTCTGAAGCAAGATAAGGCATGCCTCAATATACCCAACAAAAATATAAACATGTAAAGTTTGGTCCCATGATACATGAGCTGAAATAAAAGATCCCAGACATTTTTACATGTGCACAAAAAGCTTCTCTCCTCAATTTTGCAGATAAATGTGTTCACATCCCTGTTAGTGAGCATTTTTTCTTTGCCAAGATAATCCATCCACATGTCAGGTGTGGATCAAGAAGCGGATTAAACAGCATGATCATTACACAGGTGCATCATGTGCCGGGGACAATAAACGGCCACTAAAATGTGCAGTTGTCACAACACAATGCTACAGATGTCTCAAATTGAGGCAGCGTGCAATTGGCATGCTGACTGCAAAAATGCCCACCAGAGCTGTTGCCAGAGAACTGAATGCTAATTTCTCTACCTTAAGCCACCTCCAACATCGTTTCAGAGAATTTGGCAGTACGTCCAACCGGCCTCACAACCGCAGACCACGTGTAACCACGCAAGACAAAGAGGATGGCTGATGTTTTACATGCCCGTAAACAATTATGCTATTTTGTTCATTTGTAACTTATTTTGTACATTATGTTGCTGCTACCATCTCTTATGACTGAAAATAACTTCTGGACATCAGAACTGGGATGACTCACCACGAACTGGAATAAGCTTTATCCTTTAACGAGTCCGACGAGTAAGATATACTGCTCTCCCGGGAACAGGCCCAGATCCCAGTCATTTGCGTGAAGAAAAGACGGAGGGAAAGAGGATGCAGATCAAGCTGTCTTTTGAGAATCTGTAGATGAGCGAGAACTCCCACTGCCATAAATTCTACTTGCTAACATGCAATTATTGGAAAATAAAATTGATGACCTACGACTACCCTCGCAATGAGACATTAAGAACTGTAATATCTTATGTTTCACCGAGCCGTGGCTGAACGACTATATGGATAATAGAGCTGGAGGGATTTTAATGCACCGGCAGAACAGAGAAGCTATGTCTGGTAAGACGAGGGGTGGGGATGTGTCTTTTTGTCAATAACAGCTGGTGCTCGACGTCTAATAATAAAGAAGTCTCGAGGTATTGCTCGCCTGAGGTACCTCACCTAAGTACCTTATGATAAGCTGTAGACCACACTATCTATATTATTCATAACCGTCTATTTACCACCACAGACCGATGTTGGCACTATGACCACACTCAACCAACTCTATAAGGCCATAAGCAAATAAGAAAATGCTCACCCAAAAGCAGCGCTCCTAGTGGTTGGGGACTTTAATGCAGGTAAACTTAAATCAGATTTACCTAATTTTTACCAGCATGTGACATGTGCAACCAGAGGAATTCCTGCTTACAAGCAAACACTAAAGCAAGGGCGGCAGGTAGCCTAGTGGTTAGAGCGTTGGGCCAGCAACTGTAAGGTTGTTAGATCAAATCTCTGAGCAGACAAAGTAAAAAATCTGTCATTCTGTCCCTGAACAAGGCAGTTAACCCACTGCTCATAGGCAGTAATTGTAAATAAGCATGTGTTCTTAACTGGACTTGCCTAGTTAACATTTTATTTAAAATCGCTCAACACGGAAGTGGTCAGATGACGCCGATGCTACGCTACAGGACTGTTTTTCTAGCACAGACTGGAATATGTTCTGGGATTCATCCAATAGCATTGAGGAGTACACCACCTCAGTCACCAGCTTCATTAATAAGTGCATCGATGACATCGTCCCCACAGTGACCGTACGTACGTACGTACGTACAGTGCCTTGCGAAAGTATTCGGCCCCCTTGAACTTTGCGACCTTTTGCCACATTTCAGGCTTCAAACATAAAGATATAAAACTGTATTGTTTTGTGAAGAATCAACAACAAGTGGGACACAATCATGAAGTGGAACGACATTTATTGGATATTTCAAACTTTAATAAATCAAAAACTGAAAAATTGGGCGTGCAAAATTATTCAGCCCTTTTACTTTCAGTGCAGCAAACTCTCTCCAGAAGTTCAGTGAGGATCTCTGAATGATCCAATGTTGACCTAAATGACTAATGATGATAAATACAATCCACCTGTGTGTAATCAAGTCTCCGTATAAATGCACCTGCACTGGTCCGTTAAAAGCGCAGAGAGCATCATGAAGAACAAGGAACACACCAGGCAGGTCCGAGATACTGTTGTGAAGAAGTTTAAAGCCGGATTTGGATACAAAAAGATTTCCCAAGCTTTAAACATCCCAAGGAGCACTGTGCAAGCGATAATATTGAAATGGAAGGAGTATCAGACCACTGCAAATCTACCAAGACCTGGCCGTCCCTCTAAACTTTCAGCTCATACAAGGAGAAGACTGACCAGAGATGCAGCCAAGAGGCCCATGATCACTCTGGATGAACTGCAGAGATCTACAGCTGAGGTGAGAGACTCTGTCCATAGGACAACAATCGTATATTGCACAAATCTGGCCTTTATGGAAGAGTGGCAAGAAGAAAGCCATTTCTTAAAAATATCCATAAAAAGTGTTTAAAGTTTGCCACAAGCCACCTGGGAGACACACCAAACATGTGGAAGAAGGTGCTCTGGTCAGATGAAACCAAAATTGCACTTTTTGGCAACAATGCAAAACGTTATGTTTGACGTAAAAGCAACACAGCTCATCACCCTGAACACAACATCCCCACTGTCAAACATGGTGGTGGCAGCATCATGGTTTGGGCCTGCTTTTCTTCAGCAGGGACAGGGAAGATGGTTAAAATTGATGGGAAGATGGATGGAGCCAAATACAGGACCATTCTGGAAGACAACCGGATGGAGTCTGCAAAAGACCTGAGACTGGGACGGAGATTTGTCTTCCAACAAGACAATGATCCAAAACATAAAGCAAAATCTACAATGGAACGGTTCAAAAATAAACATATCCAGGTGTTAGAATGGCCAAGTCAAAGTCCAGACCTGAATCCAATCGAGAATCTGTGGAAAGAACTGAAAACTACTGTTCACAAATGCTCTCCATCCAACCTCACTGAGCTCGAGCAGTTTTGCAAGGAGGAATGGGAAAAAATGTCAGTCTCTCGATGTGCAAAACTGATAGAGACATACCCCAAGCGACTTACAGCTGTAATTGCAGCAAAAGGTGGCGCTACAAAGTATTAACTTAATAATTTTGCACGCCCAATTTTTCAGGTGTTGATTTGTTAAAAAGGTTTGAAATATCCAATAAATGTCGTTCCACTTCATGATTGTGTCCCACTTGTTGTTGATTCTTCACAAAAAATACAGTTTTATATCTTTATGTTTGAAGCCTGAAATGTGGCAAAAGGTTGCAAAGTTCAAGGGGGCCGAATACTTTCGCAAGGCACTGTACATATCCCAACCAAAAGCCATGGACTTCAGGCAACATACGCATCAAGCTAAAGCTGCCACTTTCAAGGAGCGGGATACTAATCTGAATGCCTATAATAAATCCCGCTATGCCCTCAGACGAACCATCAAACAAACAAAATGTCAACACAGGATTAAGATTGAATCCTACTACACCGGCTACGACGCTCGTCGGATGTGGCATTCTTGAAAACTATTACGGACTACAAAGGGCTGTGCTTAGTGTTCTGCCTTGGCAAATCGCGCTGTTAAGACACTGATGCCCTTTGCAACCACGTACCTATGTGAGAGTGGATTCTCGGCCCTAGCATGAAAACTAAATACAGGCACAGACTGTGTATGGAAAATGATTTAAGGCGGAGACTCTCCAACATTGCAGAGTTATGTGCATCCTTTCAAGCACACCCTTCTCATTAACATGTTGTGAGCTATTTTTTTAGGCAAGTAAATTAAGAATCAAATCAAATTTATTTATATAGCCCTTCGTACATCAGCTGATATCTCAAAGTGCTGTACAGAAACCCAGCCTAAAACCCCAAACAGCAAGCAATGCAGGTGTAGAAGCACGGTGGCTAGGAAAAACTCCCTAGAAAGGCCAATACCTAGGAAGAAACCTAATAAGAAACAAATTCTTATTTTACAACAACGGCCTAGGAACAGTGGGTTAACTGTTAACTAGGCAACAGAATGACAGATTTTTACCTTGTCAGCTCAGAGCAACCTTTAGGTTACTGGCCTAACTCTCTAACCACTTGGCTACCTGCCGCCCCTATTCACAATTTTCGATGAACAAATAAGGTTTTATATGTAAGATGGCTAAATAAAGAGCAAAGTTATTGATTATTATATTATTTGTGCCCTGGTCCTATAAGAGCTCTTTGTCACTTCCCATGAGCCGGGTTGTGACAAACTCCCTCACTCTTATGTTTAATAAATGTATTGTATAGTGTGTGAGACAGGCTTACAATGATGGCAAAAAACAACATTTGAGAGTGTGCTGACCCTGGTGCTACAAGGGGTACGCAGCTGGAGGTGGAATGTTTGAAGAGGTACGGGACTATAAAAAGTTAGGGAACCACTGCCCTAGACCCACTCAAAATTGTATACCGCCCCAAAAGATTTACAGATGACGCAATCTAAATTCTGGAAACTAACCTATAGACCGAAAAGCATGACCAGTCAAATATATTTACTTCAATGAATAGGCAACAAAGCATTACAATCTTCTCCTGGACAACTGGCCAGAGCCAATTTCATTTATTGTTGTTTCTGCCATTACTAGCTAACGGAAACCCTGGTATGTGTGAACATGATAAGTTCCCAATAGAGGTAGACCGATTATGATTTTTCAACGCCGATACCGATTATTGGAGGACCCAAAGGGGCAGATACCGATTAATCGGCCGATGTAAAAAAAAAAAATTTGTTTGTAATAATGACAATTACAACACTGAATGAACACTTATTTTAACTTAATATAATACATCAATAAAATCAATTTAGCCTCAAATAATGTTCATTTTGTTTTAAATAATGCAAACACAAAGTGGGGGAGAAGAAAGTAAAAGTGCAATATGTGCCATGTAAGAAAGCTAACGTTTCAGTTCTTTGCTCAGAACATGAGAACATATGAAAGCTGGTGGTTCTTTTTAACATGAGGCTTCAATATTCCCAGGTAAGAAGTTTTAGGTTGTAGTTATTATAGGACTATTTCTCTCTATACCATTTGTATTTCATTAACCTTTGACTATCGGATGTTCTTATAGGCACTATAGTATTGCCAATGTAACAGTATAGCTTCCGTCCCCCTCCTCGCCCCTACCTGAGCTCGAACCAAGAAAACATTGACAACAGCCATACTCGAAACATCGTTACCCATCACTCCACAAAAGCCGCGGCCCTTGCAGCGGGGGGAATAACTACTCCAAATCTAAAAGAGAGTGACATTTGAAACGGTATTAGCGCACACCCAGCTAACTAGCTAGCCATTTCACATTGGTTATACCAGCCATTAGGCTGATAGGCTTGAAGTCATAAACAGCAATGTTTTTGCGAAGAGCTACTGGCAAAACGCACAAAAGTGCTGTTTGAATGAATGATTACGGGACTGATGCTGCTCAGTCAGACTGCTCTATCAAATCAGACTTAATTATAACATAACACACAGAAATACGAGCCTTAGGTCATTAATATAGTCGAATCCGTTAACTATCATTTCGAAAACAAAACGTTTATTATTTCAGTGAAATACGGAACAGTTTGCTATTTTATCTAACGGGTGGCATCCCTACGTCTAAATATTCCTATTACATTGCACAACCTTCAATGTATGTCATAATTACGTAAAATTCTGGCAAATTAGTTCAATGAGCCAGGCAGCCCAAACTGTTACATATACCCTGACTCTGCAAAAGAAATCACATAATTTCACCTGGTTAATATTGCCTGCTAAACTGGATTAGTAGTTATAACTAGTGATTATGATTGATTGTTTTTTATAAGATCAGTTTAATGCCAACTAGCAATTTACCTTGGCTTCTACTGCATTCGCATAACAAGCAGGCTACTCGTGGAGTGCAATGGTTAGAGCGTTGGACTAGTTAACTGTACGGTTGCAAGATTAGATCCCCTGAGCTGACAAGGTGAAAATATGTCGTTCTGCCCCTGAACAAGGTAGTTAACCCACCGCTCCTAGGCCGTCATTAAAAATAAGAATATGTTCTTAACCGACTTGCCTAGTTAAATAAAAAGGTATAAAAATACAAAATAAACACTTAAAATATATATTTTTATATCGGCGCCCAAAATACAGATTTCCGATTGTTATGAAAACTTGAAATTGGCCCTAATTAATCGGCCATTCCGATTAATCGGTCGACCTCTATATCCCAATGAATGGTCCTCAGAGACAAGACATCCCAGAATACTTTCTGAATAGGATTCTACGGCAGATTCAATCTTTTGGCCTCTGATATTAAACACGAGTTGGTTTTAGAACATGCAGTGCTCAGAAACAGTTCAGGAAGACAGGAAATGCAAGTGAAGAGAACTCCAGTGCCCACAATTCCAACCGAGCCCACCCAAATCAGACTGTTAGTACCTGTTGGTGTAAAGCACGGGGCACGGTGGCGAACTAGAAAAGGAGGACAAGACAGGTCACAGGTAAGAGGTTAAACCCAAATAGGGCACCAGCTGGAAAGCAGCGAATACAACCTTCCTCCAAAACCACACACAGATAGGAAGGCAGGGAGCAGGGATTAACATGAGGATTCAAAACACAATACAAGTCTCATCTGAGATCTGACATACTGATTTTGCCTTCCAGCAGTAACGTTGACAGGTTGGAGGGTGGAACGTACACACACTGGGCGCTAAAACAGTATGAGATGGAATCAACAGGAGAGCTTAGTTGTAGGAAAGAGTGAAGAGTTGGCATGTAGCATAATCTACATTCCTACCAATGGATTAAGATACTGCACTACGGAGAAGTATCCGACAGCGGAAATAATAAGTAATGTCAAGAGGTGAAGCTGTGGGGTGACGAACATGTGTACCTGTCGGGGCTGTGGCGCTGGGTTCATTTGTGGAGGTGGGGTGGCAAAGACAACAGAGGGGGGCTGTCCAGGAGGGAAGGTGGGCTGTGAAAGGGAGAGAAAAAGAGGGGCGAGACCATGATCAACAATATGGTTACCGATTGGACAAACCACAAGACAAGATTGAAGCTTCAATCTAAACAGACAGTAGATTCCCCTTACTAGCTGGAGTCCAGGGGAGAGGGCAGGGTGGGGTCGCGTTATAGACTGTGGTGCTTTATTCATTTCATGTGGTTCTGCATGGGTGCACTCGGACCTGCACAGAAATCTGAGAGGAGGAATAACAGAGTGGAGGAGGTGAAGAGAAAAAAAATTCTGTGATGAACTAGAAGAGAGCGAGAGACCAAGAGAATGGTGTTCAGGCTTTGTTGATCAGCACTCACACGTTGAACCGTGTTTAGTCCCAGGAACGGGAGCAAGGATGTGGTGTGCCAACGTGGTCGTCGTCTGTCCTGTGATCAACCTATCAGAGAGAGAGAGGGTGAAAGGTAAGATTGTCATCTCAGTTATGAGTCCAATGGTTTGGTACACAGGGGATACAATCCTATTCTCCAAGAGACAGGCATATAGTCTAGAGCTGGGAATTGCCAGGACCTCGCGATATGACATTTAGGTGCCAATACAAAATTGTGATTCTATATGTACACTATTGCGATTCGATACTGCGATTTAATTGCAAGTTGATGTTCTAAACACACAATATGTCTGCTGCAGAGACGAGAGATTAAGAGAAAATTTGTTTATCAGTCATGGAAATAAATAAAGTGTTGAAAACATGTTGACTCACTATATAAAAAGAACAAGCAATAGGATGAAAAATACCAGCGTTTTGGCACAGGTACAGCAGACTAGAGTTCAAAAATAGGGCTTAGGTGGGGTGGGGGCGTGGCCAATGGAGCGGTCGCTGACCGAACATCTTAGGCCTTGCTGCTGGCCGCAGTCACAAAATATGACCTTTTGTCAAGCTAATTTCTTGCAATTTTACACATCTCGCCATGGGGCTTGACAGAACATGTTCAGTTTTAAAGCAGATTTCCAGCAATTCTACACATTTCGCCATGGCTTATGCTATCTGAGTGACTCAAACATAACAAAATTGGCCTCATTACACAAATATCCTCTCCATCCTTACTATTGTCCCGATGGCCCCTGGGTAAAACCCAAGATTGTTTACTCCTAAAGTAACAGTAAACGCAGACTGCCCTGCCACACAAATAGCAATGGGGAAAAGCCCCAAATCATGCTGAGTCCATGTTTTATAAACAAAAATTACACTTCTGTCAGGTGAAAGAAGCCAAAACAGAAAAACTGACTGTTAGAGAAGAAAAGCACACTAGACAATCCCAGCATCTTTAACAAAATATAGATTGACTGTCGGAACAGCAAACTTAGGACATTTTCCACTGACGCTACCAAACCCTCAGAATGGTGGGGGGGTTGGAAGGGAAATGGCAATGTCTCTAAAAAGGAGGTGCTGGTTAATTAAGGTCAGAAACAGAGTGAGATTATAGCCCCGGAGTGTCAACTCCACACAAAGGGCTCTCCACAGTCTATGCAAACGGAGGTCCGTTTACACCAAGTTCCAAACATTCAGCCGCAAAAATGTACATAGAACTACATAGTGATGTAAACAGACCTACCTTTGCTTCTGTTGCATAGACCCCTTTAGAGGGTGTCCCTGTGCTCACCCTGACAGCAAGACAGCCAATGAAAGACTGCTTCACCCTGTGGGGAGAGACCCATGTTCTCCAAAGGGGAACCCTGGGACACACCCCATAGCAGAGACCTAAAGCTGTTCCCTCAGAAAGGTATGGATGGGGAGCACTTCACATACATGAAGGCTACAGTTGAGTTCCCTGATGAGCGAACAGTGATAACCATATACAGTGCCTTCGGAAAGTATTCAGGCCCCTTGACTTTCTCCACACTTCGTTACGTTACAGCCTTACTCTAAAATGGATTACTTTTTTAAATCTACACACAATACCCCATAATGACAAAGCAAAAACAGGTTCAAACATTTTTTGCTAATTTATATATATATATTTTAACTGAAATATCACATTTACATAAGAATTCAAATCAAATCAATTTATATAGCCCTTCGTACATCAGCTGATATCTCAAAGTGCTGTACAGAAACCCAGCCTAAAACCCCAAACAGCAAGCAATGCAGGTGTAGAAGCACGGTGGCTAGGAAAAACTCCCTAGAAAGGAATTCAGACTAGAGGTCGACCGATTATGATTCTTCAACTCCGATACCGATTAATCTGACAATTTATTTTGTTTGTAATAATGACAGTTACAACAATACTGAATGAACACTTATTTTAACTTAATATAATACATCAATTCCAATCTTCTCCTGGACAACTGGCCAGAGCCAATTTAATTTATTGTTGTTTCTGCCATTAATAGCTAACAGAAACCCTGGTATGTGTGAACATAAGTTCCCAATAGAGGTAGACCGATTATGATTTTTCAACGCCGATACCGATTATTGGAGGACCCAAAAGGGCAGATACCGATTAATCGTCCGATTTAAAAAATAAAAATTATTTGTAATAATGACAATTACAACAACACTGAATGAACACTTGACTTAATATAATACATCAATAAATCTATTTAGCCTCAAATAATGTTCATTTTGGTTTAAATGCAAAACAAAGTATGAGAAGAAAGTAAAAGTGCCATGTAAGAAAGCTAACGTTTCAGTTCCTTGCTCAGCACGAGAACATATGAAAGCTGGTGGTTCCTTTTAACATGAGTCTTCAATATTCCCAGGTAAGAAGTTCTAGGTTGTAGTTATTATAGGAATTATAGAACTATTTCTCTCTATACCATTTGTATTTTATTAACCTTTGACTATCGGATGTTCTTATAGGCACTTTAGTATTGCCAGTGTAACAGTATAGCTTCCGTCCCGCTCCTACCTGGGCTCGAACCAGGAACACAACGACAACAGCCACCCTCGAAGCAGCGTTACCCATGCAGAGCAAGGGGAATAACCACTCCAAGTCTCAGAGCGAGTGACGTTTGAAACGCTATTAGCACACACCCCGCTAACTAGCTAGCCATTTCACATCGTTTACACAAATTCTAGACTTAGTTATAACATAATAACACAGAAATATGAGCCTTAGGTCATTAATATGGTCAAACCCGGAAACTATCATCTCGAAAACAAGACGTTTATTCTTTCAGTGAAATACAGAACCGTTGCATATTTTATCTAAGGGGTGGCATCCATTAGTCTAAATATTCCTGTTACATTGCACAACCTTCAATGTTGTCATAATTACGTAAAAGTCTGGCAAATTAAGCGGCCCAAACTGTTGCATATACACTGACTCTGCATGCAATGAACGCAAGAGAAGTGACACAATTTCACCTGGTTAATATTGCCTGCTAACCTGGATTTCTTTTAGCTAAATATGCAGGTTTAAAAATATACACTTCTGTGTATTGATTTTAAGAAAGGCATTGATGTTCATGGTTAGGTACACATTGGAGCAACGATACGCACCGCATCAATTATATGCAACGCAGGACACGCTAGATAAACTAGTAATATCATCAACCATGTGTAGTTAACACGTGATTATGATTGATTTTTTTAATAAGATAAGTTTAATGCTAGCTAGCAACTCACCCTGGCTTACTGCATTCGCGTAACAGGCAGTCTCCTAAATGAGGGCAATGAGAGGCAGGTGGTTAGAGCGTTGGACTAGTTAACGGTAAGGTTGCAAGATTGAATCCCCGAGCTGACAAGGTGAAAATCTGTCGTTCTGCCCCTGAACAAGGCAGTTAACCCACCGCTCCTAGGCCGTCGTTGAAAATAAGAATGTGTTCTTAACGGACTTACATAGTTAAATAAAAGGTGTCTAAACATTTTTGGGGGGCTAAGTCGGTGTCCAAAAATACAGATTTCTGATGGTTATGAAAACGGCCCTAATTAAATCGGCCATTCCGATTAATCGGTCGACCTCTAATTCAGACCCTTTACTCAGTACTTTGTTGAAGCACATTTGGCAGAGATTACAGCCTCGAGTCTTCTTCGGTATGTTGCTACAAGATACACGCCAAAATTACAGGTGTGCGTTTCTCCCATTATTTTCTGCAGATCCTCTCAAGCTTTGTCAGGTTGGATGGGGAGCGTTGCTGCACAGCTATTTTCAGGTATCTCCAGAGACGGTCAAGTCCGGGTTCCAGCTGGGCCACTCAAGGACATTCATAGATTTGTCCTGAATCATGTCCAATCAATTGAATTTAACACAGGTGGACTCGCGACCGCAAGTGGTGCAAAATAAATGTACACATACACGTTATTCAATCATTGCGCGACAACTGCTCGCGAGTGACTACGTAGCCAGGCGCTAAAATATAACTTGGTTCTATTTGTGACGCTCAATGCGCTGCCAGTCCTGCCTCTCAAATCTCCTCATTGGTTTTTAGGAGCATATATCCAAACGGACAGTTCCTTTGACCTCAGGGCTTGGTATTTGCGCAGACATGCACCGTCAGCTGTGGGGCCTTATATAGGCAGTTGTGCACCTTTCCAAATTATGTCCAATCAATTGAAATTAACACAGGTGGACTTCAATCAAAACATCTCAAAGATGATCAATGGAAACAGGATGCACCCGAGCTAAATTTCAAGTCTCATGGCAAAGGGTCTGAAGTCTTATTTAGATAAGTAATCTGTTTTTCAAAAAAATAAAAATGTTTTCGCATGGTCAATTATGGGGTATTGTGTGTAGATTGCTGAGAAATTGTTTAAATTATACATTTTAGAATAAAGCTGTAATGTAACAAACTGTGGAAAAAGTCAAGGGGTCTGAATACCTTCCAAAGTCACTGTAACTCATTCACCTACTATTCTGGCAGCATTAATTAAGTGTGTGTGCGCGCATACACACACACACTAAACCAACTCAGTAAGTATCCTACTCCCGCAGCGATAGTGCTGCACTGCAGAACTGACTTGGCAGGTTAGCCCAAGGAACCAGGGGGTGGAGGGAGATATGTGAACCCCAGCCAAGACCACACCAACCAGGCCCAGTCATCTGAGATGGCCTGACAGGAAGTAGAGAGAGCGGGATAAGTGGTTGTGGGGTCGTTCAAGTTCAACAGAGACCGATGCATAACCCCAACATGACACCATGACCTAGTGAGGGTGGGAGCACAGAGCTGTTGCCTTAACAAGGCTGAAAAAGTGTTTGTTTGCATGTGCAACTATGCACTAGTGGATAATTCAAGCTGCGCGTCTATGTGAACGGTAGCATCAGGGTAAGTTCACAATGTTTTGTTATGCAGTCTCAACCCCCAAGAGTGGTTCAGGCAATTACTAAACAGTGGCATTGACATGTCACATGCTTAACGATTGAATTGCCAGCCTCCGATTCTCAGACAATTTAGCATACGTGATAGTCGGCTTTAAAGGAACTGTACTGCCTGGATGGATAGGCACAAACACAGTAGCTTGCACGACCTTTGAAATGTCTGCTGAGTTAACATGCTTTAAAGTTTTACAGTATTGCCCAGGTCAATAGGCCTATGGCAGTGCCACACAAAGAAATGTGTATGTGATGGAAAGGAAGGAAACAAGACGTCACTCGCATCATTTTTCGATGTAAACCATAGCTTAATATATAACAAGCCTTACGGGGGACAATTAGCTCTGGATTGTTGTGGTCTGTCTTGCCCTAAAATTCTTGCTACAATGACCTCATTCCTATCACTGCTCATCAGCCAGATCCCATCCCAGAGAGCATTTCAAATGTGATAAAGAACTTTACATTTGTTGGGCAGAATTTAATTACAGTGTTCTCTGTACATTGGATTTGGATTATCAACAACATTCAAATTACAGGTGAGTGATCTCATTTTCTACATCAGGACTTCCTAACCCTTTTCACCCAGGACCAGACAGGTGTGTACCCCCAAGTGGCACAGTGGTCTTAGGAACTGCATCTCAGTGCAAGAGGCATCACTACAGTCAAATCCAGGCAGTATCACACAATTGGCCCGGCGTCGTCTGGGTTTGCCTGTCATTGTAAATAAGAATTTGTTCTTACTGGTTTACCTAGTTAAATAATGGTTACATTACTAAATTACAATGGTGGCACACTTGGCAGGCTAAAGCAGTTATTGGTTACGGATTATCACAATCCCACGAATTCAACATGAAAGACAAAGCTATTCAAACAAAAGGCATTTGGTTGAGTACTAATAATGGGGCACATCTGGGATCATGGCTCGCCTGACTCAAGGCTCACGAGCTACTCTGAATCGGCATCCATTTTGAGCGGAGGTTCTCAGTCAAATTCACTTGTCCGTAAACGCCGTATATCGGCAATCGCTTCTCTCATGCAGATGTTACTACAACAGAAACACAACTTGTCTGGCAAGGATACTCGACATTTGAGCGAATGCCAAGTTGATTCTTTCCTACGCTACATGATCCTTAGCATTAATGTTCAAGCCACACACCGGTCATTGTTCATTCACGCACAACATGGTTACAAATTCACAGGACAACAAAAAAAGCAGACCTGACGACTGTCACAATACACACAGTAATATTGCTAACTACATGCATGTAGGCTACGGATAGTGGATAACTTTCAAACCCTCAGTTCTGCCAAGTTCCGATAACGTGAAACGAAAAGGCGTGTAGGATGGCTACGCTGTGCGGCGCCATGTTGTTCAAACAGCTTTTTAGGTCGTCACTAGTTACCACAGCCACAAAGTTATAAACACCACCTATTTACACAATTTACCCTAACCACAGTGCTAACCTCGTGTCTAGCCTTATATTAAGACCAAAAACTAAGATGTGTTACATTTTTCTTAACGATATAGCCAGCGCTTTCCCAAGCCAACTTGAGTTACCACGTGGTTGGTTTTCAGGCTTTAGCGCGCGTAGTAAGTGTGGCACAGTGCACACGCAGAAGCCGGCTTCTTGTTCTCTTAACAGATTTAGATGATCTAATTTGCCTGTTTTCAGTTTAGTTCGATTGTCAACGCTTTATAGCAAACCCTAAAGTGCATATGATTACATGCAGGCTAGCAAGCAAGTAGTTGGTGATGAACGTTCCACTCCGTTCTCTTATATCGAGGCGGATATGTGAACGAAGTTGAGCGTTCCTCAGCTAGCAAGCAGTCTCCCAAATACCGAAAAGATTAATGAAAAGATGGAAACCAACGTCTGTGGCAACTACTACCAATAAACGGATCAGCATCAGTGCCATTTAAACCGCAGGGTAGCATCCTCGTCATGCTGTGTCATCCTCTGAACATGACGCATGGGATCCAAGGACCGAACTTGACAATGTAGATCCTACCACTGGCCATACATAAGCAGTATGTATTCTCAGTTAACTGAGATCCCATAATATCACATCCCTCTGTCAAATTACACACGCCACATACATGTGGACTATATGCCACGTTCAAAACAACTGGGAACTCGGAAATAAACTACTTTGGCGTGTTCAAGACAACAGGGAACTAAAAGCCCCAACTGAGAAAACCCATTTTGAACAATCATCCAGTCGGGTACTTTCTAGGGCTAAGACTTTCCGACCTGAAGAGCATTGGCGTCATGACTTGACCTCTTTTTCCGAGTTCCCAGTTGTCTAGAAAGCACCACACAGCTAGATAACACTGGTTACAACACAACCATGCGGACTGGAAGGCGACAAAATGCTGCATCCTTAACCAGCACCAACTAACTACCGGTACGTCAACTATAATTCTTAAACTGGGGTCAATGTCCATTCCTCAAGAATAAACTAACATATGGCATGACATTTGTTACCGAAAACAAGCAATCATTCACCCACAAACCGAGAAAAGCATAGGACAGTTTCTCATAACGTTAACAAATCCAACTGAAGTTAGCTTGCTACCTCAAATCAATACCAAAGCCGGCTGCATATAGAAGAATTCTTACCATAAATTTGTTTAATGTTGAAGGATATTGGCTAGCTAATAAAGTGATTCAAAATGTCGAAACCTTCTGCCTTCGTCAATTCTATTTCGTAAGCTAACGTTTATAACCTCCTAAGACTTAGGAAGGGGGTGTCCTATCCCTTTTTGGGGTGGGGGTTGGTCGGGCTAGCAGAGGAAAAATCAGTCTGGAAAAAGAGCGACAACTCTATCCCCCAGATCGATCTACTGGGTTTAAAGTCCATTAAAATGCGCGGATGAATGCTGGTTGTCAATTGGTTTCTCACAGTTCTTAACTAGCAAAGAATATAGTTGGAAACCCTAACATTTACCTTTCTCTCCTTCAGTCCGCAGTCGGACGGAATGGACTGGTTCCGGAAGCCGGTAGTCAAATTCCGGTTTAATCACAGTCATGTGACAGGGACGCCGGTGTGATTTTAGCTACACGTTTTAGTTAACGATGTACTGCTGAACCACAAACTAATATCCAGTACACTATTCGTTTAATATTAAACTTATTCATATACACACACAAAACAAACTCGCCGGTTGATTTGACTTGCATGGGCGTAGCCAGAGTCTTGACAGTGTAGTCTAAACAGTTTATCAAGAAGTGTAAAATGTATGTGTTTAATATGCATTCTTTCATTACATGTGTATTTCAAATGTTCAATAAAATGTGTCCATTGTCTGCAACATCCAGCAGTCCAGCAATTATTCATACCTTTGCTGCAGTGAGGGTTCATGACCAGTGTCACCTCAGTTCCTCCTTGCCCCTGCCCAGTTTCATAATTAGCCATCCAGATCTGCAGGCTGTTTTAAAGCATCATAAATAATGACAGACCTTTCAGAAACTTGTCCCTCATATGACAAACTGACCTGGTGATAGACAAGTCCACCAAATGGATCTGACACTTTTATTTTAACCTTTTGTACAGTACTGTAACAAAACAAAATTTAAAAAAAACTGGATGAAGACACATTTTCCATGCTCTAATTACAAAAGGAGGTTATCATGGGTGGGGAAAGAAACTGGTTGTAGTATTGATGCAGACTGAGCTTATGTTGTTCATCAGCCCAATTCAGATCAGCTCTGAAAAATATCTGATGTGATTGGTCTAAAGACCAATTAGTGGGGAAAAATATCACAAACCGGGAGAGGCTGAACACTTCCTTCCTGATGGCTGACCCTAGTTATTGTGGAGCCTGAAAGAGTAATACATGTAATACGTTTATGTGGAACTGATCCTAGATCAAAGAGTAAACTAATTGAAACAGTGAATGAGGTCCCATTTTCCACTCCCTGCTCCAGTCAGTTTGGCCACCCAGAACACAAGCATATTTTCACAGTATGGAGAGAAGCTGTTGACAAGAGAAAGAGGGGTAGGCCTTCCTGGCTCTTTTCAGACATGGAATAAAGTACTAAAACATGAGGTGTAAACGAGCCAGGGAGGGCTACCCCAGCTACCAATGAGGGACCACTAGGGGGCAATCTAAGCATCGTAGTTGGGGTTCTTGCGGAGGATGACGAAGCCCTCCAGGATGGGGGTGACTGGGAGATACTCCTCTGTGGCCAGCTCTGCCCTCTCTCCATGGGCCAGGAGCACCGGCGTGGTGTGGGTCTGGAAACCTGTGATGGCTTTGGGCTTACCGGCCTGACCAACCACGTCCACCGCCTATAGACCAATTACATACGTAAACCATGAGGTCGAATCCACTCTGCCATCATCTTATAGCATTTCATCCTGAGAGTGAAAAGCACTTGCACATCTAGACGTTACTTCGCATTGGAGATGTTCAACCATTATTAAAATGAAAATCTCCAGTACATTTCACTTGCAAAGCAGCACATCGTGCTAACGTTTTGGCCTTCATCACACCATCTAGGCTACATCCTCAACGAGCATTGTATTTTGAATATGAAGTTAATCCTCCAGGCTCTTATTAAGAGCATAGTGTGAGCAGCAGTCCTTACCTGTCCCACCCTGACAGACACGGGCAGTGGCCTCAGCTCCTCGTCGAATGTGACCAGCATACGGGGCTGCATGGCAGCCACTAGGCCATAGAGAACGTAGTGAGACTTCCCCAGGATTACTGCAGCACACACAGGAAACAGCAGGGGGCGATGTCAAACAGACAAATATTTAGAACTGGGTCAAGGCATTTAGATTACTACAAGGGCCAATGCCATTCAGGAGTTGAACAATTGCTAATTGTTGTTTTTTTAAGTGGAATTTTCCATCCATACATTGAAATTCAGGTCACTTCCTCAAATTACTCAACATAAATGGACTTCACCCCAATCCTAAACAAACAGATGTGGAAAAACAGAGGGGGGAAGCAAATAAAATGAGTGGTGAAGAGTAATGAGGAAAAGGGCTTACTGTTCTTGACATCGAGGAAGGAGACTAGGACAGTGAGTAGTCCTGCCACAGCCACCTGACTCATCAGCTGCCTGTCACTGTGGTATGGACACAGTGTCAATGTCCCTTTACCCAGGTGAGTCAGACCCTGTGGACATGGCACAGAGCAAGGGTTAGGAGACACAGACTCTCCCCCTCTAACGCGTAGGTTAGAGTGCCAGAGCGGCACCTCTTTTTGCAACCCACCTGTGCAAGTCGGACCATAAAGAGGTTGTTGGGGTCTTTGGCATGGTACTGAGCCAGCTGCCTCAGCATGGCAGCCAGGCGGGCATTGTTTGTTCCTGCAGAGAGAGTGAGATGGAGCCGTGAGTCGTCATGGAAACCAATCACAGCTTGAGACGCAGTCAATGGAGAAGGTCTCATACTTCGATGTCATCTGGCACAGTGAATTCACAGTTATAGGTATTTTTCTTATTCAAGGACAAGGAATAATTACAGGGGAACATTGTAATAACTTAGTGAGGCAAATCTAAATAACTTTGAACGTCTCAATATAATAATGAAGACACTGACTGATTGGGGCCCACTCACCGCTGCCTACCATGCCCATGGCAAAGATGGAGTTGTGGGAGACCTCTGGGTCAGCATCGTGGGAGAACTTGCTGAGTGTGTCCAGGATGTTGAGGCGAGGATTCGACACGGAGATCAGGGCCAAGGCCAGAGGTACCGCACGCCTTAGAGTAGGCTCTCCATACCGCAACTAGGAGAGTGAGTGAGATGGAGAGAAGGCAAGACAATGGAGAGATGAAGAGAAAAACAGTTATATGTAGGATGGTTGGATTGAGCCAAAGAGACAGGGGCTAAATCAACCCCCAACATGTCCTGAAAATGTGTTGAAGCCAAATGGAGTGAACAGGACAGAGGTTATACTGACCAGGTGTCCAAATGCCCGTAGTGCCATCTCTGAGCCAATCTCTTCTCCCATAGCAATGAGTGCAATACCCAGGACAGCCACACCCTGGGAGGGGGAAGCAGAGAGCAGATTAGTTCAATATCAAATCTCAATTCAAACCCCTCATTAGATTGTATTTTACATTTGTCGTCATTTAGCAGGCACTGTTATCCAGAGTGGCTTACAGGAGCAATTAGGGTTAAGTGCCTTGCTCAAGGCCACCAACAGATTTTTCACCTATTCAAACCAGCAATGTTTTGGTTACTGGCCCAACACTCTTAAAGCACTAGCCTACCTGACACCCCTTTATTAACAAACGCCTGGCATACCTGGTGGGAGCCCATGTCAGCTGCACTCTCTTTCTTGTCTTTATCCTTCTTATCCTTCTTGTCTTTTTCTTCCTCCTTCTCTTTGGCTTCATAGTGCTCACTGCAGATGTGGAGCAGCTGCTGCACCTTCAGTACATTACCAGAACCTAGCATGCAGAGAAACCGAGAGATAAATATAGGAAAGCCATCACTTGTAAATCTCAATGAGATCACCTGTATAAATAAATATGTAAATCAAAAAAAAAAATTAACACAAAATTGGAGACAAAATGATAACTCTGGAGCTATGAGACTGACCTGCATAGGCACAGACGTCCACCAGCGTGTTAGCGAAGCTGCGGAAGGGCTCAGGCACCACCTGCAGCGCTGCCAGGGTGGTCTCAATGGCCTCCCCTTTACCCAGGTGGTTGAGGCCCAGGCCCAGGGGCAGCCAGCGGGCGTATGTGTCTTTTAGCTCCAGCTCACTCTTCTCCATGATGGACTGGACGATGGTGGAGGTGACGTCACCGTTGCACGAGCCCACCGCGATCATACCGCACGCCAGCGCCGTCACACCTGCCACCTGAGAGTGTGTGACAAGACATAACATGGGACAGTGAGCTGGGTTTAATGAGTGTGGATGTGTAATAGACTTAAGAAGACAAACTGTGGAACTACACACACAGTACCTCCATGCTGGACTTGGAGTCTACCATGACAGGCAGCAGCAGAGAGAGGACGTCCTCACGGTTCGAGCCAGCATATGCCAGGCCCAGGCTGGGGATAGAGGAGAAAGGTCAGGGTCAAACCCCACCTAAACAAGTACTTTTCACAGGCAGAGATTACATTGTGCTAATGGACTAAACAAACCTCAATACAAATCTTTAATGTACAAGAGGTGTCAGGCAGTAGGGGCTAGGGGTTGATTTGGGACTAAACACGCATTTCCTTCTCTCCTTACCCGAAGATGGCTCCTATCCGCATGACGTTGCTGTTGTGGAGGACGTAGTCTGACAGCAGGGCCAGGGCCGGGTCACACTCATTCCTCACCCCAGAGTTTACTATGCCACAAGCCAAGAGGGCGCCCGACTACAGGGAGAGAGAGAAGAGAAAGAGAGGGGGAGACATATCTACATGAATAGGATGTTTAGGGCTTTTCTGGATGCTGTGAAGGTTGTGGTGAGGAGGTTTTAATGCAAGGTGTTTGGTAAGAGGCTGAGTGTGTGTGCTGACCTTAATGTAGTCTTCTGAGGAGTAGAGGTACTTGTCTATCTGTGTCAGACCACCATCCACATCCCACAGCAGGATCATCCCCAGAGAGGCTGCAGCACTCAGCATACCTGGAGATAAACACAGAATTAGCAACATTTACACAACAGCAATATATTATTTTTGTTACTATGCTTGAAATTAAGGATTAGCAACGAAGGCAATACATTAAGTTGCTGCTAAGCATCCTAGATTCATGAGACTGGTACTCACTGTCGAACCACCAAACATGAACCAATTTTCAGTCAAACCCCCACAAATGTGAACCACGAGGCCCATTTGAAGACGGGGATGTGAGGCTGTGTGTGTGTGGTTTCCCTCACCATGGTCTTTGTTCTTGTACAGCCATTTGTTTCCGTCGTCTGTGAGCAGCTTGTCCTGTCCAAACCCTGCGTTGACGAAGCCGTTGACAAATGAGGAGGCCAGGTTCATACGAGCAGAGTCCACCTGGGAACCACTTCCTCCAAACCCTGACAGACAGACAATGGCATGATGAAAAGGAGGATGAGGATAGAGGAGTGTGATAGAACACGACCAGGACATTAGTGAGCTGCTGAAGTGAAGGTGCTGAACTCACTGTTGTTCTCCAGGTGGGTTTTGTAGATGTCATCTGGGACTTTGGGTTCCATGATGTCCAACTGTAAAGAAAGGGAACAGTATGTTACTGGCTGCCTGGTGCTGAGTCATAGCCACTAACAGGCTTAAATGTCTTTCACTAATTGGTTTATTCACTATACCAGCCATTTATTATCCTCTAGCCTCATTTGTTCTCTCACTCTATGCACCATTATTCTCCCACATGACCCCTACCCCACTCTTTCACTCTCCTCTTGGTACCTTCTTCAAGCCTCCTCCATTTCCCCCTCAAAAATATTAAATAAGAGCACAGTCCTCTAACTCATCTCTACAGGTCATATTCCCCTCTCCTTAGTCCTACTCTAAAAACCCTTTCTCTAACATACACTCAGCCCTCAGTCAGTCACACTCCATCCACTGACTTCAACAGTGACCCACTCCTGTCCTGCTCTAAACACTCACTCTTACAACCCCCTCCACTCTCTCTAGTAGTCTACCCATCTTCCCTCTTTCTCTCCTCACCTCTCGGGCCAGGGCCAGGAAGTTGCTGTTGAGCTGGACGTTGGACATGATCTCCGTCAGGTCCTCGTAGTCCTCCACGTCCTCGTTGAGCTCCAGGAACATGCCATGTCGGCCCAGCATGAAGGCCATCTCCTTCTGGATCACACTACAGGAAAACACCCACTAAACCATCAACTCTTCATGCACATCATTAACTATGGAAAACACTGCTGAATACATTCCCAATGACTGTCAGTAGAAAATGTGAATAACGATTAGAAAGAAAATACTGTTTACCACTATAGGTTGTACAGGGAACTGCTAAAATAAATGAAACACCAACATAAAGTTTTCTAATTGGGAGTTGGGCCACCACAAGCTGCCAGAACAGCTTCAATAGGCCTTGGCCTAGATTTGACAAGTGTCTGAAGGGATGCGACACCATTCTTCAACAACAAAAATAAAAAATAAATTGGGTTTTGTTGACGGTGGTGGAAAACGCCATCTCAGGCGCCGCTCTAAAATCTCAAATAAAATGTTCAATTGGTTGAGATCTGATGACTGAGACACACACCCCTTTAAACACTGTATGCTCCTTTGAGACCCCTCTTTCAAAGTCACAGCTCTCTTCTAGCCATGGTAGCCAAAACAATAGGCAACCCTAAGCATGATGAAATGTTTTAATTGCTTAATTAACTTTGGAACCACACCTGTGTGGAAGCACCTGCTTTCAATATATACTGAACAAAAAAGTATAGTGTTGGTCCCATGTTTCATGACCTGAAATAAAAGATCCCAGAAATGTTCCATGTGCACAATCTTATTTTTCAACTTTTGTACACAATTGTCTTTATTTCCCTGTTAGTGAGCATTTCTCCTTTGCCAAGATAATCCATTCACGTGACAGGCGTGGAATATCAGGAAGCTGATTAAACAGCATGATCATTACACAAGTGTACCTTGTGCTTGGGAAAATAAAAGGACAAAATGTGCAGTCATCACAACACAATGCCACAGATGTCTCAAATTTTGAGACATGTTCAATTGGCATGCTAACTGCAGGAATGTCCACCAGAGTTGTTGCCAGAGATGAACCATTACTATACTATAAGCCACCTCCGTTGTTTTAGATAATTTGTCAGTACGTCCAACCGGCCTCACAACCGCAGACCATGTATAACCACACCAGCCCAGGACCTCCACAACCAGCCACCCCGACAGCTGATGAAACTGAAGAGTATTTCTGTCTGTAATAAAGCCCTTTTGTGGGGAACAACTCATTCTGATTGGCTGTTCCTGGCTCCCCAGTGGGTGGGCCCATGCCCTCCCAAGCCCACCCATGGCTTCGCCCCTGCCCAGTCATGTGAAATAGATTAGAGCCTAATTTATTTATTTCAATTGACTGACTTCCTTAAATGAACTCAGTAAGAATGATGAAATTGTATTGAATTTATATTTTTGTTCAGTATACTTTGTAGCCCTCATTTACTCAAGTGTTTCTTTCATGTTGGCAGTTACCTGTAGGTAGCACTTATTTCGAACGTTTTGCTGTGAGATAATTAAGTGTGAGAGTGCATTGAGTGTGTTGTGTCAGTCTGTACATGTCTTTGCAGGAGGTGAAGATGTTCTCCACCAGTTCCACGTCGTTGAGCATCAGGGCCAGCCTCAGGGCCTCTGGGTAACGGTTAAACTTCCTGAAGATGTTAAGGGAACACTTCAACAGGGCAGAGTTCTCTGGCTCAGGGACGTAGCTCACACAGCTGGCATAGAGAGAGAGGACAGAGGGTTTAGGTAATACTGATGAGAGGAACAACCTTTTGTCTCTTTAGGCTGCTGTTGGCACACTACAGGTATGTTGAGGCAGACTGTGGTACATGTGTTTGAACATGTGTGTGAAGATATATATATATATATGTTTGCCCCTCACATGGTAAGGTGTGTGTTGTGCACTCACCTGGTGAGGTAGAGGCAGACCTTGGCATATGCATTATCATCTATGTAGAGCTCCAGCATCTCCAGCTTCTCGACCTCCATCAGCAGGTCACAGGCCTCGTGCTCAGCATTGTGGGCCATGTTGTAGGGCACAATCTCCTTCACCAGCTTCAGCAAGGTCTCCTGCTGCGTCTTATCACTCTCCTCAACCTCCTGCCACTCCTTGGCCACCTCGCCCGCCAGGTGCCTACACACAAACACACCAGAGTTTAGGGTAGAAGACTAGGGCCGGGACGATACTCATAAGTATCGCTGAAAGAAAATAAAAGATTGAACTTCTTTAGGAAAACAGCCCAAATGTTGGAAACAAACATCCTTATGTTGTCATCCATAGTCACATGTATTTATTTTCCAAGCTATAGCACACAATATTTTACACACAGCAGATCGGTCTGCGTCGTGTTTTAATTTTTGCCATGGAAAAAAAATCTAAATACTGGTATTGTCACAGCCCTAGGTCAGACCACACAAACTGCCTACTGCTGCCAGGCATGGAATGAATGAGGCAAATAAGTCACATTTTTACTTAGTCTTCCATTGGTATCAATGCATGACAAAGTGAAAATTCTACTTAAGTAGAAGGTAGGATTCACCCATGTGTTAGCCGTTTCAAATGGCGTCCCGTACCCTACCTGACGTATTCATGTCCCCAGGACGCCAGCTCCTCCTGGGAGCCCAGCAGACGATACTTCAGACACTCCCGCTCCCCACTCATTGTCATGGCCAAGACCGACACCACGTCCGCACAGAAACTCTGCAAAAACAAAAAGACATGAGTTAGCTAGACATATCCATAAATACAGTTATGATCAGTCCTTCTGAACATGAATCCCTAGTTCCATCCAGAATTACGATGTCCAATATACTAGGTATATATCTTTGTTTTTCTTTTCTGTATCTCCAGTAACATTGTAAAATAAATCCATCCAAATGTTTTGCACAGTGGTTATAAAGTAAAAGCAGACAGGGAAAGGAAGCAATACAGTGGATGAGACAGTCTTACATTCCTTCCTCCTGTTTTCCCCACTGAACAGTTAGCCATTTAGCAAGGACATGGAATCAGTGTTCCCACCTTGTTCTCGCCAGGCACCATGCCCTCGTAGATCTCTTTGAGCTTGCCATAATGTGGCCGCAGGAACTTCAGGGGCTTGGGCACAGAGGTCATGGAGGTGGTGGAGGAGCGGATCTGCCTGCGCAGCTCCTCTAGAGCAGGCCGGTACAGAGACGTGTCTGTCTCCTGTGGGTGGGTGAGAGAGAAAGGGGGCAGGGGGAGTACAAAATTAAGTTTCATATGCATTAGCTACCAAAGTTCACGCAGTGTATGTAAATTACCGACTCTCCACTAATGCCTTATGTACAGTATAATACATAAGAATTGAAAAAGCTATACTGCCCTACCAAGCAAAAAGGCAGTATCTTCTCATAGCGTGGAATTGAGGAAAAATAGCTTTTTATTTACCTTGCTTTCACAGTAACTTTATGCAGTTACTGCTAACATGACCCCCATTTTCGCCAAAACACAATATAGGCAGGATACTTGTCCACACGATTAAGCATGTATTTAATGTAGCAAAAATGATATTGCTCATTTGGTAGAAAATTAGTTAGTTCCTGCCTTTTTGCTTGGTAGGGCAGTATAGTCCCAGTGTCTAAAGCAAAGCAGACTTTAGGTTTGGTAGTTATTGTGGTACTCGGCAGTTCTTGTGGTAGTGGTACTCACACCAAGCCTCTCCACCATCATCTCCAGCTCTTCTTGCAGCTGTTTGTCCTCATCAGACTGGAGAGAGAAAAAAGGAATTGACATTACAGTATGACAGATTCAATATGCAATGTTGGGCAATTTAATAACTGAACCCTGCACAGTAAACAGTCAAAAAAATAACAGGTCTTCCAACAGGGAACTATTGCAATAAAAGGCTGTGCAATTTGCTAACAGCTAGATATTGGGAGCATTTTGTCGTACACCGGTCCTATACCATTGTCGACTGATGGTAGGGTTGCCATGATAACTATGTATGTAACCTTGCCTCCATTGTTATGGTGTTTAAAATGGGCTTTTGTTAATGTACTCGCTAATAAGTTATACAACTCTCTCCATGTAAATAGCTAGCTAACTAAACAAACAAACACGTAAAAACTAAAGCCACCTCGCAATCAAAGATCACTGATCATGTCAAATCTAGCTAGCTACGCTGTCTCAACGAGACAATCTGAACCACAGGCAGGTTGCTACAGTTCCAAAGTCACTACTAGCTAGCTAACGTTACTGTCTATATCAAAGATTGGTATAACTAAACTGTGACTGTACTGTGGTAGCTAACTGTTGGCTAGTTAGCTAACAAGTTTGCTAACTGTTTGCTAGTTAGCTAACAACATTAGCGAACAGAGAGCCAACGTTAGGTATTTTGATTATGGTTGTTGACATTGCAACACTAACATTATTTAGCTAGGTAACGTTACATTATTTTAACTTGGCTAGCTAGATACTTAGCTAAATTTTATTTTACATTTCGGTAGTTACTTTCTGGCCTGTCATTAGCAATTGTTAGTTAACGTTAGCTAGCACAGCCAGCTCCTACTTTTACCCTAGGCTAGCAAGCTAACGTTAGGTAGTTTTATAACTCGCTTTCAGTCGGACATAATAATCGTAATTGTTGGCATCTCGTACTTAGCCAGCCATGTCATACTTTTCCATTAAAGGGGACTCAAACAGTTCGCTATTCTTTTGAATGACAACGCTTTCGGCCTGTTCAAACATGCAGTGAGTGAATGACTCAGGCAAAAACGCTACTCTGCTTCCCTTGTTCAAGATGTTGAGAAGTGTCCCAACTCACCAGTTCTTGCTCATCTTTTTTATCCTTGTCCTTCCCTGTGGGCTTAGTCTCCTTTAACTCTGTCTTTTCGGACTGCTTTTTCTCTTTATTTTTTGCCTCCTCCATGGTTGCAGTTTCACGGAATTCGGCTACGGATACACTGAACAACCGGAGACCGGGTACACCGCTTCCTCTCTTCAAGAACCGTTGTGTTCTACTGCCACCTGCTATGCAGGAATAATATTGCACCGATCCCTAACCTAACCCCAAGACGATATATGGCAGCACTTAGACTATCCAATGTTGACACTGTCGTGGCAGAATCAGAATTAGTTGGGTAACATAGATAAGACGTTTTATTTTCATAATATGCTTGTGAGATACTTGTCATTTAGAATGTATTTTGTTGTACTATAGTGTTGGCCGTTTGCAGTTATCTGTTCTCTGTCAGGGTTCAGTTACTTGGGCCACAGAAAGGGGAGAGGTCAAGCTTGTCTTCATATGTAAACGTATCTTTTAAACCATGTGAAAGGATGATTGAGGGGGAACCAATTATCTCTTGGCTTCACAATGTCTGTGTGCCAGTCACTCCCTACTTTTCCCATCGGGGAGAGGAGGTGGCAGTGTCTGGAACCATTCTATGTTCCAGACACTCTCCTCTCCGTGAGCTTGTCCAGGATGGGTTGTATTTGGGATGAGAGTGTCTAAAATGACAATTGATATATACCATTGGGTGAGGTAATGTCTTGGTACTATTTTGTACCAAGAACGAGATAAGAGGTTTGTTTAGGAGACCAAACTGAACGATAATTTATTGCTAAATACTGTCTGGCGATGGGACACTACTCTCTCTCAAGTAAAATCTTTCTTTGTATAATGTTCTTAAGATCTGTTATTTGTCATGTCGACTAGGGGTGTGTGTCTTTGCTATAAAGGATCTCAGTTGCAATGTGTAAGCACTCTCAGAGAATTCATTTATAGACACTGAATTGATCTGAGAGTCACAGGGTTGTGATGGAGCTCATATAATTAAAGATGGACTTTATGATAAGTCTGACTTGTGTGTGGTTTGCTCTCATGATTTGGTAATACAGGACATTTCCACCACAACACATACACGAAGAAGTAAAAGCTTTCACATTATTTTTTAAATGTATTTAACTAGGCAAGTCAGTTAACAACACATTCTCATTTACAATGACGGCCTACCAAAAGGCAAAAGACCTCCTGCGGGGATGGGGGCTGGGATTTAAAAAATAAATATTAAACAACAAATAAATATTGGACAAAACACACATATGACATCACGACAAGAGAGACAACACTACATAAAGAGATACCTAAGACAGCAAGATAGCAAGGCAGCAACACATGACAATACAACATGGTAGCAGCACAAAACATGGTACAAACATTATTGGGCACAGACAACAGCACAAAGGGCAAGAAGGTAGAGACAACAATACATCACACAAATGCAGCCACAACTGTCAGTAAGAGTGTCCATGATGAAGTCTTTGAATGAAGAGATTGAGATAAAACTGTCCAGTTTGAGTTTGTTGTAGCTCATGCTAGCTGCAGCGAACTGAAAAGAGGAGTGACCCAGGGATGTGTGTGCTTTGGGGACCTTTAACAGAATGTGACTGGCAGAACGGGTGTTGTATGTGGAGGATGAGGGCTGCAGTAGATATCTCAGATAGTGTGTGTGGGGCTTATAAATAAGCATCAACCAGTGGGTCTTGCAACGGGTTTACAGAGACGACCAGTTTAAAGAGGAGTATAGAGTGCAGTGATGTGTCCTATAAGGAGCATTGGTGGCAAACCTGATGGCAGAATGGTAATGAACATCTAGCTGCTCGAGAGCACCCTTACCTGCTGATCTATAAATTATGTCCCTGTAATCTAGCATGGGTAGGATGGTCATCTGAATCAAGGTTAGTTTGGCAGCTGAGGTGAAAGAGGAGCGATTACGATAGAGGAAACCAAGTGTAGATTTAACCTTAGCCTGCAGCTTTGATATGTGCTGAGAGAAGGACAGTGTACCGTCTAGCCATACTCCCAAGTACTTGTATGAGGTACTTGTAGGTACCTCAAGCTCTAAACTCTCAGAGGTAGTAATCACACCTGTGGGGAGAGGGGCAGTATTCTTACCAAAACACATGACCTTTGTTTTGGAGGTGTTCAGAACAAGGCTAAGGGTAGAGACAGCTTGTTTGATATTAAGAAAGCTTTGAAAGCTTTGTTGTAGAACATTTAACACAAAATCCAGGGAGGGGCCAGCTGAGTATAAGACTGTATCATTTGCATATAAATGAATGACAGCACTTCCTACTGCCTGAGCTCTTGCTCCCAGACAAACTAAGCAACTTCTTTGCTCACTTTGAGGACAATACAGTAACACTGACACGGCCCGCTACCAAAACCTGCGGCTCTCCTTCACCGCAGCCAACATGAGTAAAGCAATTAAACAATGAGAGACGGCATCCCTAGCCGAGTCCTCAGAGCATGCGCAGACCAGCTGGCTGGTGTGTTTGCGGACATATTCAATCAATCCCTATCCCAGTCTGCTGTTCCCACATGCTTCAAGAGGGCCACCATTGTGCCTGTTCCCAAGAAAGCAAAGGTAACTGAGCTAAACGACTATCGCCCTGTAGCACTCACTTCCGTCATCCTGAAGTACTTTGAGAGACTAGTCAAGGATTATATCACCAACACCTTATCTGACACCCTAGACCCACTACAAGTTGCTTACCGCCCCAATAGGTCAACAGACTATGCAATCGCAATCACACTGCAGACTGCCCTAACCCACCTGGACAAGAGGGATACCTATGTAAGAAGGCTGTTCATTGATTACAGCTCAGCATTTAACACCATAGTACCCTTCAAACCCGTCATTAAGCTCGAGACCCTGCCCTGTGCAACTGGGTCATTGACTTTCTGACAGGCCGCCCCCAGGTGGTGAGGGTAGGAAACAACGTCTCCACCCTGCTGATCCTCAACACTGGGGCCCCACAAGGGTGCGTTCTCAGCCCTTTCCTGTACTCACTGTTCACCCATGACTGCGTGGCCATACACTCCTCCAAGTAAATCATCAAGTTTGCAGATGACACTACAATGGTAGGCTTGATTACCAACAACGACGAGACAGTCTACAGGAAGAAGGTGAGGGCCCTCGGAGTGTGGTGTCAGGAAAATAACCTCACACTCAACATCAACAAAACAAAGGAGATGATCGTGGACTTAACAACATTTATAACAACATAAATTGTTATGGCTTTAGAAGCTTCGGAAAGGCTAATTGACATAATTTGAGTCAATTGGAGGTTCACCTGTGGATGTATTTCAAGGCCTACCTTCAAACTCAGTGCCTCTTTGCTTGAAGTCATGGGAAAATCAAAAGAAGTCAGCCAAGACCTCAGCAAAAAAATTGTAGACCTCCACAAGTCTGGTTTATCCTTGGGAGCAATTTCAAAATGCCTGAAAGAACCACATTCATCTGTACAAACAATAGTATGCAAGTATAAACACCATGGGACCACGCAGCCTTCATTCCGCTCAGGAAGGAGGCGTGTTCTGTCTCCTCGAGATGAATGTACTTTCTTGCGAAAAGTGCAAATCAATCCCAGAACAACACCAAAGGACCTCGTGAAGATGCTGGAGGAAACAAGTACAAAGTATCTATAGCCACAGTAAAACGAGTCCTATATCGACATAACCTGAAAGACGACTCAGCAAGGAAGAAGCCACTGCTCCAAAACCCCCATAAAAAAAGCCAGACTACGGTTTACAACTGCACATGGGGACAAAGATCATTATTTCTGAAGAAATGTCCTCTAGTCTGATGAAACAGAAATAGAACTGTTTGGTCATAATGACCATCGTTATGTTTGTAGTTAAAAGGGGGAATCTTGCAAGCTGAAGAACACCATCCCAACCGTGAAGCACGAGGGTGGCAGCATCATGTTGTGGGGGTGCTTTGCTGCAGGAGGGTCTGGTGCACTTCACAAAATAGACGGCATCATGAGGAGGAAAATTACATGGATTTGTTGAAGCAACATCTCAAGACATCAGTCAGGAAGTTAAAGCTTGGTCGCAAATGGGTCTTCCAAATGGACAATGACCCCAAGCATACTTCCAAAGTTGTGGCAAAATGGCTTAAGGACAACAAAGTCAAGGTATTGGAGTGGCCATCACAAAGCCCTGACCTCATAGAGGTCCCATAGAACATTTGTGAGCAGAACTGAAAAAGCGTGTGCGAGCAAGGAGGCCTACAAACCTGACTCAGTTATACCAGCTCTGTCAGGAGGAATGGGCCAAAATTCACCCAACTTATTGTGGGAAGCTTGTGGAAGGCTACCCGAAACATTTGACCCAAGTTAAACAATTTAAAGGCAATGCTACCGAATACTAATTGAGTGTATGTATACTTCTGACGCACTGGGAATGTGATGAAATAAATAAAAGCTGAAATAAATCATTCTCTCTACTATTATTCTGACATTTTACATTCTTAAAATGAAGTGGTGATCCTATCTGACCTAAGACAGGGATTTTTTTTATTTGATTAATTGTCAGTAATTGTGAAAAACTGAGTTTAAATGTATTTGGCTAAGGTGTATGTAAACTTCCGACTTCAACTGTATATACTGTACTCTATACCATCTACTGCATCTTGCCTATGCCGCACGGCCATTGCTCATCCATAGATTTATATGTACATATTCTCATTCATTCCTTTACACTGTCTGTAAGGTAGTTGTGAAATTGTTAGATTCCTTGTTAGATATTACTGCACGATCGGAACTAGAAGCACAAGAATTTCGCTACACTCGCATTAACATCGGCTAACCATGTGTATGTGACCAATACAATTTGATTTGATGTATTTTGTAATTTTAGCGTACTCCCTTTGTGATCAGCAGTGGCTGATACAGCAGATTTTCTGACTTTTTACACTGCACTCTTTGAGAGGTAGTTAGCAAACCAGGCCAAAGACCCCTCAGAGACACCAATATTCCTTTGCCGGCCCACAAGAATGGAATGGTCTACCGTATCAAAAGCTTTGGCCAAGTCAATAAAAATAGCAACACAACATTGCTTAAAATCAAGGGCAATGGTGACGTCAATGAGGACCTTTAAGTTTGCAGTAACACATTCATAACCTGAGTGGAAACCAAATTGCATAGCGGAAGAAATACTATAGACATCAAGAAAGCCAGTCAGTTGATTATTGACAAGTTTTTCTGACACTTTTGATAAACATGGCAAAATAGAAATAGGCCTATAACAGTTAGGATCAGCTTGATCTCCCTTTTAAATAAAGGACGATCCATGGCTGCCTTCCAAGCAATGGGAACCTCCCCAGAAAGGAGAGACAGGTTAAAAAGGTCAGAGATAGGCTTGGCGATGTAACGTGTTAGTCTGTTGAAGGAGAGTCGGACCAAAATGCAGCGTGGTGGTTACTCATGTTCTTTTAATGAAAATATGTACGATACATGAAATAACTAAATACAAAACAACAAACGAAACGTGAAAACCTATACAGCCTGTCTGGTGCTAACTAACACAAAGACAGGAACAATCACCCACCAAATACACAGTGAAACCCCGGCTACCTAAATATGGTTCCCAATCAGAGACAACGAGAATCACCTGACTCTGATTGAGAACCGCCTCAGGCAGCCAAATCTATGCTACACCCCTACTCAGCCGCAATCCCAATGCCTACAAAACCCCAATACGAAACACAACAAAATAAACCCATGTCACACCCTGGCCTGACCAAATATATAACGAAAACACAAAATACTATGACCAAGGCGTGACAGGCGATGATAGGGACAGCAACCTTAAAGAAGAAAGGGTCTAAACCATCTGATCCAGATGTTTTTTGGGGGTCAAGTTTAAGGAGCTCCTTTAGCACCTCAGACTCAGTGACCGCCTGCAGGGAGAAACTTTGTAGCGGAGCAGGGGAAAAATAGGTTGGAGCTTCAGGGCTAGTCGCATTAGAAGGTGTGGGAGATGAGGAAATGTTGGACAGGCAAGGAGGCATGGCTGATTCAAATAGGAATCCTGACTTAATGAAGTGGTGATTAAAGAGCTCAGCCATGTGCTTCTTGTCAGTAACAACCACATCATCAACATTAAGGGACATGGGCAGCTGTGAGGAGGGTTTATTCTCCAGGTCTTTAAACGTTTTCCAGAACTTCTTGGGGTTAGACACACAGAGAGAGAACTGCTTCTTAAAGTAACTGACTTTGGCCTTCAGGATAGCCTGAGTGCACTTATTTCTCATTTTCCTGAACGAAAGCCAGTCAGCCTGAATATGCGTGTGCCAAGCCTTTCGCCAAATGCAATTCTTGAGGTGGAGTAACTTGTCACACCCTGACCATAGTTTGCTTTGTATGTTTCTATGTTTTGTTTGGTCAGGGTGTGATCTGAGTGGGCATTCTATGTTGGATGTCTTGTTTGTCTGTTTCTGTGTTTGGGCCTGATATGGTTCTCAATCAGAGGCAGGTGTTAGTCATTGTCTCTGATTGGGAGCCATATTTAGGTAGCCTGTTTTGTGTTGGGTTTTGTGGGTGGTTGTCTCCTGTGTCAGTGTTTGTACCACACAGGACTGTTTTGGGTTTTCACGGTTCTTGTTTTGTAGTTTATTCATGTATGGTTTCATTATTAAAGAACCATGAATTATAACCACGCTGCATTTTGGTCCGCCTCTCCTTCACAGGAAGAATCCCGTTACATAACTCTGCAAGATCACGGTCAAACCAGGGGCTGAACCTGTTTTTAATTCTCATTTTCTTTATGGGGGCGTGTTTGTAAACAATACCACTGAAAATATAAAAAAAGAAGGTCCAAGCGTCTTCGACAGAGGGGATCAAACTGATTCTATTCCATTTTACAAATATCAAATATATTTATATTTCCATAAGAGTACTTAAAGTTGTCTATGGTATTTCCTCTTCGTTTTCCCAGCCCGTCAACATGGCTTTTGAAGCTCTCGTAGTTTTAACTTTTGCATGTCTGTGTGTCCTTGGTGGTTGTTTTTTTAAAGGTAACAGGAAAAAAAGAGAAAGATCTGCATCTTCTAATGATGTCCAGGAAGGAAAGGCAAACCTGTCTTTCAGCAGCAATGGATTACCCAAAAACTGGACAACTTCAAAGGTGCAGACAGTCGAGTGTGGAATCAAGTCAGTTCTGACATTTCATTACATTCTTATTTGCACTGCAGTATATGGAGAGATCAATTACCAGTGAGATGTTAAGTCTACTGTCTAGGTGTGATCAAGTGTGTTAGTTCATGCATAACACAACATATGGTTTAATACATTGCCAGAAATTCCTCGTAAGTGAGACGCACTACAGAGCTGGGGGATTGGTGGTGATTGGCGGAGGGGGTCCAATCAATGCCGAATGGATGGCCATGAACCCCGGTACCAAGAAGCTCGGCGCCCACTGTCTTATGGTAGACCATAGTTTCTACGGCGACAGTTATCCCACGGCGTAAGTTTATTGATTGTTTTTTTTATGTATGTTTAGATTTGACCTAGGAATGTATATTGCGCTTCCATCACTTTATTATGGTGGCTGTTCTACATCAAATTGACCGCTAGGTAGCAGTGTTCCATTGAAAGGTGAGCCCACTGTCCAAAGTGTCCTGTGCTCTCTCTCAATCTGAACATAATTTTACTGATGGATATCTGTTATTATTTGTATCTGGCTAGTTCAAAGAAACTAGTGGGATTGATTGACGTGGCATTGCATGCAGAGTATATAAATAGTCAACCAAGTGCTGAGTGAGGCTCTGACTGGCATCCTCCTGACTTGATTAACCCCTTGTCTGTCTTGTCTGTCTTGTCCCTTACAGTGACATGAGCACAGATAATCTATGGTTTCTCAGCAGTCAACAAGCTCTGGCTGACCTGGCTCACTTCCGCACTGTCATCACCAAACAACGGGGCTTGACCAACAGCAAGTGGGTGGCATTCGGCGGGATCGTACCTAGGTACGCTGGCAGCCCGGTCCTGACTCAAGTACTCCCACCTGATTTATTCTGCTGTGGCAAGCAGCGAGCCTCTCCACACCACGGTCAACTTCTCAGGTAATAATAACACACACACAGTAATCCTCCTTTTTCTCTGTCATCTGTATATTCTCACTCTAATTTGACCTGTACTCAGGCTTGTCCATCTCCCCATCGCTCTTTCTCTCCATGACCAGTGTGTCACTCTGCCTGGGGGAGTATCAGGGCATTACAAGATACCTGGAGGAGGATGTCCCTTAATTTCAGAAAAATGTTAAAATGGTTAACGTAAGTATATCACTCAATAAACAGCTGAGAGTCATAACAAAAGGTTGAGCCTGGATTGGCCCGTAGTTTCCTGGACTTGCCCTTTACCTCCCGGCGAGTATTCAGGACATCTCAGTGTTTGGAATGTTTCACCTTGCTGAATGTAGATCCCAGGGATATCCTTGCTATGGAATAATGACCTGGAAATAGTCATGCACTGAATATGAGTCTGTCACTATTAGTGGAGGCTGCTGAGGGAAGGACGACTCATAATGATGGCTGGAAACCACGGTTGATGCCATTATGATGAGCCGTCCTCCCCTCAGCAGCCTCCACTGGTCACTATGTGTATTAGAGTGGAGTGTAATGGCCAGTGATGTATACCATGGAGGGCAGGTAGAGGAATGTGGGTGGATAGGGAAGAGTGAAGGGTCCTCTCTAGGTAGTTGTCTTAGGCTTTCTCTTCTTTTCTCTCTTCTTTTCTCTCTTCTATTGTCTCACTGGTTTATTGAGGAAGACTACAAGGGTGTCACCAAGGCAACAGTGTTTTGGAACATGGACATCTATAAAAACACACTGATCTCTTTTGACCAACCAACACACACAAACACAGAAGCTCAGTTGGGAACACTGCACTGATGTCAAATTTCTCCCAGTCCACGCAAGTTTCTATTTCCCAACAAGCATCAGGTCATTGTGGTTTAGTGAGTGTTTTTTACCCTTAAGTGCTTTCACTTGCTTGTTTAAACAAGGCTCACTTTCTCCACTGTAAAGATGATAATTTTTTACAAAGTCAGAAAGGTTGAAATAATGAGGTTATTATTGGGGTAACCACTAATGGAGCTGGCCCGTGTCCGTACTGAGACACTTGGAAAACTTTTTTAACTCTGAACACTATGATATTCTAAATAAGGTTCAGGTTATTTGAACAATACTCCTACACACTGTTTAAGTATAACATTGGGAGGCTGTGATATATATATATATATATATAATCTACTCATATGTTATGACATGCCTTACTGGCTCTGTTGGAACAGTTACCATGTCTTCATAGAACCCAGAGTGCCTTCTAAAGAAGGCTTTTGACACCCTGCAGGAGTGCATCAGACCCCAACAATATCACCAAAGACTTCCAGTACTACACCTCTCCTCTTTTCCCTGCTTCTCCCTCCCTCCACCTCACAATATACTGTAGCACACAAGCATATTCACTCTCTCACTCAGTCATTCTCATCTCCCTGGTATATTACAGAAGAGTTCCAGTAAGAACAATCACTACATAGTACAGAATGACAAGGAATACCACAGAACAGGTGTGTGGTGTGGCTGAGCACAAACAGTTGTTATTAAATTGGGGTCAAGTGCCAGGAAATGATCCAGTCACTCCTCTCCTAGCTGCCCTGTCCTAAGAGTGTGTGTTGATGGTGCTGGTCTGAGATGGGTCTGGTTTCAGCTCACCCCTCTAGACCTTCAAGGTCTCCATTGGCAGCTTGAGATATCAGAATGTCGGACACGCTCTAGAATCCGTCGGAATGCCATGGCATCCGCTCCTGTCTCTTAGAATCTCTCTGAAAGGCATTGGTGCTCCAGGCAGACAAAGGAATCACTCTCCACATCTTCATTCAGTCCCTCTCCCTCTTATCCTTCCCTCTCTCCCTCTTATCCTTCCCTCTCTCCCTCTTATCCTTCCCTCTCTCCCTCTCATCCTTCCCCCTTATCCTCCTCCTTCCCTCTTATCCTTCCCCCTCCCTCTTATCCTCCTTCTTCCATCTTATCCTCCCCCTTATTCTTCCCTCTCATCCTTCCCCCTCCCTCTTATCCTCCCCCTTATTCTTCCCTCTCATCCTTCCCCCTCCCTCTTATCCTCCCCCTTATTCTTCCCTCTCATCCTTCCCCCTCCCTCTTATCCTCCCCCTTATTCTTCCCTCTCATCCTTCCCCCTCCCTCTTATCCCTCCGCCTCTCTCTTATCTTTAACTCTTATCCTTCCCTCTCCCTCCTATCCTTGCCTGTTATCCTTCCCTCTCCCTTTCAATCCAAGATGGCGTAGCAGCAAGACATGTTTGTTTTTGTCCCGTTATTGTCCAATGTAAATATTCATCTTTTTCTTTTTTTCTGTATACATTTCAATCTCTTTTTCCATGTTCAAATTAAATATACCTTCCTGCAACCCGCCACACCCAACATGGTACAGATCTGCTATATTTTTGTTTGTTGACCTTTTAACTGGAACCTCCATCAGAAGCTAGCTACTAGCTATTTAGTCATTGTTAGCCACTGCTAGCAGTCTTTACCTTTAGCACAGACACCAGCCACTTTAGCCCGGATAATATCTGCCAGTCTGCACAGCGCGATATCACCCCGGAACATATCGGACTGCTCTGGACCATTCCACCGGATCATCACAGCTAGCTAGCTGCTACCGAGTGGCTATCATCCTTGTCCAGAAGCAAGCACTAGTTAGCCTCGAGCTAGGCCCATTCCCCCGGCTAGCAAACAAAGTACACCAACTACAACACCTCTCTTTCCAATTGGCCTGGACCCTTTGTCGACATGGAGCCCTGCCGATCCATCACGACTGGTCTGCTGACGCCTCTCGGCCGATGTGCTCTCAACCGGCCTCTGCTTCATTGATGTTGGTGAGGACCCAGATACTAGCCCCGGCCTGCTAGCTCTCTGAGCGCCGTGTCTCCCGCTCGCCTAGTGTAGTGACGACTGCCGCGGGGCTCCCTGTTTCGTCGATTGCTGCTCATTCATTTTGTTTATCTATCGGCCCCAGCCTCAAACTCAGGCCCTGTGTGTAGCTAACTGACCCTCTCTGTCCATTCATCGCCATTTACCCGTTGTCTTAGCCCTCCCAATCAACACCTGTGATTGCTTTATGCCTCCCTCTGTCAATATGCCTTGTATACGGTTTAGGGTAGCTCTCATTGTTTTGTTTTGCTGCGGAGCCCCTAGTCCCGCTCTACATGCCTCGGTTAGCTCCCTCGCACCCCCCCCCCCCCCCCACATATGCAGAGACCGCACCTAGCTTAACTGGCGCTTCCAGAGATGCAGCCTCTCTCATCGTCACTCAATGCCTAGGCGACCTGTTCTTATAGCCTTTAGCCGTACCCTTATCCTACTCCTCCTCTGTTCCTCTGGTGATGTAGAGGTTAACCCAGGCCCTGTGTGTCCCCAGGTACTCTCATTTGTTGACTTCTGTAACCGGAAAAGCCTTGGGTGCATGTTAACATGCATGTTAACATCAGAAGCCTCCTTATGTTTGCTTTATTCACTGCTTTAGCACACTCCGCAAACCCTGATATCCTAGCCGTGTCTGAATCCTGGCTTATGAAGGCCACCAAAAATGCTGAAATTTCCATCCCCAATTACAACATTTCCGTCAAGATAGAACTGGTAAAGGGGGCGGATTTGCAATCTACTGTAGAAATAGCCTGCAGAGTTCTGTCCTACTATCCAAGTCTATGCCTAAACAGTTTGAGCTACTACTTTTAAAAATCCATCTCTCCAGAAATAAGTTTCTCACTGTTGATTGCCCCCCATCTATCTTCAGAACTTGTGCTGTTAGGTGACCTAAACTGGGATATGCTTAACACCCCGGCCGTCCTACAATCTAAGCTAGATGCCCTCAAACTCACACAAATTATCAAGGAACCTACCAGCTACAACTCCAAATCCGTAACCATGGGCACCCTCATAGATATCATCCTGACCAACTTGCCCTCTAAATACACCTCCGCTGTTTTCAACCAGGATCTGAGGTCACTGCCTCATTGCCTGCGTCCGTTATGGGTCCGCGGTCAAACGACCACCCCTCATCACTGTCAAACGCTCCCTAAAACACTTCTGCGAGCAGACCTTTCTAATCGACCTGGCCCGGGTATCCTGGAAGGATACTGACCTCATCCCGTCAGTAGAGGATGCCTGGTTGTTCTTCAAAAGTGCTTTCCTCACCATCTTAAAAAAGCACACCCCTTTCAAAAAATTCAGAACTAAGAACAGTTATAGCCCTTGGTTCACTCCAGACTTGACTGCCCCTGACCAGCACGAAAACATCATGTGGCACACTGCACTAGCTTCGAATAGTCCCTGTGATATGCAACTTTTCAGGGAAGTCAGGAAACAATATACAGTCAGTTAGGAAAGCTAAGGCTAGCTTTTTCAAACAAATTTGCATTCTGCAGCACTAATTCCAAAAAGTTTTGTGACTGTCACGTTCTGACCTTTTATTTCTTTAGTTTTGTCATTATTTAGTATGGTCAGGGCGTGAGTTGGGGTGGGCAGTCTGTTTGTTTTTCTATGATTTGGGTATTTCTATGTTTCGGCCTAGTATGGTTCTCAATCAGGAGGCAGGATTCATTAGTTGTCTCTGATTTGAGAATCATACTTAGGTAGCCTGGGTTTCACTGTGTGTTTGTGGGTCATTGTTCCTGTCTCTGTGTTTTGCACCAGATAGGGCTGTTTTGGGTTTTCACGTTTCTTGTTTTTGTTAGTTTGTTCATGTGAAGTTCTTTATTAAACATGAATCAAAATAACCACGCTGCGCTTTGGTCCGCCTCTCCAAGTCAAGAAAACCGTTACAGAATCACCCACCACAACAGGACCAAGCGGCGTGGTAACGGGCAGCAGCAGGAGCAGCAAAATAAAGACTTCTGGACTTGGGAAGAAATCCTCGACGGGAGAGGACCCTGGGCAAAGCCAGGGGAGTGTCGCCGCCCCGAGAAGCAGCAGCAGGAGCAGCGCGAGGAGGAATGGACATGGGAGGACGAATTGGACGGAAAAGGACCCTGGGCACAGCCTGGAGAATCTCGCCGCCCCAAAGAAGAGCTGGAGGCGGTGAAGGCAAAGAGGCGCTGGTATGAGGGAGCACGGTGGCGTGGATGGAAGCCCGAGAGTCAGCCCCAAAAATGTCTGGGGGGGGGTGGCACACTGGAAGTGTGGCGAAGCCAGGTAGGAGACCTGCGCCAACTTCCTGTGCTTACCGGGGGTTGAGAGAGACCGGGCAGGCACCGTGTCATGCAGTGGAGCGCACGGTGTCCCCGGTGCGGGTGCATACCCCGGTGCGGTACATACCAGCTCCGCGTATCAGCCGGGCTAGAGTGAGCATCGAGCCAAGTGCCATGAAGCCTGCTCTACGCATCTGGTCCCCAGTGCGTCTCCTTGGGCCGGCTTACATGGCACCAGCCTTGCGACTACTTGGGCCGGCTTACATGGCACCAGCCTTGCGCCTGGTGTCCCCGGTTCGCCTGCATAGCCCAGTGCGGGCTATTCCACCTCGCCGCACTGAAAGGGCGACCGGGAGCATTCAACCGGGTAAGGTTGGGCAGGCTCGGTGCTCAAGAGCTCCAGTGCGCCTGCACGGTCCGGTCTATCCAGTACCACCTCCACACACCAGCCCTCCGCTGGCAGCTCCCCGCACCAGGCTTCCTGTGCGTGTCCTCGGCCCAGCACCACGCATCAGGCCTACAGTGCGCCTCGCCTGTCCAGCGCTGCCGGAGCCTTCCTTCCTCTACAGCACTGCCGGAGTCTCCCGCCTGTTCGGCGCTGCCAGAGCTCCCGCCCCTCAGTCCAGAGGCGCCAGAGCTACTCAGTCCAGCGCTGCCAGAGCCTTCCTCTCCAGCGTTGCCGGAGCTTCCCGTCTGCCCAGTGCCATCAGAGTCACCAGTCTGCCCAGCGTCGCCTGAGCCACCCGTCTGCCCAGCGCCGCCAGTTCCGCCAGTCTGCCCAGCGCCGCCAGTTCCGCCAGTCTGCCCAGCGCCGCCAGTTCCGCCAGTCTGCCCAGCGCCGCCAGTTCCGCCAGTCTGCCCAGCGCCGCCAGTCTGCCCAGCGCCGCCAGTCTGCCCAGCGCCGCCTGAGCCACCCGTCTGCCCAGCGCCGCCAGTCTGCCCAGCGCCGCCAGTCTGCTCAGCGCTGCCAGTCTGCAAGGAGCCGCCAGTCAGCCAGGGGCCGCCGGGGCCGCCAGTGCTCCCAGTCAGCCAGGGGCCGCCAGTGCTCCCAGTCAGCCAGGGGCCGCCAGTGCCCCCAGTCAGCCAGGGGCCGCCAGTCATCCCAGAGGCGCCAGAGCCCCTCTGTCCCGAGCTTCCACCCCTCTGTCCCGAGCTGCCTCTCAGCCCAGTGGGGTCATTTAGAAGGGTCGCCGTGGTTAGGAGGCCACGGAGGCGGAAAAGGCGGACTAAGACGATGGTGAAGTGGGGTCCGCGTCCCGCGCCAGAGTCGTCACCGGGGACAGACGCCCACCCAGACCCTCCCCTATAGGTTAAGGTTTTGCGGCCGGAGTCCACACCTTTGGGGGGGGGGGTACTGTCACGTTCTGACCTTTTATTTCCTTTGTTTTGTCATTATTTAGTATGGTCAGGGCGTGAGTTGGGGTGGGCAGTCTGTTTGTTTTTCTATGATTTGGGTATTTCTATGTTTCGGCCTAGTATGGTTCTCAATCAGAGGCAGGTGTCATTAGTTGTCTCTGATTGAGTATCATACTTAGGTAGCCTGGGTTTCACTGTGTTTTTTGTGGGTGATTGTTCCTGTCTCTGTGTTTGCACCAGATAGGACTGTTTTGGGTTTTCACGGTTCTTGTTTTTGTTAGTTTGTTCATGTGAAGTGCTTTATTAAACATGAATCAAAATAACCACGCTGCGCTTTGGTCCGCCTCTCCTTCAAGTCAAGAAAACCGTTAGTGACACTGGAAAGTCCATGGAGAATAAGAGCACCTCCTCTCAGCTGCCCACTACACTGAGGCTAGGTAACACTGTCACCACCAATAAATCCACGATAATCGAGAATTTCAATAAGCATTTCTCTACGGCTGGTCACGCTTTCCACCAGGTTACCCCAAAAGCTCTGCACCCCCCGCAGCAACTGGCCCTAGCCCTCCCCGCTTCTCTTTCACCCAAATCCAGACAGCTGATGTCCTGAAAAAGCTGCAGAATCTGGATCCCTGCAAATCAGCCCGGCTTGACAATCTGGACCCTCTCTTCCTAAAATTATCCGCCGCCATTGTCGCAACCTCTATTACTAGTCTGTTCAACCTCTCTTTCGTAATTCTGAGATTCCTAAAGATTGGAAAGCGGCCGTGGTCATCCCCCTCTTCAAAGGGGGAGACACTCTAGACCCAAACTGCTACAGACCTATATCCATCCTGCCCTGCCTTTTATAAAGTCTTCGAAAAGCCAAGTGAACAAACAGATCACCGACCATCTCGAACCCCACCGTACCTTCTCCGCTATGCAATCCGGTTTCAGAGCTGGTCACGGGTGTACCTCAGCCATGCTCAAGGTCCGAAACGATATCACAACCAACATCGATAAATACAGTACTGTGCAGCCGTCTTCATCGACCTGGCCAAGGCTTTCTACTCTGTCAGTCAACGTATTCTTATTAGACTCAACAGCCTTTTTTTCCTCTAATGATTGCCTTGCCTGGTTCACTGACAACTTCTCAGAGTTCAGTGTGTCAAATCAGAGGGACTGTTGTCCGGACCTCTGGCAATCTCTATGGGGGTGCCACGGGGTTCAATTCTCGGGCCGACTCTTTTCTCTGTAGATATCAATTATGTTGCTCTTGCTGCGGATGATTCTTTGATCCACTTCTACGCAGACGACACCATTCTGTATACATCTGGCCCTTCTTTGGACACTGTGTTAACAAACATCCAGACGAGCTTTGATGCAATACAACTCTCCTTCCATGGCCTCCAACTGCTCTTAAACATTAGTAAAACTAAATGCATGCTCTTCAACTGATCGCTGCCCGCACCCGCCTGCCTGCCTAGCATCATTATTCTGGACAGTTCTGACTTAGAATATGTGGACAACTATAAATACCTAGGTGTCTGGCTAGACTGTAAACTCTCCTTCCAGACTCATATCGAGCATCTCCAATCCAAAATGAAATCTAGAATCAGCTTCCTATTTCGCAACAAAGCCTCCTTCCCTCATGCTGCTCCTTCACCATTCCTTGACTTCGGTGACGTCATTCACAAAATAGCCTCCAACACTCTACTCAGCAAATTGGATGGAGTCGATCACAGTGCCATCCGTTTTGTCACCAAAGCCCCATATACTACCCACCACTGCGACCTGTATGCTCTCGTTGGCTGGTCCTCGCTACATATTCGCCGCCAAACCCATTGGCTCCGGGTCATCTTTGCTAGGTAAAGCTCTGCCTTATTTCAGCTCACTGGTCACCATAGCAACACCCACCCACAGCACACACTCCAGCAGGTATATTTCACTGGTCATCCCCAAAGCCAACACCTCCTTTGGCCGCCTTTCCTTCCAGTTCTCTGCTGCCAATGACTGGAACGAATTGCAAAAATCACTGAAGTTGGAGACTTATCTCCCTCACTAACTTCAACCTTCAGCTGTCAGAGCAGCTTACCGATCGCTGCAGCTGTACACAGCCCATCTGTAAATAGCCCATCCGTAAATAGCCCATCCAACCTACTACCTACCTTATCCCCATATTTGTTTTTTGTTTTTCTGCTCTTTTGCACACCAGTATTTCTACTTGCACATTCTCATCTGCACATCTATCACTCCAGTGTTAATTGCTAAATTGTAATTACTTCGCCACTATGGCCTATTTATTACCTTACCTCCTTACTTAATTTGCACACACTGTATACATATTTTCTATTGTGTTATTGACTGTATGTTTGTTTATCCCATGTGTAACTCTGTTTTGTCGCACTGCTTTGCTTTATCTTGGCCAGGTCGCAGTTGTAAATGAGAACTTGTTCTCAACCGGCCTACCTGGTTAAATAAAGGTAAAATAAAAAAATCCCTCCCTCTTATTCTTCCCCCTCCTTCTTATCCTTTCCTCATATCCTTCCTCCTCCCTCTCATCCTCTTCTCCTTCCCTCTGCCTCTTATCCTTCCCTCTGCCTCTTATCCTTCCCTCTGCCTCTTATCCTTCCCTCTGCCTCTTCCCTCTTATCCTTCCCCCTCCCTCTTATCCTTCCATCTCCCCCCCCTAGCTCACCTCATGACTCTAATTTGCTTTCCCTGTTTTTTTAACAATCTTTTACACTTTCATTCCCATTTTATGTCATGTTCTCTTTATTTTTCTTTCACTCTTATCTTTATCGCTGTTGTAGAATTTCTTGGTGTGTTTGTAGACATGGCAGTGAAAGGGTTTTAATAACATTTGTGTGTGTGCTGTCCTTAGTTACATTGGTCTTTGGCATAATGGGCAGTCTCTTTTTACTGCATGTTCTCTATGTGCTTGTTCCTGGTTGTCTTAGTGACTGTATGGTCATTTTATATGGTGAACGGGTGGGCTGAGACTGCTTTATTAGTCTGGTTACTGATGTCAGACTAACACACACACCATGCATTTGTCTGGGCAGCACCCTGACCACACTGTACAAGCGCACACACAGAAATATACACATGTAGGCCATGTCACCATCTGTCCAGTTTTCTAACCACCAACTCTTTCAGATACCTCTGAAAGACAGCGTCTGAGGCGCTCTGTCATGGGTCATCTCCAAAGTCAACATGTGACCTCAAAACTCGAGGCTGGTACCGGGCCTGTTGTGGGCGGTGACTCATGACAACACAAACAACAACAACCCTCTGTGACTTGGACAACAGTACCTCACACTAGGGCTTTTGGATGATGATAATTGCCAGCCAAATTACCGTGGTCACCAAAATAGCTGTTAGAATAGCTATACATGTGTGTTCATGTGTGTGTATACAGTTTAAGTCGGACGTTTACATACACCTTGGACAAATACAATTAAACTCAGTTTTTCACAATTCCTGACATTTAATCCTAATAAAATTGTCCTGTCTTAGGTCAGTTAGGATCCCCACTTTATTTTAAGAATGTGTCATGTCAGAATAATAGTAGAGTGGTTTATTTCAGCTTTAATGTTTTTCATCACATTCCCAGTGGGTCAGAAGTTTACATACACTCAATTAGTATTTGGTAGCATTGCCTTTAAATTGTTTAACTTGGGTCAAACGTTTCAGGTAGCCTTCCACAAGCTTCCCACATTACGTTGGGTGAATTTTGGCCCATTCCTCATGACAGAGCTGGTGTAACTGAGTCAGATTTGTAGGCCTCCTTGCTCACACTTTTTCATTTCTGCCCACGAATGTTCTATGGGATTGAGGTCAGGGCTTTGTGATGGCCACTCCAATACCTTGACTTTGGTGTCCTTTAGCCATTTTGCCACAACTTTGGAAGTATGCTTGGGGTCATTGTCCATTTGGAAGACCCATTTGCGACCAAGCTTTAACTTCCTGACTGATGTCTTGAGATGTTGCTTCAATATATCCACATACTTATCCTCCCTCATGATGCCATCTATTTTGTGAAGTGCACAAGACCCTTCTGCAGCAAAGCACCCCCACAACATGATGCTGCCACCCCCGTGATTCACTTTGGGATGGTGTTCTTCAGCTTGCAAGCCTCCCCTTTTTCCTCCAAACATAACAATAGTATTTATTGCCAAACAGTTATATTTTTCACAACGTTCTATGACGTCTGCGTGGTTCCATGGTGTTTATACTTGCGTACTATTGTTTGTACAGATGAATGTGGTACCTTCAGGTGTTTGGAAATTGCTCCCAAGGATGAACCAGACTTGTGGAGGTCTACAATTCTTTCTATGAGGTCTTGAATGATTTATTTTGATTTTCCCATGATGTCAAGCAGAGGCGCTGAGTTTGAAGGTAGGCCTTGAAATACATCCACAGGTACACCTCCAATTGACTCAATGATGTCAATTAGCTTATCAAAAGCTTCTAAAGCCATAACATACTTGCATAAGGGTTTTCTAATGATCAATTAGCCTTTTAAAATGATAAACTTGGATTAGCTAACACAACGTGCCATTGGAACACATGAGTGATGGTTGCTGTTAATGGGCCTCGGTGCGCATATGTAGATATTCCATTAGAAATCTGCCGTTTCCAGCTACAATAGTCATTTACAACATTAACAATGACTACACTGTATTTCTGATCAATTTGATGTTATTTTAATGGACAAAAAATGTACTTTTCTTTCAAAAACAAGGACATTTCTAAGTGACCCCAAACTTTTGAACGGTAGTGTATTTATAATTAAGAGGCACATTTTCTCTTCCTCTGCTCCTGACTGCATGTGCTGCCATAGAAATGGAATGAATAGAACGGGAATCCCCATTCAAGTCAATGATGGCATAATGGGTGGACTGCGGGGAGCAAAGCAGGAAGTAAATGCAGGAAGTGTACCTATCAATAAGTGCTGTGATTTGTTGATTCAACTCAACTGACATTATAGAAGTTACATTCCATTGTGTGATCCACAAAAGTTAACATCATTTGAATGAACATTTTACCATGGAAATGATTATTACAATACCAGGCAGCCATTGTGAGTGTACCCATGAGTTTACCTGGCAAATTGCCTGGGTTAGGGTGTAATATGAATAGAATGACAGTAAAAACCATTATGCTATGTATTTGCTGGGTAGTTAGCTGAAATTCAATGCGATTGTGTTCATTTTACACTTTGATGGCAATTTTTGATGGTAATTTTTGCTTCGGCACTGGTCAAATGAATTAGTTTATTTTCTAGCTGATGTCTAATGTCTATACTGTCATCAGCAGTGGCCCTCGGTCTCTGTAACACACAGCTCTCAGTCTCTCAGCTTATGTTCCAAACTGCAGATCCAGTCAGAGAAGGACCGGCGTATATCCAGGATGCCCTGGCAGACAACATTATGAACACAGTCCAATACGACAAAAACAATAGACTATTTGGAGGTAAGAGAGGTTTGTGAACAGTATCATTTCAGGGTATAAGGAGCCTGGTTGGCCTATGAGAGGAACTATTTTGAGTGAGGGTTAGGATAGTTTGGGGGTGAAATGGGACAGGTAGCTCAAAGCTGAAGCCCAAGGGAGGGAATAAAACCGCCATTGTTCCAATGTGAGAGGCCCAGGGTTGTGGCCTAGAAAATAGGCTCTCCTGCCAGTTCACTGGGCTTTCATGCACACCTATCCGAAACTGTGCACCCTCTCATAACAGAGTAGTGTCTCTTTCCATTAGGGGGGGGGGGGGGGGGCAGAGCTTAGAGATGGGCTATCTGACCATTTCCCCAGAGGTTTGTTGTGGTCACCATGGTGATTCACTCTGTGGGCTATTGCTGGTGGAGATGTGAGTGCGATTACCAATAAGGAACAAAAGAGTCTTCATGTTCAAACAGGCTCCAGTTTCCTTCCCTCAGAGCAGAGAGCTGCTTTAAAAGGGGTTTTGTTGTATGGTCCCCACAGAACAACACACTAATAGAGTGATTGGTAGGCTCCAGCGCCCAGAGGGATGGATAGGGCCTGGGGGTTCTGGTACCACTGAGGAATTTGAATAGGGATCAAAGCAGATTAAGGGGGGGGGGGGTAATCTAACCATTGAAGCCATGTGTGGCTCATAAAATAGGAAGGAAATTATGTAATCTTATGAAACAATGTTTATAAGGTTCCTCTTTTTCCATGTATTAACTTAATATAGCAGAGATACAAATATAGACTTCCTGTGTAGAACCCAGTTGTAGTAAATATGTAACTAACTAAAGAACTCCGGTTTACCTTAGCTGTTTAGCATACTTAGTAGAAATGTATAGCTCTGTATGATACCAGTGAAGGAGATACATAGCAGTAGTCAATGAGATTCTACAGATTCCACCCACAGTAAGTATCCATTATGTTCGTGTCATTGCTGCGTGTGTTGTACACCAGCTGCACCATTAAGACTGTGTGGGGTGATGTTCATTGGCTCTTTTGGAGAGCCGTACTACTGCTTCACTGCTTTTGTTAGCCTCAGAACCATGATCCACCTTCTTAAGCCCTGTTTTAAAGACCTCACCTACAACGCTTCTTGGTAAAATAGCCCTTACACAGCCTGGAGGTTTGTTGTGTCATTGTCCTGTTGAAAAACAAATGATAGTCCCACTAAGTGCAAACCCAATGGAATGGCATATCGCTTCAGAATGCTGGTTAAGTGTGCCTTGAATTCTAAATAAATCACAGACAGTGTCACAAGCAAAGCACCCCCACACCATCACATCTCCTCTTCCATACTTCACGGTGGCAACCACACATGCGGAGATCATCTGTTTACCTATTCTGCGTCTCACATAGACACAGCGGTTGGATCCAAAAATCTCAAAGTGGCACTCATCAGACCAAAGCACAGATTTCCACCGGTCTAATGTCCAGTGTTCGTGTTTATTGGCCAAAGCAAGTCTCTTATTATTATTGGTGTCCTTTAGTAGTGGTTTCTTTGCACCAATTTGACCATGAAGGCCTGATTCACGGAATCTCCTCTGAACAGTTGATGTTGACTGTCTGTTACTTGAACTCTGAAGCATTTATTTGTTCTACAATCTGAGGCTGGTAACTCTAATGAAGTTATCCACTGCAGCAGAGGTAACTCCGGGTTAACACCAGTCTCAACATCAACAGTGAAGAGGCGACTCCGGGATGCTGGCCTTCTAACCAGAGTTGCAAAGAAAAAGCCACATCTCAGACTGGCCAATAAAAAGAAAAGATTAAGATGGGCAAAAGAACACAGACACTGGACAGACGAAGATTGGAAAAAAGTGCTATGGACAGACTAATCTAAGTTTGAGGTGTTCGGATCACAAAGAAGAACATTCGTGAGACGCAGTAAAAATAAAAAGATGCTGGAGGAGTGCTTGACACCATCTGTCAAGCATGGTGGAGGCAATGTAATGGTCTGGGGGTGCTTTGGTGGTGGTAACGTGGGAGATTTGTACAGGGTAAAGGGATCTTGAAGAAGGAAGGCTAGCACTCCGTTTTGCAATGCCATGCCATACCTTGCGGGCGCCACTTAATTGGAGCCAATTTCCTCCTACATCAGGACAATGACCCAAAGCACAGCTCCAAACTATGCAATAACTATTTAGGGAAGAAGCAGTCAGCTGGTATTCTGTGTTAATGGAGTGGCCAGCACAGTCACCGGATCTCAACCCTATTGAGCTGTTGTGGGAGCAGCTTGACCGTATGGTACATAATAAGTGCACATCAACAGCCAGTAAAAAGGCTATCATTTGGAAATGGCTACAAAAAGACCCTCCCACAGTGACACAATGGATAGACATTGTAAAAGAAATACAACACATGATGGAGCGTATGACCTTTGCTTTAAGAACACAAGAGAGAGGTTAGGAATACTGGGGAAAATGGGTTTCGTACTTGAAAAAGGTCTAATTCAAAGATGTCAATGTAACTAATATGAAGGTATGACGTGCACTGTAACTGCCAGATCTTTTTTTGTTGTTCCTTTATTTTCCTTTGTGTTCCTACAATAAAAACAAAGTATAAAAAAAAGAAGTGCCCATCAAGCCAATCCAATTTGTGGGAGGTGCATCAGGAAGCATGGGGTGAAATCTCTTCAGATTACCTCAACAAATTGACAACTAGAATGCTGAAGGTCGGCAAGGATGTAACTGCTGCAAATGGAGGATTCTTTGACTAAAGCAAAGTTTAAAAGACTATTATTTCAAACCTTGTCAACATCTTGACTATATTTCCTGTTTGTTTTCATGAAAAACAAGGATATTTCTAACGGACCCTAAACTTTTGAACAGTAGTGTATAACAAGAAAATGACCACAGCTGTATAATAGTGATTGTGCTATGAGAATGTAATGACTATTGATTATATCAATGTGGTAACTGTCACGCCTTGGTCTTAGTGTTTTGTGTTTTCCTTATATATTTGGTCAGGCCAGGGTGTGACAGGGGTTTACGTGTTGTATTTCGTATTGGGGTTTGTAGTATTTGGGATCGCGGCTGATTAGGGGTGTTGTATAGGCTTGGCTGCCTGAGGCGGTTCTCAATCAGCTGTCAGGTGATTCTCGTTGCCTCTGATTGGGAACCGTATTTAGGTAGCTTGAGTTTCGCTTTGTCTTTCGTGGGTGATTGTTCCTGTCTCTGTGTTAGTTTGCACCAGATAAGGCTCAGTCACTTTGGATTTTCTTTTTTCATTGTTTTGGAAGAGAAGAGAACGAGCGCCATTCTCCTTGCGGAGATGGTGCTAAATACATCAACACGGTCGGTCCCTGGGATTGGGCTGGCCAACACGATTCGTTTTGCTTGGAAGGAAAAGGAGTTGGAGCCTTTAGGACGGGAAACTTTTGGAAGGATAATATTGATGGGGATTCTAAAGCTGACGGTGAAGGACGTGTTTTGTTTCCAAGGCAACTCGTTGGAGGGAGCATACGATGTGGCACTATATACAGAGGAGAAACACGATGATATCCTGAGAAGGGCAAGAGCAGTGGGAGGCGAGAGGCCGATGAGCCACTATGAAATAACAAGCCTGGCGAAGAATAACTTTAGGGTTGTAACTGTCAACATTTACAACCCATACGTTAAGGATGAAGAGGTGAGGGCCTTTCTGGGGAGATACATGGATAACGTCTCCTCAGCAAGGCACCTCAAAGACTCCCTTGGGTTTTGGAATGGGAGGAGAGGCTTCCAGGCCCTCCTCAGAGAGGACCCAAAGGGACATGGTGGCTACCTCCATCCTCCTGCTATGTTCTCCCTAGGGGCTGACAGGGGGACGTTGTTTTATACACGTCAGCCCCCATTTTGCAGGCGCTGTATGGCCTACGGCCACATATTCGCCTCGTGCAGCACAAGAAAATGCAGATTTTGTGGATCTGAGGAACACGGGGCGAAGGATTGTGACAAGCCTAAGGCGTGCCACGGGTGTGGCTCGTCAGCACACCTGTGGCGGGGGTGCCCGGCTCGTCAGAGGTCATATGCGTCTGCGGCTGGGGGGGGAGCAGGAGCGGGGGATGGGGGAAGAAGAGGGGGGGAAGGAAGCAAGCCTCATGACCAGAGTACAGGTCCAGAGGGGAAGGCCGCAAGGAAGGAGGAGGAGCAAGAAGCGGCGGATGGAAGAGAGAAGGAAACGGAAGGCACGGGAGTAGGAGAACCAGGAAAAGCGGCGGAAGAAGGCAACCGAGTGGAGGAGCATGAGAGAGAAGAAAGCGAGGGAGGAGTGTTGGAGAAGGAGACGGTGGAAGAGCAAGTGGACTGGGGGGAAAGTGCCCTGGTGGAAGAGATGAGGGGTATGGTGGAGGAGCTGGTGGGGGGGGAGGGTGGTATCTCTCCACTACCGCCATCACCAAAGAAGAGAATGAAGAGGAGGGTGCGATTGGCCGACAGTGAGAGGGAGGGGATGGCCAAGAGAGTGATGGGGGTGGGAGAAACCTCTGGGTTGCTGCTGGTTTCCCCAGGCCCTCAACTTCTGTTGGGTGGGGACACACCTAACAAGACTCAGGACTGGGTACAGGAGGAGGTGGGGAGTTTTTTGTTTGGGGACTCAGCCTCCCCGATTTTTTTCCAATCCAGCTGCAGCACTGGGGAGGGGGAGGATTGTGGGGGTAGACCCAGGGTGCAGGGCACCCCGGAGCCAAACACTATTCCTGCATCCTGGGTTGGTGAGATGGAGGAAGTGGGGTGGATGTCGGGAGTACGGATGGTGTTTTCACCGGTAGATATGGAGCAGGGGAGCATCGGGTGAGTCTCCTGTTTTTGTTTTTTTCTGTCTGGGTTTAGAATTTGAGTGTATTACATGTTTTTATTTGATTCTTTCATGGGGTCTAATTTTACTTTTGTTACTTTAAATGTAAGGGGTTTAAGGGATTTTGTTAAGAGGAGGGCGGTTTTTAGTTATTTGGAGGGTGTGGGGTTTGATTTTTGTTTTTTACAGGAGGTTCACCTGAGGGATGGAGGGGATGTTAGTAGGTTTAAGAGGGAGTGGGACAAGGGGGAGTCGGTTTGGGGTATTGGGGGGGTGCACTCATCGGGGGTAGGGATTTTGTGTGGGCACAGGGAGGTAAAAGTGGAGGATTCTTTTGTGGTAATGCAGGGGAGGGTTATAGGGGTGGATGTCACGATAAGGGATTGTAAATTTAGATTAGTGGTGGTGTATGGGCCACAGGTGGTGGCAGACAGGAGGGAGATGGTGGACTGTCTGACGCCCCTGTGTGTCACAAATAGGAAATTAGTGATAGGGGGGGATTTTAATACAGATTTAGGAATAGGGGGGGATAGCAGTGCAGGCGCCATTACCAGGCTAATGGCTTGCCATGGTCTGGTTGATGGTGGTCTGCACACTACTCCGAAAATGGCCGGTCCTACATGGCGCAACTCCAGGGGGGTTGAGCGGAGGCTCGACTATATTTTTGTACCCAGGTCTTTGGGTAAGTTGTCTGGGCGGCTGTTGCCTGTTTTCTTTTCGGATCACGACGGGGTGCTCCTGCAGGTGGGGTCTCCAGTCTGCCTCTTTGGTAGGGGGTACTGGAAGTTAGATCGGGATGTGCTGGAGGAGCAGGCTTTTGTTGACAGGTTTTATGATTTCTTTTGGAGGCTTGAAGGCCTCCGGTCCATGTGCGAGGGGGTGTTAGAGTGGTGGGAATTAGTTAAGGTGAGGATTAGGGCTTTTATAATAGGGTATTGCAAGAGGAAAAAAAGGGAGGAGAGGAGGGAGGTGGATCGTATCCAAAGGTTAATTGAACTCGAGTATGAGGCAGGCAACCTCGGCGGGTCGTTTGACTGGGAGAGATCCGCTACCCTAAAGGCGCAGCTCAGGGAGTTGCAGGAGCGGAAGGCTCGAGCTTTCCTGGAGCGTGCGCATAGTGGCTTTCTAGAACACAATGAGACTTGTTCCGCTATGTTCTTTAAGTCGGTTAGGGCCAGACAGAGTAGGAAGGTAATGCATGGCATTAGGGAAGAAAATGGTAGTATAGTTAGAGAACCAGAGGATATGGTCAGGGTGACAACTGATCATTTCCAAGGTTTATTTAAGGAAAGGGAAATAGATGTAGAGCAGGGAAATGTGTTTTTAGAACACTTGTCCAGGCGGTTGCCGGAGGACATTAGAGAAGTGATGGAGGCCCAGATTTCACTAGAAGAGGTTGAGAGCGCTCTTAGGAGGATGGGAAAAGGGAAGGTGCCTGGGATGGATGGGCTGCCGGCTGAGTTTTATCTCAAGTTTTGGGGTATACTTGGACCAGTGGTCCTCGAAGTCTTGAAGGCCATCCTTGAGACGGGGGTCCCGGGGGGATCAATGGCTGTTGGTGTGCTGTCACTTTTATATAAGAAGGGGGAAGTAACAGACCTTGGCAACTGGCGGCCATTGACCATGCTGTGCGTAGATTACAAGCTACTTGCAAAGGTTTTAGCAGACCGGTTGCGCACAGCCCTTCCCTACGTCGTTCATGAGGATCAGACGTGCGGGGTAGAGGGCCGCTCTATTAGATGGAACCTACAGTTAATCAGGGACTCCATCGCTTGGGTTGAAGATAGAGGACTGCCTTTAATGGGAGCAGCGCTAGATCAGGCGAAAGCCTTTGATCGCGTGAATAGATCCTTTTTATTCAGAGTGTTAGGTCGATTAGGATTTGGGGAGAAGTTCATAGGATGGATTCGTACATTATATGTCGGAGCGGGGTGCCGAGTTAGTGTAAATAGTCACTTGGGTGACGTTTTTGACCTCTCGTCTGGGGTCAGGCAGGGGTGCCCACTCTCGGCTCTCCTCTTCGTTCTGTACATGGAGCCTCTGGGGGCTGCCATTAGGGCAGACACAGGGGTGGAAGGCTTGTTGATCCCTGGAAGTGGTGGGCTGCGTGTTAAGATGACGCAGTACGCCGACGACACTTCCTTGCTGCTGTGCAAGGACTCGTGCCTGACAAGGTCCCTTGCCATCTTTGGGGATTTCACCCGAGCGTCGGGAGCGGTTCTGAACCATGCAAAGTCTTCCGTCAAGTTTTTCGGTAGATGGCGCGGTAGAACGGATGTGCCCGGGGGGTTATCTCTCTGTGAGGGGGCCCTGAGGATTCTCGGGGTCCATTTTGAGACCTCCGGCTCAGCGACGCTGAACTGGAACATGCGTATCGCAGTGGTACAGAGGAAGCTAGCAATGTGGAAGGCTAGGTATTTGTCTTTTATGGGCAAAGTCCTGGTCCTAAAGGTGGATGTGTTGCCGTCTCTTTTGTATTTGGCGTACATCTACCCATTGCCGGCTTGTCTGAGGAGGCCTCTAGTGAGGCTTGTGTTTCAGTTCATGTGGAGTGGCAGGTGCGAGTGGGTCGCCAGGGCGCGCATGATCTGTCCCATCGGGGAGGGAGGTAGGGGGGTACCACATTTCCCCCTCAAGCTGGACACAATTTTTGTTTCTTTCTTGTTAACGGAGCTTGCTCATCCAGTGATACACCCATCCGGTTACCTCCTGCGGGTGTTCTTCTCATATCAGGCGAGAAGCATAATGGTGTGGTCTAACACGGGTCCTCGGGCAGAACAGCTGCCGTGGCACTTTGGTCATGCGGCCAAGTGGCTGCGTGCGCACCCTGAGGTTGAAGTTGCCCGAGTAGGTTTAGATCACAGGCACCTGTACGAGGAGGCCAGAAAGGCAGGGAGTCCGGTGCCTGTAGTGGGCATCTCGGAAGTGGTCTGGGAGGGAGTGCAGACGCGGGGTCTGGACAACAGGCTCAAGGACCTGAATTGGTTGAGCCTCCATAGGTGCTTGCCGGTACGTTCCATCATGTACCGGTATAGTTTGGTGCAATCCCCCACCTGTCCAAGATCCTCTTGTGGCAGGGAGGAGACTGTGCGCCATGTCTTTTGGGACTGTGCCTTTGCCGGAGTAGTATGGTCTAGGGCACGGGTGTTGTTAGGTTTGGTAAGGGGGGATTTTGTATTGACGTGGGCCAGGTTAGAGAGAGGTGTAGGGAGAGCGAGAGGGACGGATAGGGACAGGTTTCTGCTCTGGCTTCTCATGAGTCTCTTTAAAAGGGGGCTGTGGGAAGCCAGGCAGAACATGGTGAAGACAGGGAGAGATTGGGGGGTGGAAGGGATAGTGAGGAGGGTGGAGGGAGATTTGAGGGGGAGGATGAAGAGGGAGGAGAGGAAGTGGGGGCAGCATGCTGCTCGGGAGAGGTGGAAGGGGGGTTTAGGGCTGGGTGTCATTTAGATTTGTAAGGGGATAGATTAGGGATGGGGAGATAGGGAAAGGTATTTTGTAGGGTGACGGGAGGGAAGATGCTCCCCTGAGGTTTTGTTTGGGGTTTATGTTTAGTTAAATTAGTTAAATTAAAATACCATTATTTGAGTATGTATGAAAATTATGAGTTGTAAAGAATGAATGGTATTGAAGATAATAAATTATTTTTTATAAAAATTAAAAATAAATAGGCTGTAATTAGGTTTCACGTTCCGTTTGTTGTTTTCTATTTATTATAGTTATTTCATGTATCGTCACTTTTCTTCATTAAAGACATGAGTAACCACCACGCTGCATTTCGGGCCGACTCTCTCTCAACAAACGAAGAACGCCGTTACAGTAACGGCTGTCGTGGGATGAAGGAGAAGAGGACCAAAATGTAGCATGGTAAGTGTCCATAATATATTTTAATAAAATGACACAAAACAAAAAGGAACAAGAGAAATACATGAAAACAGACAGTCCTGTGTGGAACAAACACTGACATAGAAAAATAATCACCCACAAAACAAACACAGGTGGGAAAAGGCTACCTAAGTATGATTCTCAATCAGAGACAACGAACGACACCTGCCTCTGATTGAGAACCATACCAGGCCAAACACATAAACACAACACAGAAAAAAAATAGACTACCCACCCTTACCAAACTAAAACAAAGACATAACAAAGGAACTAAGGTCAGAACGTGACAAATGTAATGTTGTCCCCTTGTACATGACAAATACAACTAAAATAACACTGAAAGTAAGATAAATCAGATAATGTGATTTGACTTGGATCTCATGGTACATTCTTTCAAAATAAAGTGTATTTCCCAATAATTCTGAATAGTTTTTTTTCCCAGATAGTCAGTACACTTCACAATGTCTGACTGTCAGATGCTCTCTCTCTTGGCACTATGTCAGAAGGAGAACTGATTGTGTCCACCATAAAGACCAGAAGATGACGTGTCAAACATTCTGTAAATACAGTCACTCTACAGCAGAAGGCCTGTGTTGTGGAAATGTCCTCTCTTTACCAAATCATGGGAGCAAACCACACACACAAGTCAGAGTTAGTTATAAAAGTCCAGCTTTAATCATATAAGCTCTATAGCATTTAGACTTTCAACACTTCAGTATCTCTAATGAAAAGTTGAGAGTCCCCACACAATGGCAAAATGGTATCCTTTATAGCAAAGATCACACATAGTCAGACAGCATAGACATAATTCATCGTTCAGCTTTGTCTCCTTCCCCAAACCCCAGAACCATAAACCAATCCTCCAAATCAACAGGCATATATCAAATTGTCATTTAGATACAACCCACTCTAAATACAAACTCCTGGACAAACTCACGGAGAGGAGAATGAGGCTATAGGTTAAGATTAGATTAACAACATTAGAGGGAGCATAGAATGATTCCAGACACTGCCACCCTCCTTTCTCCACTAGAAAAAGGTAGTGTTTACACATGACACTTTGACCTCTCCCCTCTCAGCCGCCCATGCAACTTAGTCTTGACATAGAACAGATAACTGCAACCTCGCCACAGTATTATACAAAAATACCATTCTGATGAGAATTAACTTACACACATTAGATGAATATAAAACATCTTACAAATGTTACCAACAAATTCTGAATCTTCCACGACACCTGTTACAGTATATCATCCTGACCATATTTTCCCTGGATAAGAATGTATGTGAATATGTAGTACTTAAGAGCTTGAGATCCAGTGATACTGCAAAATCCCTCCCTTCCTCCTGATCCTAACATAGCTGTTTTTCCCATGATGTCAAGCAAAGAGGCACTGAGTTTGAAGATAGGCCTTGAAATATATCCATAGGTACACCTCCAATTGACTCCAATGATGTCAATTAGCCTATGAGAAGCTTCTAAAGCCATGACGTAATTTTCTGGAATTTTCCAAGCTGTTTAAAGTCACAGTCAACTTAGTGTAAGTAATCTTCTGACCCACTGGAATTGTGATACACTGAATTATAAGTGAAATAATCTCTGTAGACAATTGTTGGAAAAATGACTTGTGTCATGCACGAAGTAGATGTCCTAACCGACTTGCCAAAACTATAGTTTGTTGGCAAGAAATACGTGGAGTGGTTGAAAAATGAGTTGTAATGTCTCCAACCTAAGTGTATGTAAACTTCTGACTTCAACTGTATGTATGGTTTTTCCCAAGTTTATACATTTGTTGGCAGACTTTTCTGAAATGGTGCATGCTGAAATTCAGTGTGAAACTTATGCAAGAGTTATAAATAAGGCCCCTGAAGTCTCCACCTAGGCAGAGGAGCAAAGGCTATGTCTCCGGGGTCTATTAAAGGGGAGGACAGAGAGGGCTCCAATATTTACTGTAGATATAGAGTAAGGGTCTATTAAAGGGGAAGGACAGAGATGGTTCTAATAACGCCTGTAGATATAACCAACAGTTGAGCATATGTTATCAGCATACATGACTGTGCAGTCTGCATGATCTGCTCTGCTTCTAGTTTCAGCAGCCTTTGAGCAGGACATGCCTCCCTCACCTGCTTTCATAACCTCATACTCCCCCTCCCCTTATTGAGCACACTGCCTCTTGATTACATGTACCTTCCCTCTTATTTAATCTCCTGTAACTCAATTCCCCATACATTCACTAACACTTAAAGAATCATGTGTTTTTATTATGGTGGAGGGGGTATAACTGAGCCAGGGTAGGGCCCCTCCTGTATGTGTGTTTGTGTGTGTGTGTTTGGGCAGCACACAGGTGAATAGAGGCACTGGGTGGTCCTTTTGTCCTGCCAACAGTTATCTGGGGGACCCATACAGGGGCCACGGGGGGAAATTGACTTACAATACAAGCTGTCTTCCAATGTCTCCATATTGAGTGGGGGAGAGGTGAAGTTTGAGTTGGCTACTTATAACTTTATGTTACAAACACGCTCTTCTGGGTCTGAAATGTCATTGCTGGGTGAGAACACACCACTCCCTTGGGTGTGCATTAACAAAAATGAGTAAAGGCAATTAAGCACATTTTTTAAATAGGGCACCCACCACCTATCACATACACAAAGCTAAATGAAATACATGAACCATTTTAAATCACAAATGGTGGCTAACAGTTATAAGAAAGTTATTTTTAACCGTTAAATAACAAGGACTTTTCGATGTTGCGCGACATGTTCTTTGTCACTTCCTGTTGACAGCAGGCTACTAATTTAGTAGTAGTATTAAACACTTGCAAGTTGTCACTTTCTGCGCTGTTTTTTTCCCGAATCGAGTTTCACTGTCGGGAGGGCGGAGTTCAACTCACCAAAACCCTCCATATTATAATCTAAGTGTCAGACAGAATCTTTACCTTTGGGACAAACATCGAAGGAGACCTTGTGCCTTGCTATTCACTCTTCTGGTAACTCTAGAGGCTGGTGTTGTACTTGTATTGAGTTACTAACCGGAGGCGTTGTATGCTCAAATAACGTTTTTGGACCGTTTAAATCCAAACTATTCAAGTAAGGATCTACTATCTCCACATGGAGACGCGGTATACACTTTAAAAATGTATGCAGGATATGGCAATGTAACTATGTTTCAGGCTAGCCTACGTATTATGTTCTTTGTATAGTTAGTGAGAGATGAGTGATGTGAGGCTACATTGTTGCCAGCCAGGATGGATTCAACTTCTAGTGCGACTCTTCAAAGTGGATGTATTCTAATTAGCTACTTTGTAAACAATGATCATTATTGGTCAACACTTGGGTCATATCCTCATTCTCTAGACTTCACGGTTACTGTACTGTTAGCAAAGCCTACATCCATTTCCATAACTGAAATACAGAATTATACTTGTTTTTTTGTTTCAGTCATGGATAGTGTTTCTCAAAGTAAATGTCAAGGTGATTTAGTAGGCTGCTTGTCATCTCATTTCTTTAATCAAATTTTCAGACTAGCATCCTTCATTTTTGTAACCAATTGTTTTGAATAGCCTACAGTAGGGCAGGATTTAGCCTACATTTTCCTAGCCAACACACACAGAGCTCTGAAGGAGTTTACAGTCTGTACATGTCTGAACTGGAGTTAGTTTAATTAACTTGTGGAGGAGAGGCAGGGGTGTGTTGTCACCACCCTTAAATTCCTCTGCTGCAGGAGGCTATGACTGAGTGTTGTTGATAGTTCCTGGTCAAGATTGGGCTTGGTGTTGGGTTATCTTGTCCTGTATCTGTCAGTAGCCTCCTTTTTTATTTTACTAACAGTTTGAGAATAAAGTAACTGTGAAGAGGATTAAAGATCCCAAGGAACATCAGAGAATTCCAAAGATTAGCATGGTACCTTAGTTGATCTACTGTAGGCCATTGTGCAGAGACAAACTCTTTACAATTGTTTTAATTATTTTTATTTAACCTATATTTAATTAGGCAAGTCAGTTAAGAACAAATTCTTATTTACAATGACAGTCTACCCTGGCCAAACCCTGACCCAGACAATGCTGGGCCAATTGTGCACCGCCCTATGGGATTTCCAATCACGGCCGGTTGTGATACAGCCGGGAATCAAACCAGGGACTGTAGTGACACCTCTAGCACTGAGATGTAGTGCCTTAGACCACTATTTTTTTTAGAATATAATTAACCCACCACATCTGTTTCTCATTCTGCACTGAGACAATGGCTGTCTGGGTTTTATTGCAAGCTGTTGCATAATTGAATTCATAAAGCCAGTATTTCCACAGAAAGGAGGCTAGAGCTAATGTGGTCTCCTAAAAATGTTATCTGACTTTATATGAGCTATAGAGAGACTGGCAATAAGGTGCCAATAACAGGATAAGTAGTGCACTACTTGGTGCTGGTCTTGGGGCCTGACAGTGTCTATTAGTCATGTTTAGACAGCATGACTAACACTTCACTTGACAATGGTGATACTGAAGCCAGTGCCATAGGGGCACAGGACCTTGTAGCTCCTGTCAAAACCATAAGGAAGAAGGACATGCTAGACTGCTCTCTGTTTGGATTGTGGTGAACAACAGTGAGTCATAATCCTACATGCAAATGACTTCCATTACTCTCTCTCCCCCTCTTCCAGGTGGGTCAATCAATCAGTGAGTGAGACCTGAGATGGGCCTCCCCTCGTTACTGTGCATGTGTGTGCTGGTGACCCTGGGTGGCCACCGGGGGGTGATCTCCCAGGCCCCCTCCACCCCATCCTATGGCGAACGTGGCTCCGACCTGGGTCTCCAGGTGTTCCAGCAGGTGGCCCGCTCCAGACCCCAGGAGAACGTGGTGCTCTCCCCCCATGGCGTGGCATCCATCCTGGGTATGCTGCTGCCAGGCGCCCACGGAGAGACCCGCAGGCAGCTCCTCACAGCACTCCGCTACAAGAAGAATGGTAAGACTCCCTTAATACTAGTCCTTTCATAGCCTCATCCAGTGTCTCTCATTAAAGGGATACTGTGAGATTCTGGAAATTAAGCCACTTTTCTACTTGCCCACAGTCCGATGAACTCATGGATACCATTTTTATGTCTCTGCGTGGTAGTTTTGTGAGCCAATGCTAACTAGTTTAACGCAATGACTGGAAGTCTACAGGTACACGAGCGTATGCTACTGTACCTGTTTACTTCCAGTCATACTCCTTCCCTGAGGAACGACACTGCTTTCAGAGAATCACAACATATCTCATTAAAATTCCCCAATTCTTCTTTCCAGGCCCTTATAAGATGTTGAAAAAGCTCCACAAGATGCTGACGGCCAAGTCCAACCAGGACATTGTGACTATCGCCAACGCTATGTTCTCCCAGCAGGGCTTCCCTATGGAGGAGGCTTTCATGTCCTCCAACAGGGCCAACTTCCAGTGTGAGAGCCGGACCTTGGATTTCATTGACACCCAGGCGGCTGCAGCCACAATCAACATCTGGGTCAACAACAAGACCAAAGGTGAGACTCCAACTGGATTCAAAGTTACTGTTGGACAGTCAATTAAAACATGACCGTAGATCTCTAATGGTATGTAATTAAGCTACATTCATGTAGAACCAGATTTGATTTAACTAGGTCTTGTGATGATTTTACATTAAATAGAAGTCACTAACTTGAAGGTTTATTTTGGTCAGTGTGTCACCGGTGTTGGAATGATACATTTTTCTGACTGTTGTGTTCTCATTTACAGGCCACATCCCCACTCTGGTCAAGGCAGACATGTTGGATGGCGCTTTGACCCGCCTGGTGGCCGTCAACGCCATCTACTTTAAAGGCCTGTGGAAGTCCCGCTTCCAGACAGAAAACACCAAGATGAGAACCTTCAACGCAGGAGACGGCAATTCATACAAGGTCCCCATGATGTCCCAGCTGTCGGTCTTCAAAATTGGTGAGTTCTGCTCTGAGCCCTAAGACACCACTCTGAACCCTTCTGTCCTGCTCACTGGGCTAATATTCTGTCCTGCTCACTGGGCTAATATTCTGACCTGCTCACTGGGCTAATATTCTGACCTGCTCACTGGGCTAATATTCTGACCTGCTCACTGGGCTAATATTCTGACCTGCTCACTGGGCTAATATTCTGACCTGCTCACTGGGCTAATATTCTGACCTGCTCACTGGGCTAATATTCTGTCCTGCTCACTGGGCTAATATTCTGACCTGTGTGTGAAATGATATACTGTCTGCTGTAGACCACATAATTCCATCTTGACTGTAGTTTAGCCATTTATGTGACGTGAGTTTGTCATGTCGGCCTAAGAGTAGTCGAGTTGGGTATTTATCAATGCCTTATAGTTTTAGCACAGAATAGCTACTCTGGACGGTCTAGGATTATTTCCCTGACGTGCCTAGTTAATTTCTGAGAATAAATTGGGAAAACCTCTTGAATAAAATTACTGCAGTAAATAATAATAATGGAATAATTTCCATCCTCTATTTACAGAGAAAATGTTACAGAACAACACATTAGGCAAGTATACTTCTCAGACATAAATGACAGATTAAGTCACTTTTGATATTTGTGAATAATGGGAAACATTGTTGCTTTATGACAACATGTGGAGTTCAGCACAACATGTGGAGTTCAGCTTTGATGACTTGTTTTATGGCTGTTTCACAGTATGACTGTATATAGTCCTGTCAATGATTGTGTTGTTGGATCGGTATCACTGTGGTTTTGGCATCTTTGTCTTGCCACATCCCACCACAGATTTTTCTGGGAACCAACAAACTCCATCCTTCTCATTATGCAACTAAAGCCAAACTAGACTAGAAAACAAACATATTAATGTCACTATAGATGAGAGATATAGTATTTATTCACAAGATGACTATCCTCAAAGGTGTTGATTTAATGTCAGAATTTCAGGTGGACCATGAATACAGTAACACTTCTTAGCCTACGGTATGGATACCCCTCACCCCTGACCCCTCATCTCCTAGGTCTGGCCAGCACACCCCAAGGGCTGAATTATAAGGTCATCGAACTACCGTATCACGGCAACAGCATAAGCATGCTGATCGCCCTGCCATCTGAGGAGGACACGCCCCTAGGTGATGTCATCGCTCACATCAGCACAGCCACGGTACAGAGCTGGACCAAGCTGTTGCACCAGAGGAAGGTCCGCCTGCTGCTGCCCAAGTAAGACCCAAACACAACCCACTCACTGGTTCAAAAACCCTTACCCAGAATCCTGTACAGGAGGGTGCAATGTGCTAAACACATTGCAGGTAAAAAATATATTGTATAGAGCTGACGTTATTGCCCACTACATGACAGAGAAGCGTGTCTGTAATGTTGCATCCCAATGACCAGGTAACTTCCAGGTATTGTTGCAGGGACAGGTCAAAGACAAGACACACCCACTCCTAGCTCTTTTATTGGCAGGAAGCACTTCCTGTCACCTGCTAACACTCATCAATTTTCACACATAAATGACTAACTCCTAGGTACAACATTGTGCAATCTTTCTATTTGTTATGTGTATGAAAAGTCTTCACTAATTGTTGAAGGAAAGGCTCTGTGTGTGTGTGTGTGTGTGTGTGTGTGTGTAGGTTTACTGCTGAGGCTGAAGTGGACCTGCAAGCCTCCCTCTCAGCCCTGGGGATAACAATCCTATTTGATGAGGGCAAAGCTGACTTCAGACACCTCAGTGAGTGGCACTGGGATCATAAATCAAATATCACATAGAACTGTAATGTCTTCTTTCTGACAGTGTATCAATCATTGGTCTGTCTGACTTGACACAACAATGACTGGAGCTAATATATGAAAGGATTGTGGACTGTTTACTGCAGTGAGATCTCCAAATAGCCATGATTCATGACTAACTGTCCGGTGTGAAGTGCCGATAAAGCATAAGATGTTCTTTACTACTAACATCTTCTGCAGGCTTCCTTAAATTATGGATCAGAATTAGTGTGCATAATAATTGGGTTGTCCTTTACCGCCACCTAGTGGGACATTGTTTTTAATCAATGGAACTTTACAGCACTAATATTTTGTCATCCAACTTTTCCCTTAGGTACAGAGCCTGTGTATATATCTAAAGCTCTACAGAAGGCCAAGATCGAGATCAATGAGGATGGAACTAAAGCAGCAGCTGTTACGAGTGAGTGGTTGTTGGTTTGTTTCTGTTTGTATTTAGTTTAGTGTGTGTGAATTGGATTTAGATTCTGTGTGGATATTCTCTCTGAATATTAGAGATCAGGCAGGTTGAAGACGTAAGTGTTTTCATTTGTATTTCAAATTTTTTCTCCAGCTGCCATCTTAATGGCCAGGTCTTCTCCACCTTGGATCATCGTAGACCGACCCTTCCTCTTCCTCATTCGGCACAACCCAACAGGTACAGCATGCTGTCTCTCTGTCAATCTCTCATTTTTCTATTACTTTTAGAATATACTCTAATGGCTTCAAAAGACTGGCATCCTCTTTGGCAAAGATCACTAGTTGTTGTGTAATTGACATTACATAAATCGGGACGCATGTCAGGTCAAATTCTGATCTCTGGTCATATTCTGTCTTTGTTTTTCTTTCTTACTGATATGTTGACTATGTTCAATTTCTTCTATTTTCTGTAGAATTACTTGTTGTTTCCTTGGTCCTCAGGTACAATCCTCTTCATCGGCCAGGTCAATCAGCCTTGAGCCTTTCCTGCCTGCAGATATCCCTTTCACTGGAATGTGACTTCCGAGCTTCAAAACAATACATATTTAATATACACAGCACACACTTCCTTGCTCACATGCAAGCACACCTATACCACACTTGCACACAAACAACATACACACTGTCATACTCAAAGACTTGTATTTGTGGACATATTATGATGCTATTTCTTTTAAATGTTTGCATTTGATTTTACTTTTATTATGGTCCATAATATAGTGTTCTGCCAATGAGACATTTCCATTGTGTTTAATTATCCTTTCTAGATTATTTGCTACCTTTTTTTAAATGACCCTGAATGTCAAATGTGTATATTATTATGGAGTACATTTCAGTTTGAATTCATGTTATTGGTGATTTTGCATGTTCAATTTAAGATTGGAAAGTTACACTCCAAGTCACTGACTTTAATTTAGCCACTCAAACCCATGTTTTGATAGGCATTAAACTCTGTTTGTTTCCAATACTTTTTATTTTTTAAATAAACATCCTTTCTGTTGTCTCAATCAAATATACAAAACTATATTTTTACTTTCTATAAAGTAAATTCATATTATGTAAAGGGTACCTTCTATTATTGAAAAGTACCTTTGATGTGCATTCGACTGGGAGATTCTCATTTGCGAAAAAGACAGTATTCTCCTCGACTCCTTCATCCCCTCTCCTCCGTGACCTGGAAACGACTCAAGTGATCTAGTGGTTGAGGAGAGTGTCAATTAATTAGCAGGCGAATGGAGGAGCATCCTCGCCTCATTCTGCCAATGAAGCACAAGAGTCATGTGAACTAAAGTTTTGTGAGCATGGACAGGATAGAGATAGGCAGACTAGTAAATTGAGATAAGATGGGTATTGAAGAAAGGCCATCTTTGTGTGTGTTCCCGAAAGCAGTATAGCGGACGAAGGCACGGCATGAGCATGGTGAACAGATAGACGTGATTATGGACAGCGAGGGAGAAGATGTTGAAGTACAAAATGTATCCTTCTGTCTCTGATGGCTCAGAAATTGAACCTGACCGAGTGAGAATTAATTACCTGTGGTGGCAGGTGTGGTGAAGACCTCTGAGTCCGAGCCTTACCGGGGTGGCGTTGAGGTGGATGAAATAAAAAATTCCCTGTGTCTGTGACGCCCACAGTTTGGTGTGACCCAGACCCGGTGTTGAAACTGAGAAGACATTGTCCTTTTGAGATTTGAAGCAGCCTTTACCTGATAAAGTCATGTTAGCATATGTCAGTTATCCCGAGAGCATTTGTGCCGAACCCACTAAGGTGTTTCAGATGCCAAGCTTATGGTCATGTTGAAACAGTGTGTAGGAGGGAGATTCCAAGATGTGAGAAGTGTGTATGAGGGCATGGGACAAAGGAATGTGCAGTATCTGTGGAAAAACTTTGTCAATTGTGGGGGTGCCCATGTTGCTGGGGATCAGAAGTGCCTGGTGCGAGAGACAGGTTGAGGTTGCCAGGGTCAGAGTAGAACAGAAGGTGTTGTATGCTGAGGCAGTGAAGAAAGAAGAGGATGATGGGTCAAGGGTGAGCAGTAGGCCTAGGCTGATACATAGTGATACAAATTTGTGCTTCAGTAAGGTTGGCATCTGAGCATTCATTACCATGGTTATCAACTGTACCGCAGAAATGGAAGGTAAATCATATAAAATATGTTGTGGTGGCAGTTGCAGAGAAGAACTTGGGTGTACAAGTTTTTACTGCAGAAGAGTTACAAGGTGTGTTGAACGAAAGAGTCCCGTCCTTTCAAGCCATTGGCTTGGTGTAGGATCAGTTAGGGTCAAAGTAGTGGAACGGGGTGGTGATTTTTATTTGATTAAATAGTGGTCTACAGATGGAGGGTTAGTTGGTATGAAATAGTGGTATAGAGGTGGAGGGTTAGTTGGTGGTGTTTAATAGGGGTATAGAGGTGGAGGGTTAGTTGGTGGTGTTTAATAGTGGTATAGAGGTGGAGTCGTTAGTTGGTGGTGTTTAATAGTGGTATAGAGGTGGAGGGTTAGTTGGTGGTGTTTAATAGTGGTATAGAGGTGGAGGGTTAGTTGGTGGTGTTTAATAGTGGTATAGAGGGGGAGGGTTAGTTGGTGTTTAATAGTGGTATAGAGGTGGAGGGTTAGTTGGTGGTATGTAATAGTGGTATAGAGGTGGAGGGTTAGTTGGTGGTGTTTAATAGTGGTATAGAGGTGGAGGGTTAGTTGGTGGTGATTAATAGCGGTATAGAGGTGGACGGTTAGTTGGTGGTGTTTAATAGTGGTATAGAGGTGGAGGGTTAGTTGGTGGTGTTTAATAGTGGTATAGAGGGGGAGGGTTAGTTGGTGGTGTTTAATAGTGGTATAGAGGTGGACGGTTAGTTGGTGGTGTTTAATAGAGGTATAGAGGTGGAGGGTTAGTTGGTGGTGTTTAATAGTGGTATAGAGGTGTAGTCGTTAGTTTGTGGTGTTTAATAGTGGTATAGAGGTGGAGGGTTAGTTGGTGGTGTTTAATAGTGGTATAGAGGTGGAGTCGTTAGTTGGTGGTGTTTAATAGTGGTATAGAGGTGGAGGGTTAGTTGGTGGTGTTTAATAGTGGTATAGAGGTGGAGTCGTTAGTTGGTGGTGTTTAATAGTGGTATAGAGGTGGAGGGTTAGTTGGTGGTGTTTAATAGTGGTATAGAGGTGGAGTCATTAGTTGGTGGTGTTTAATAGTGGTATAGAGGGGGAGTGCTAGTTGGTGGTGTTTAATAGTGGTATAGAGGGGGAGCGCTAGTTGGTGGTGTTTAATAGTGGTATAGAGGTGGAGGGTTAGTTGGTGGTGTTTAATAGCGGTATAGAGGTGGAGGGTTAGTTGGTGGTGTTTAATAGCGGTATAGAGGTGGAGGGTTAGTTGGTGGTGTTTAATAGCGGTATAGATGTGGAGGGTTAGTTGGTGGTGTTTAATAGTGGTATAGAGGTGGAGTCGTTAGTTGGTGGTGTTTAATATTGGTATAGAGATGGAGTCGTTAGTTGGTGGTGTTTAATAGTGGTATAGAGGGGGAGCGCTAGTTGGTGGTGTTTAATAGTGGTATAGAGGTGGAGGGTTAGTTGGTGGTGTTTAATAGTGGTATAGAGGTGGAGTCGTTAGTTTGATGTTTAATAGCGGTATAGAGGTGGAGGGTTAGTTGGTGGTGTTTAATAGCGGTCTAGAGGTGGAGGGTTAGTTGGTGGTGTTTAATAGTGGTATAGAGGTGGAGGGTTAGTTGGTGGTGTTTAATAGGGGTATAGAGGTGGAGGGTTAGTTGGTGGTGTTTAATAGTGGTATATAGGTGGAGGGTTAGTTGGTGGTGTTTAATAGTGGTATAGAGGTGGAGGGTTAGTTGGTGTTTAATAGGGGTATAGATGTGGAGGGTTAGTTGGTGGTGTTTAATAGTGGTATAGATGTGGAGGGTTAGTTGGTGGTGTTTAATAGTGGTATAGAGGGGGAGGGTTAGTTGGTGGTGTTTAATAGGGGTTTAGAGGTGGAGGGTTAGTTGGTGGTGTTTAATAGTGGTATAGAGGTGGAGTCGTTAGTTGGTGGTGTTTAATAGTGGTATAGAGGTGGAGGGTTAGTTGGTGGTGTTTAATAGTGGAATAGAGGTGGAGTCGTTAGTTGGTGGTGTTTAATAGTGGTATAGAGGTGGAGGGTTAGTTGGTGGTGTTTAATAGTGGTATAGAGGTGGAGTCGTTAGTTGGTGGTGTTTAATAGTGGTATAGAGGTGGAGGGTTAGTTGGTGGTGTTTAATAGTGGTATAGAGGTGGAGTCGTTAGTTGGTGTTGTTTAATAGTGGTATAGAGGGGGACGGTTAGTTGGTGGTTTTAATAGCGGTATAGAGGTGGAGTCGTTAGTTGGTGGTGTTTAATAGAGGTATAGAGGTGGAGGGTTAGTTGGTGGTGTTTAATAGTGGTATAGAGGTGGAGTCGTTAGTTGGTGTTGTTTAATAGTGGTATAGAGGGGGACGGTTAGTTGGTGGTATGTAATAGCGGTATAGAGGTGGAGGGTTAGTTGGTGGTGTTTAATAGTGGTATAGAGGTGGAGGGTTAGTTGGTGGTGTTTAATAGGGGTATAGAGGTGGAGGGTTAGTTGGTGGTGTTTAATAGGGGTATAGAGGTGGAGGGTTAGTTGCTGGTGTTTAATAGTGGTATAGAGGTGGAGGGTTAGTTGGTGGTGTTTAATAGGGGTATAGAGGTGGAGGGTTAGTTGGTGGTGTTTAATAGGGGTATAGAGGTGGAGGGTTAGTTGCTGGTGTTTAATAGTGGTATAGAGGTGGAGGGTTAGTTGGTGGTGTTTAATAGAGGTATAGAGGTGGAGGGTTAGTTGGTGGTATGTAATAGCGGTATAGAGGTGGAGGGTTAGTTGGTGGTGTTTAATAGGGGTATAGAGGTGGAGGGTTAGTTGGTGGTGTTTAATAGAGGTATAGAGGTGGAGGGTTAGTTGGTGGTATGTAATAGCGGTATAGAGGTGGAGGGTTAGTTGGTGGTGTTTAATAGGGGTATAGAGGTGGAGGGTTAGTTGCTGGTGTTTAATAGTGGTATAGAGGTGGAGGGTTAGTTGGTGGTGTTTAATAGCGGTATAGAGGGGAGGGTTAGTTGGTGTTTAATAGGGGTATAGATGTGGAGGGTTAGTTGGTGGTGTTTAATAGTGGTATAGATGTGGAGGGTTAGTTGGTGGTGTTTAATAGTGGTATAGAGGGGGAGGGTTAGTTGGTGGTGTTTAATAGGGGTATAGAGGTGGAGGGTTAGTTGGTGGTGTTTAATAGTGGTATAGAGGTGGAGTCGTTAGTTGGTGGTGTTTAATAGTGGTATAGAGGTGGAGGGTTAGTTGGTGGTGTTTAATAGTGGTATAGAGGTGGAGTTGTTAGTTGGTGGTGTTTAATAGTGGTATAGAGATGGAGGGTTAGTTGGTGGTGTTTAATAGTGGTATAGAGGTGGAGTCATTAGTTGGTGGTGTTTAATAGTGGTATAGAGGTGGAGGGTTAGTTGGTGGTGTTTAATAGTGGTATAGAGGTGGAGTCGTTAGTTGGTGTTGTTTAATAGTGGTATAGAGGGGGACGGTTAGTTGGTGGTATGTAATAGCGGTATAGAGGTGGAGGGTTAGTTGGTGGTGTTTAATAGTGGTATAGAGGTGGAGGGTTAGTTGGTGGTGTTTAATAGGGGTATAGAGGTGGAGGGTTAGTTGGTGGTGTTTAATAGGGGTATAGAGGTGGAGGGTTAGTTGCTGGTGTTTAATAGTGGTATAGAGGTGGAGGGTTAGTTGGTGGTGTTTAATAGGGGTATAGAGGTGGAGGGTTAGTTGGTGGTGTTTAATAGGGGTATAGAGGTGGAGGGTTAGTTGCTGGTGTTTAATAGTGGTATAGAGGTGGAGGGTTAGTTGGTGGTGTTTAATAGAGGTATAGAGGTGGAGGGTTAGTTGGTGGTATGTAATAGCGGTATAGAGGTGGAGGGTTAGTTGGTGGTGTTTAATAGGGGTATAGAGGTGGAGGGTTAGTTGGTGGTGTTTAATAGAGGTATAGAGGTGGAGGGTTAGTTGGTGGTATGTAATAGCGGTATAGAGGTGGAGGGTTAGTTGGTGGTGTTTAATAGGGGTATAGAGGTGGAGGGTTAGTTGCTGGTGTTTAATAGTGGTATAGAGGTGGAGGGTTAGTTGGTGGTGTTTAATAGCGGTATAGAGGGGAGGGTTAGTTGGTGTTTAATAGTGGTATATAGGTGGAGGGTTAGTTGGTGGTGTTTAATAGTGGTATAGAGGTGGAGGGTTAGTTGGTGGTGTTTAATAGCGGTATAGATGTGGAGGGTTAGTTGGTGGTGTTTAATAGGGGTATAGAGGTGGAGGGTTAGTTGGTGGTGTTTAATAGGGGTATAGAGGTGGAGGGTTAGTTGGTGGTGTTTAATAGTGGTATAGAGGGGGAGGGTTAGTTGGTGGTGTTTAATAGTGGTATAGAGGTGGAGGGTTAGTTGGTTTATTAATAGGGGTATAGATGTGGAGGGTTAGTTGGTGGTGTTTAATAGAGGTATAGATGTGGAGGTTTAGTTGGTGTTTAATAGTGGTATAGAGTTGGAGGGTTAGTTGGTGGTATGTAATAGCGGTATAGAGGTGGAGGGTTAGTTGGTGGTGTTTAATAGGGGTATAGAGGTGGAGGGTTAGTTGGTGGTGTTTAATAGAGGTATAGAGGTGGAGGGTTAGTTGGTGGTATGTAATAGCGGTATAGAGGTGGAGGGTTAGTTGGTGGTGTTTAATAGGGGTATAGAGGTGGAGTGTTAGTTGCTGGTGTTTAATAGTGGTGTAGAGGTGGAGGGTTAGTTGGTGGTGTTTAATAGCGGTATAGAGGGGAGGGTTAGTTGGTGTTTAATAGTGGTATAGATGTGGAGGGTTAGTTGGTGGTGTTCAATAGGGGTATAGAGGTGGAGGGTTAGTTGGTGGTGTTTAATAGCGGTATAGATGTGGAGGGTTAGTTGGTGGTGTTCAATAGGGGTATAGAGGTGGAGGGTTAGTTGGTGGTGTTTAATAGTGGTATAGAGGGCGAGGGTTAGTTGGTGGTATGTAATAGCGGTATAGAGGTGGAGGGTTAGTTGGTGGTGTTTAATAGGGGTATAGAGGTAGAGGGTCAGTTGGTGGTGTTTAATAGGGGTATGGAGGTGGAGGGTTAGTTGGTGGTGTTTAATAGTGGTATAGAGGTGGAGGGTTTGTTGGTGGTATTTAGTATTTTATTTAAAATAAAATAAAAATCACCTTTATTTAACCAGGTAGGCTAGTTGAGAACAAGTTCTCATTTGCAACTGCGACCTGGCCAAGATAAAGCGTAGCAATTTCAAATCAAATCAAATGTATTTATATAGCCCTTCGTACATCAGCTGATATCTCAAAGTGCTGTACAGAAACCCAGCCTAAAACCCCAAACAGCAAGCAATGCAGGTGTAGAAGCACGGTGGCTAGGAAAAACTCCCTAGAAAGGCCAAAACCTAGGAAGAAACCTAGAGAGGAACTAGGCTATGTGGGGTGGCCAGTCCTCTTCTGGCTGTGCCGGGTGGAGATTATAACAGAACATGGCCAAGATGTTCAAATGTTCATAAATGACCAGCATGGTCCAATAATAATAAGGCAGAACAGTTGAAACTGGAGCAGCAGCATGGCCAGGTGGACTGGGAACAGCAAGGAGTCATCATGTCAGGTAGTCCTGAGGCATGGTCCCCTCTGAGAGAGAGAAAGAAAGAGAGAATTAGAGAGAGCACACTTAAATTCACACAGGACACCGAATAGGACAGGAGAAGTACTCCAGATATAACAAACTGACCCTAGCCCCCCGACACAAACTACTGCAGCATAAATACTGTAGGCTGAGACAGGAGGGGTCAGGAGACACTGGCCCCATCCGAGGACACCCCCGGACAGGGCCAAACAGGAAGGGTATAACCCCACCCACTTTGCCAAAGCACAGCCCCCACACCACTAGAGGGATATCTTCAACCACCAACTTACCATCCTGAGACAAGGCTGAGTATAGCCCACAAAGATCTCTGCCACGGCACAACCCAAGGGGGGGGGGCGCCAACCCAGACAGGATGATCACATCAGTGACTCAACCCACTCAGGTGACGCACCCCTCCCAGGGACAGCAATTTGACACATACAACAACACAGAGTTACACATGGAATAAACAAAACATACAGTCAATAATACAGTAGAACAAAATAAAACAAAAAAAGTCTATATACAGTGAGTGCAAATGAGGTAAGTTAAGGAAATAAATAGGCCAGGGTGGCGAAGTAATTACAATATAGCAATTAAACACTGGAATGGTAGATCGGCAGAAGATGAATGTGCAGGTAGAGATACTGGGGTGCAAAGGAGCAAAATAAATAAATAAATAGCAGTATGGGGAGGAGGTAGGTAGATAGATGGGCTGTTTACAGATAGGCTAAGTACAGGTGCAGTGATCTATAAAATGCTCTGACAGCTGGTGCTTAAAGCTAGTGAGGGAGATGTGAGTCTCCAGCTTCAGAGATTTTTGCAATTCGTTCCAGTCATGGGCAGCAGAGAACTGGAAGGCAAGACGACCAAAGGAGGAATTGGCTTTGGGGGTGATCAGTGAGATATACCTGCTGGAGCGCGTGCTACGAGTAGGTGCTGCTATGGTGACCAGTGAGCTGAGATAAGGCGGGTCTTTACCTAGCAGAGACTTGTAGATAACCTGTAGCCAGTGGGTTTGGCGACGAGTATGAAGCGAGGGCCAATCAACGAGAGCATACAGGTCGCAATGGTGGGTAGTGTATGGGGCTTTGGTGACAAAACGGATGGCACTGTGATAGACTGCATCCAGTTTGTTGAGTAGAGTGTTGGAGGCTATTTTATAGATGACATCACCGAAGTCGAGGATCGGTAGGATGGTCAGTTTTACGAGGGTATGTTTGGCAGCATGAGTGAAGGATGCTTTGTTGCGATATAGGAAGCTGATTCTAGATTTAATTTGGGATTGGAGATGCTTAATGGTTCATTGCTGGTGCAATTGTTATCCTTTCCCCCCTTTATTTTTGTATCACAAAATGTAACATGATCGACCAAGCACATTAGGTGGCAGTATGCACAAACAAAATGTGCAAATGCCATAATACCAAAGAAGAAGAGGAAGCTCAAGAGTATCCTGTTGAGTCCTTCTCAGAAGAGTTTTGAAATCTACCACACCTCCTTCGAATCAGCTGTGGTTTACTCGGAGAAGAAAAACATGCACATATTTAATAACGATGTGTTACTTTTAATTGTATCTATAAAATGTCTAGCACAACTATCTAAATGTCTTTTTACCTTGTTACAGATTTAATTTGGGATTCCACCCTTGTAAACACAGTTTGCGTGATGGGAGAGAAGTGAATAAAGAGTAATTTCATACAAGCTTATTTGTTTCCACATTTCCTCTCCTCGGTTACCTTTGACCCTTTTCAAAAGATGTTGAGGAGAGGACGGATGAGTTGGCAAACCAGTTGAGATTCTCCCTAAGTGTGACCACATAACAGTGACAGCAGCAAAGAGTTGTGCGCCCTAGTAGACAAGGCATTGGCTTTGGATGGACAGTTGAAAAACAATTCAATTTCCAAAATCCTGTTTTTGCTTTGTCATTATTGGGTATTCTGTGTAGATTGATGATTTAAAAAAAGATTTAATCAATTTTAGAATAAGGGTGCTATGTAACAACATGTGGAAAAAGTCAAGGGGAATGAATACTTTCTGAATGCACTGTAAAATGGATATTCGTGCTCCACTGGGTAGAAGTTAGGCCAAATGTAAGATTAAAGCCATTATGATAGATGGGACAGAGCCCTCCAAAGAAAGGTTGGTGGACCAAGATTCAATTTAGGAAGGAAGAGGTGGTGTTTGCTTTGTTGCATGTAGGACATTGTACATTGAACTGGTCATTGAATCTGTTTGGGTTTTCTGTTTAACAAAAATACTGAGTGGATGGGGAGCCGGGCCATTTAGGATCTTGAATATAAGACATGCGTCGGTGTATTGCACAAGATTTTCCCAACTCAGGAGCTCATGCTTTCTGTGGATGTAACAGTTATGATGGCTATTGGGCTTCCTATCAAGCACTTGCTTCCAGGCTGTATCACAACCGGCTGTGATTGAGAGACCCATAGGGTGGTGCACAATTGGCCCAGTGTCGTCTGGGTAAGGGTTTGGCCGGGGTAGGCTGTCATTGTAAATAAGAATCTGACTTATCTGACTTGCCTAGTTAAATAAAGGTACAATAAAAAAAAGATGTGGAAGAGAGGGAAAGATTGATGTGTTGGGTTATTGAGGTTGGACAGGGATGGGGAGGTTTTGATAGAAGGGCTATTTTTTGTCTTAGTAGTACAGGATTAGATAGGAGGTTTTAGTTTCTCTCAATGTTAATTTTCTTTATATTCATTTAGTCTGTAAACTGTGATTGACTACACGCCCCAATGCAGTAGGAAGCGCTGTGCACCGTTAACGTTTGTTTACGGGCCGCCATAATATTATAGTTCGAAGAAGAAACAAAGTAGTGCGCTGCTAGTCTAGACATTATGGTAATCCTACTGAACTTCCTTAGCCGTCATCTGATTGTCGAGTTGGGAGAAAAAGACAACATAGCCATGGCGGCAGAGATTCATTCGAGGCCTCAAAGCTCAAGACCAGTTCTTCTAAATAAAATCGAAGGACACTCGGACGCGGTCAATGCTGCGGTTTTGATACCGAAAGAGGACGGAGTGATCACGGTTAGCGAGGACAGGTAGGTTGTCTGACGCCCCATTAGCTGTTTTCCAGACCATTATCTAGCTCTTAGCCAGATAACGGTAACGTTAGCTAGCTAGCCTGCTTACTGTTATTTTTTTCCACCTTTATTTAATTTAACCAGGTAGGCCAGTTGAGAACAAGTTCTCAATTACAACCAAGATAAAGCAAAGCAGTGCGACAAAAACAACACAGAGTTACACACAAACAAACGTACAGTCAATAACAATTTGCCATGGGGACCAGACTGTGTTATTCTAAATTCACCGTCTGGAACATCATGACAGTGTTTGATTCTTGAAATGGTCCTCCTCTACAAGCCGGAATGTTGAATACAGTTCAAATATAACTTACTCAGCCTATTGTCTGATGTTGATCCTTCAAATTTTCCAAACTTTAGACAAAATATCTACAGGAAAATATTTAGTCGACTTTTTAGAACACCGGTATTGAAGTTTAAATGTATATCACCTGGTACGTGCGCAAAACCATGTAGACACCTGCAAGACAATAGATATCCTATTAAACTAGAGGGGCTAGCTACAAAGATTTTTATAACTAACCCAGAGCTTGTCTTTCCAATGGGAGCAAATTAATCATAGTGGACAGAACAAGCAAGGAGTTAGGCAGGGCCAAGCAGGAGCTAGTGAGATCCTATTGGCGCGTTTTAGCCTTTATTTTCATATTTCCGTTAGGGAACGCGCACTTAACAGAGTATGCGTTCCCTAACGCAATTTTTTAGAAACTTTGGCGAAAGTCTACAAAACGCAGTCCACTGTTTGGAGATGAAATGATTCATTGGATGTCGGGGAAAATCCATCTTGTTCTATCTTCTCCCACTGCCAGTCACTGGGCTTCCTCTCATCACCATATTTGGTAGTGTGTGGAAACGCCAACAGGATGCTTCACATTTATACATCCAGTGAAATATCTGGCTCATTGTTCTGTGTTAGCTTTGTCATAAACCCTCAAATGTGGTAAATACACATGCGGAGATCATCCTTTCACCTACTATGCGTCTCATAAAGACAGGGCGGTTGGAACCAAAAATCTCAAATTTGGACTCCAGACCAAAGGACAAATTTCCACCGGTCTAATGCCCATTGCTTGTGTTTCTTGGCCCAAGCAAGTCTCTTCTTCTTATTGGTGTCCTTTTTTATAGTGATTTCTTTGCAGCAATTTGTCCACGAAGGCCTGATTCTCGCAGTCTCCTCTGAACAGTTGATGTTGAGATGTCTGTTACTTGAACTATGAAGCATTTATTTGGGCTGCAATTTTTGAGGCTGGTAACTTGTCCTCTGCAGCAGAGGTAACCCTGGTTCTTCCTTTCCTGTGGCGGTTCTCATGAGAGCCAGTTTCATCATAGCTCTTGATGGTTTTTGCGACTGCACTTGAAGAAACTCTCAAAGTTTTTGAAGTGTTCCGGATTAACTGACCTTCATGTCTTAGAGTAATGATAGACTGTGGTTTCTCTTTGCTTATTTGAGCTGTTCTTGCGATAATATGGACTTGGTATTTGACCAAATAGGGCTATCTTCTTTCTGTATGCCGTCTCTACCTTGTCACAACACAACTGACTGGCTCAAACACATTAAGAAGGAAAGAAATTCCACAAATGAACTTTTAACAAGGCACACCTGTTAATTGAAATTAATTCATGAAGCTTGTTGAGAGAATGCCGAGAGTGTGCAAAGCTGTCAAGGAAAAGGGTGGCTATTTGAAGAATCTCAAATATAAAATATATTTTGAATTGTTCTTTTTGGTTACTACATGATTCCATATGTGTTATTTCATAGTTTTGATGTCTTCAATATTATTCTACAATATAGAATAATATTATTCTACAATATAATAATATTCTACAATGTAGAATAATAGTAAAAAATAAAGAAAAACCCTTAAATGAGTAGATGTTCTGAAACTTTTGACCGGTATTGTATTTTATATACATTTTCTGTATAAATGGCCTCTCAAATAAATGTAAACAGACCATAAATGTCTTAGATGTATTTTTCTTGGAAAGCTTTTAGTGATATTATATGATGGATACAATATCAGTCCAACTTTTCTATCATCATCTGATTTGAACCATTGTATGACTGTGGATTAACTGCATTGTTTGAATACAATCATTCCTCTAAAATTGACTGGTTAGCTAGCTAACACACATATAGTGCAGATCAATTCTTAAGTTAGTGTAAAACACTGAAAGTTATCACAGCACTGTCAAACCATGACCAACTCCCTGAGCAATATGGCTGACCTTTGGACCATCATATGAAGGTTCATGTCCATTTTTGGTATTCTAATTCCTAATTCTATGTGCAAGACTTGGGTTAGTATGCATGGTTCGCATGCGTATACTTCCGTCTTGTGTGTGTGCCTTCAGTCATGAGCAAAATACATCTTGATTACCAAACACATAGACCCGCGTTTTGAAGTCTGTTTAAAAATATTTTGTCTCAAAATAGCAACTGAGGGACCAACACCACAGACAGTCAACAGAGTAAGTTTAAATAGAATTGTATTCTACAATCGTTACAGACTAGGGACATTTAGGATTTGTAAATGTGCGTGACGTTGTCTACATAATTTTAAGACATCGCCACGTTTCGTGACAAGGTTATCATCAAACTAACCAAACAGCTAACTGTCCTCTGCCTAAATAACCTGTAAACCAATGATTTATATGTACACTAAACAATGGCTCATTGTGGGACGAATCAACTTCGCTCATAGAGGCAACTACTTAAACAGTTTACTGCTTTTGTAGGTGTTAGCAATAGCAAATATTTATTTTATTGATTTGGCAAGTTAGTAGGTTTGGAATGCATATCCTCAGGGCATAACAATGTGTGTAACGCTAGCTAGCTAGCTGCACAATCCTGGCACTGACATCAGGATATTGTTGATTTGTGTGCTAGTTGGTATATATTTGGCTACCTGTTACCTTCGCTACATACTAGGACTGGGATTTGCCAGGGACCTCATGATACAATATTATCATGATTAGAGGTCGACCGATTAATCGTAATGGCCGATTAATTAGGGCCGATTTCAAGTTTTCATAACAATCGGAAATCTGTATTTTTGGACACCGATTTGGCCGTTACATTTTTATTTTATTTTTATTATTTATTTTTTACACCTTTTTATTTAATCTTTTTAACTAGGCAAGTCAGTTAAGAACACATTCTTATTTTCAATGACGGCCTAGGAATGGTGGGTTAACTGCCTTGTTCAGGGGAAGAACGACAGATTTTTACCTTGTCAGCTCGGGGATTCAATCTTGCAACCTTACAGTTAACTAGTCCAACGTAAGTTGCTAGCTAGCATTAAACTTATCTTATAAAAAACAATCAATCATAATCACTAGTTAACTACACATGGTTGATGATATTACTAGTTTATCTAGCGTGTCCTGCGTTGCATATAATCGATGCAGTGCGTATTCGTGAAAAAGGACTGTAGGTGCTCCAATGTGTACCTAACCATATACATCAATGCCTTTTCTTAAAATCAATACACAGAAGTGTATATTTTTAAACCTGCATATTTAGCTAAAAGAAATCCAGGTTAGCAGGCGATATTAACCAGGTGAAATTGTCACTTCTCTTGCGTTCATTGCATGCAGAGTCAGTGTATATGCAACAGTTTGGGCAGCCTAATTTGCCAGAATTTTACGTAATTTTGACATAACATTGAAGGTTGTGCAATGTAACAGGAATATTTAAACTTATGGATGCCACCGTTAGATAAAATACGGAACAGTTCCGTATTTCACTGAAAGAATAAACGTCTTGTTTTCGAGATGGTAGTTTCCGGATTCGACCATATTAATGACCTAAGGCTCATATTTCTGTGTGTTATTATGTTATAACTAAGTCTTTAATGAAATACAAATGGTATAGAGAGAAATAGTCCTATAATTTCTATAATAACTACAACCTAAAACTTCTTACCTGGGAATATTGAAGACTCATGTTAAAAGGAACCACCAGCTTTCATATGTTCTCATGTTCTGAGCAAGGAACTGAAACGTTAGCTTTCTTACATGGCACATATTACACTTACTTTCTTATCCAACACTTTGTTTTTGCATTATTTAAACCAAATTGAACATGTTTCATTATTTATTTGAGGCTAAATTGATTTTATTTATGTATTATATTAATTTAAAATAAGTGTTCATTCAGTGTTGTTGAAATTGTCATTATTAAAAAAATATATAAGTATCGGCTTTTTTTGGTCCCCCAATAATCGGTATCGGCGTTGAAAAATCCTAATCGGTCAACCTCTAATCACGATACATGGGTTACGGTACGTATTACGATTCTATATGTATTTCGATTCGATGTTCCAAACATATTGCTCACCGTATGTCTGCTGTAGAGGGACGAGAGAGCCATGAGAGAATGAGTTTTGATCAGCTATGGGAATAAAAGTCCTGAAAACAAATTGGCTGCCTATTTAAAAAGATGGAGAGCAAGCTATGAAGGAAAAATACTAAAGTTTTGGTGCAGGTACAGCAAACTAGCATAAAAACACTACCTAATACCCAATGGTCACCATTATTTGAGACATTATCTTATGTGAATCAATTGACAAGTGTTACTGCAATCCTAATTGCAGTTTAATTTTTATTTTGTTTTCAGTCATTTTGTACACCTCCTAACCACACAATTTAGACACAAAAGAGATGTAGGCCATTAACACCCAACTCCAAAAAGTATTCATAAACGGTGAGGAAGAGAGTATCATGGGCACTTCTCTAAAACGGGAGGCCATCTGCTTCTGGTCAACTTTAGGGCACCAGGCAGGCGTAGATCAGAGCAAATTAATGTGTCGGTCATGCTTGGTCAATTGTACATTGAGGAGCAATATCCTGAGCAAAGAGAGAATAGAGAGAGAATTTAAATCTCTGGAGCGATACCCTTCCTTGTCCCCAGTAGGATAAGCTTCTCATGGTTGACTAGAAAAGGAACATTTTTGAGGAAGGGAGAATCCAGTAGTATGAGAAGTTCTTTTTTTTCATATATATATCTTGTGACTGGACTGTCGTAATGGCACTGTACTCTCCTTTTGTCTCACAATGATCTTGTGGCTTGAGAATTTCATGGTGTTCTAAAACGGTATTATATTGCAATAGAGGAGCTGACAGTCTTACAGACATTTTTCTCCCAAGTAGCCCAAGTTCTAGTACTGTAATCCCTATTCACATTTGAGACTATCATGCTGCACCTTCAGGAGCAGTGCCAAGAGGGGCACTTGAAGTTTGAATATGACATTTCCTGTGTCCTATGTCCAGAACTATCCGGGTATGGCTGAAGAGAGACAGTGGACAGTACTGGCCCAGCATCTACCACACGGTCTCCTGTAAGTACCACAAGCGATTAGAAGTAGGCCTCAGCTGAAACATCCACTAACGTTAGATGCTAAAAAATACAGTGCCCTGCAAAAGTATTCATCCCCATTGCCCTTTTTCCTATTTTTGTTGCATTACAATCTGTAATTTGAATAGATTTTTATTTGGATTTCATGTAATGAACATACACAAAATAGTCCAAATTGTTGGAGTGAATTGGGGAAAAAATTACTTGTTTCAAAAAAAAAAAAAAAAAAAAAGTGTTGTGTGCATATGTATTCACCCCCTTTGCTATGAAGCCCCTAAATAAGTTTAGTTAAAGAAAGTCCACCTGTGTGTAATCTAAGTGTCACATGATCTCAGTGTATATATATATACACCTGTTCTGAAAGGCCCCAGAGTCTCCAACACCAAGGGGCACCATGAAGACCAAGGAGCTCTCCAAACCGGTCAGGAACAAAATTGTGGAGAAGTACAGATCAGAGTTGGGTTATAAAAAAAATATCAGAAACTTTGAACATCCCACAGAGCACCATTAAATCCATTATTAAAAAATGGAAAGAATATGGCACCACAACAAACCTGCCAAGAGAGGGCCGCCCACCAAACTCACAGACCAGGCAAGGACGGCATTAATCGGAGAGGCAACGAAGACAGAAAAGATAACCCTGAAGGGTCTGAAAAGCTCCACAGTGGAGATTGGGTTATCTGTCCATAGGACCACTTTAAGCCATACACTCCACAGAGCTGGGCTTTACGGAAGAGTGGCCAGAAAAAAGCCATTGTTTAAAGGGAAAAAAGGAGCAAACACATTTGGTGTTTGCCAAAAGGCATGTGGGAGACTACCCAAACTTGTGGAAGAAGGTACTCTGGTCAGATGAGACTAAAATTGAGCTTTTTGGCCATCAAGGAAAACTCTATGTCTGGTGCAAACCCAACACCTCTCATCACCCCGAGAATACCATCCCCATAGTGAAGCATGGTGGTGGCAGCATCATGCTGTGGGGATGTTTTTCATCGGCAGGGACTGGGAAACTGGTCAGAATTGACGGAATGATGGATGGCGCTAAATACGCGAAATTCTTCAGAGAAACCTGTTTCGGTCTTCCAGAGATTTGAGACTGGGACGGAGGTTCACCTTCCAGCAAGACAATGACCCTAAGCATACTGCTAAAGCAACAATTGAGTGGTTTAAGGGGAAACATTTAAATGTCATGGAATGGCCGAGTCAAAGCCCAGACCTCAATCCAATTGAGAATCTGTGGTATGACTTAAAGATGGCTGTACACCAGCAGAACCTACCCAACTTGAAGGAGGTGGAGCAGTTTTGTCTTTAAGAATGGGCAAAAATCCCAGTGGCTAGATGTGCCAAGCTTATAGAGACATACCCCAAGAGACTTACAGCTGTAATTGCTGCAAAAGGTGGCTCTACAAAGTATTGACTTTTATTTTTTTTATTTTTTGGGGGGGGGTGAATAGTTATGCATGCTCAAGTTTTAAGTTGTTTTGTCTTATTTCTTGTTTGTTTCACAATAAAACATATTTTGCATCTTCAAAGTGGTAGGGATGTTGTGTAAATCAAATTATACAGGCCCCACAAAAAATATATTTCATTTCCAGGTTGTATGGCAACAAAATAGGAAAAATGCCAAGGGGGTGAATACTTTCGCAAGCCTCTGTAGCTGAAGCGTATACTATCGAATCAAAACATTGGCCATACACAATTGTTTTTTCAAGACATATTTTTCATCTCTGTACTAGCGCCATGCTCCTGTATGTCATACCATCACGACAGCAGGCGTATCTTCATTGGGCAGGACAACGGAGCCATTGTGGTGAGTGAGATGAAGCCTTTAAGATGACCTCATGTGTAAACCCCAGTCTCTGTGTTTTGAGTGGACCCATAACATTCCAATCTGGTTCACACTGACCCTGTTTCTAATGTTTCCCTGCTTTGAATGAGAAACAAGCTACAAGTATGAAGTTACATGGAATAAGAGTGGGACGGGTAACTGATTTTTACTATTGTTTGGTGGTGCTAACAGGAATTCCTTCTGTCTGAAGATTTCAACAAGATGAACCATGTGAAGACCTATCCTGGTGAGATCTTAGTGGGGGTTTTCTGTCTTTACAAAGTCAATGAAAACGAAGAAACTTTGGTGACATAGACATGATATGATCTCTAGTGTTCAGTAATGGAGTCTTGTGTAACCGTATATATCAGTGATAATGGCTCTTTAGTGTACATTAGTGTTTGTATGTGTGTCTACTGAGCTGTGTTCTGAAGCACTGCCCAGTCCCATGAGAAATCATCTGGTCCCTACCCAGCATGCCTCAGGGGAAATGTCCGAACAGGAAATAGAGACCGACGTCATTGCTGCTTAGAACACATGCATGCACACACTCACAGACCCAGACCCACAGTGAAAGAGGATAAGTAATTATTGTTCAAGCAATCCCAACTTGATGATGATGATGATCCACCACCACCTCATATTGTCTGACTATTAATCTGTTATTACAGTCACCTTCCCCCAGGCTCAGAGAATATATGGTCTCTGTGACTAACAGCCTAGCCATGTAGTCTGGACCCTTCTCTCATCACTGGAAAATCCCTGCTTAGGGAAACTTTTTTTTTTTTTTTTTAAGCATTAAATGCCAAAAAACATGTCTCTGGAAGTTTGTAGCAGTTCTCATCCAGCAGTGAAAAGGGGCCCAGAACAGAATATCTCCATTAAGTGATCTATAGTCTTTCTACTCGCTAAAACCTTTTGCAGAAAGAGAAAGTTGAGTGGAGAATGAATTCAACATTTGTGTGTATTTGACCCATTGTGGCTGTGTGTGTCCAGCCCATCAGAACCGTGTGTCAGACATGGTGTTTTCTCTGGAGAGCGAGTGGGTGGTGAGCACCGGACACGACAAGAGCGTGAGCTGGATGTGCACCCAGAGCGGCAGTATGCTGGGGCGCCACTACTTCGGCTCCTGGGCCTCCTGTCTACAGTATCCTTCTCTGTTTGCGTGAGAGCTAGACAGGGGTCAGTTTATTGTTAATGTTCATATTCCTAAGAATGACTTCTATGGTCAAAGGTAACTTCCTATCTGTCCTATGTGCTCTTCCTGTGTATCTTCCTTGACTCTTTGTCTAGGTATGACAACGACACCCAGCATGCCTTTGTAGGGGACTACTCAGGACAGATCACCCTGCTGAAACTGGAGAGACAGACCTACTCCACCATCACCACACTGAAGGGCCACGAAGGTAATGCACACACCACAGGAGGTTTGTGGCACCTTAATTGGGGAGGATGGGCTTGTTATAATGAGTGGAATGGTATAAAATACATGCTTTTCAGGCGTTTGATGCCATTTGCTCCATTCCAGACATTATTATGAGCCGTTTGCCACTCAGCAGCCTCCTGTGACACACACAGGGACACACGGACAGCCTATGGACAATATGGAAACGGATGCTATAAATTGCTCGGATGCCATCTCTAACTGGCAATCATTTAAAAAGAGGAAATGTTGCTGGCAGATTGTATGGCGCTATACTGTATTGTCATGCAGTGGGGTAACAGTTTTGTACTTGTATGTACAGTGGGCCAAAAAAGTATTTAGTCAGCCACCAATTGTGCAAGTTCTCCCACTTAAAAAGATGAGGCCTGTAATTTTCATCATGGGTACACTACAACTATGACAAACAAAATTAGAAAAAAAAAATCCAGAAAATCGCTTCATAGCACATCTGGGACATCATGTCTCGCTCCATCCATCAACGCAAAGTTGCACCACAGACTGTCCAGGAGTTGGCGGATGCTTTAGTCCAGGTCTGGGAGGAGATCCCTCAGGAGACCATCCGCCACATCCTCAGAAGCATGCCCAGGCGTTGTAGGGAGGTCATACAGGCACGTGGAGGCCACACACACTACTGAGCCTCATTTTGACTTGTTTTAAGGACATTACATCGGAGTTGGATCAGCCTGTAGTGTGGTTTTCCACTTTAATTTTGAGTGTGACTCCAAATCCACACCTCCATGGGTTGATACATTTGATTTCCATTGATCATTTTTGTGTGATTTTGTTGTCAGAACATTCAACTATGTAAAGAAAAAAGTAATTAATAAGAATATTTCATTCATTCAGATCTAGGATGTGTTATTTTTGTGTTTTGAGCAGTGTATATATTGTGTGATTGCACATTGTTTTTTTACAATGTGTGTGTGTACCAGTCAGGTTTGGACACACCTGCTCATTCAAGGGTTTTTCTTTATTTTTACTATTTTCTACATTGTAGAATAATCACATCAAAACTATGAAGTAACATGTAGTAATCAAAAAAGTGTTAAACAAATCAAAATAGATTTGAGATTCTTCAACGTAGGCACCCTTTGCCTTGAAATTTTTTACATACTCTTGGCATTCTCTCAACCAGCCTCGCCTGGAATGCTTTTCCAACATTTGCTGAGAAGTTGTTGGCTGCTTTTCTTTCATTCTGTGGTCCAACTCACCCAAACCATCTCAATTGGGTTGAGGTTGGGTGATTGTGGAGGCCAGGTCATTTGCAGCACTCCATGCAGCACTCCATCACTCTCCTTCTTGGTCAAATAGCCCTTACACACAGCCTGGAGGTGTGGGTCATTGTCTTGTTGAAAAACAAATGTTGGTCCCACTAAGCGCAAACCAGATGGGATGGTGTACCGCTGCAGAATGCTGTGGTAGCGATGCTGGTTTAGTGTGCCTTGAATTCTAAATTACAGACCGTGTCACCAGCAAAGCACCATCACACCTCCTTCTCCATGCTTCACGGAAGAGGGCCCTATTTGGTAAAAGACTAAGTCCATATAATGGCAAGAACAGCTCAAATAAGCAAAGAGAAACAACAGTACATTCCTTTTAAGACTTGAAGGTCAGTCAATATGGAACATTTCAAGAACTTAGTTTTTTTCCAGTGCAGTCGCAAAAACCATCAAGTGCGATGATGAAACTGGCTCTCATTTCCCTTTGACTCACCCCAACCTTCTAAAGTCAATCAAATTTTATTTGTCATGCTTCGTAAACAACCGGTGTAGACTGAAATGCTAATTCAGAAAGTTTTCAGTTTTCCACATTTTGTTACAGCCTTATTCTAAAATGGATTAAATAACATTTTCCCTGACAATACCCCATAATGACAAAGTGAAAACAGGTTTTTAGGAATGTTTTGCAAACGTATAAAAAAAAAAAAAACCTTATGAAACTCGAAATGGAGCTCAGGTGCATCCTGTTTCCATTTATCATCCTTGATGTTTCTACAACTTGATTGGAGTCCACCTGTGGTAAATTGAATTGTTTGGACATGATTTGTAAAGGCACACCGTCTCACAGTTGACAGTGCATGTCAGAGTAAAAACTAAGCCATGAGGTCGAAGGAATTGTCTGTAGAGCTCCAAGACAGGATTGTGTCGAGGCACAGATCTGGGGAAGGATACCAAAAAATGTATACTATTGAAGGACCCCAAGAACACTGTGGCCTCCATCACTCTTAAATGGAAGAAGGAAGAGTCTTTGTGGTTCCAAACGAGAGCTGACCGCCCGGCCAAACTGAGCAATCGGGTGAGAAGGTCCTTGGTCAGAGAGCTAACCAAGAATCCGATGATCACTCTGACAGCGCTCCATAGTTCCTCTGTGGCAATGGGAGAACCTTCCAGAAGGACAAACGTCTTTGCTGCACTCCACCTTTATGGTAGAGTGGCCAGATGGAAGCCACTCTTCAGGAAAAGGCACATGACAGGAAACTTGTCACCATTCCTACGGTGAAGCATGGTGTTTTTCAGCGGAAGGGACTCTGAGACAGGATCAAGGGAAAGATGAAGGGAGCAAAGTACAGAGATTCTTGATGAAAACCTTCAGGACCTCAGACTGGGGCAAAGGTGAGCCTGATCGAACATCTCTGGAGAGACCTGAAAATAGCTGTGCAATGGCGCGCCCCATCCAACCTGACAGAGCTTGAGAGGATCTGCAGAGAGGAATGGGAGAAACTCTCCAAATACAGGTGTGTCTTGCATGTGGAGTCATACCCAAGAAGACTCAACGCTGTAATCACTGCCAAAGGTGCTTCAACAAAGTACTGAGTCAAGGGTCTGCATACTTATGTAAATGTCATATTTCATTTTTTTTTGCAACAAAAAAAAGTAAACATGTTTTTGCGTTGTCATTATGGCGTATTGTGTGTAGATTGAGGGGGGGAAACTATTTAATCCATTTTAGAATAAAGCTGTAATGTAACAATGTGGTACAAGTCACAGGGTCTGAGTACTTTCTGAATGCACTGTATGTGACTGGGTACCTGTACTGATTCGATATGCAGGGGTACGAGGTAATTGATGTAGATATGTACATATAGGTAAGGATAAAGTAACTAGGCAACAGGATGGATAATTAAGCAAAGGGGTACGAAGGGCTGTTATATATTGTTACGGCTTTCTAGTTGTGATGAAGGAGAGTCGGACCAAACTGCAGCGTGTCGATTGCGATCCATATTTATTTAAACAAAACGTAAACACGACTAAACACTACAAAACAATAAACGTAATGAAAACAGCCTATCTAGTGCAAACTAACAGAGTACACGTAAGACACTAAGGACAATCACCCACGACAAACTCAAAGAATATGGCTGCCTAAATATGGTTCCCAATCAGAGACAACGATAAGCACCTGCCTCTGAGAATCACTCCAGGCAGCCATAGACCTTGCTAGATAACCCCACTAGCTACAATCCCAAATATATACACACAAAAACCCCAAGACAAAACACACCACAATACAAAAACTCCATGCCACACCCTGGCCTGACCAAATACATAAAGATAAACACAAAATACTTTGACCAGGGCGTCCCCCCCCTAAGGTGCGGACTCCCGAACGCACCTCAAAACAATAGGGAGGGTCCGGGTGGGCGTCTGTCCAATGGTGGCGGCTCTGGCGCGGGACGATGAACCCACTCAGTAAATGTCTTAGTCCCCTCTCCTCGCGTCCCTGGATAGACCACCCTCGCCGCCGACCATGGCCTAGTAGTCCTCACCCAGAAACCCACTGGACTGAGGGGAAGCTCGGGACTGAGGGGAAGCTCGGGAGTGAGAGACAGCTCGGGAGTGAGAGACAGCTCGGGAGTGAGAGACAGCTCGGGAGTGAGAGACAGCTCGGGAGTGAGAGACAGCTCGGGAGTGAGAGACAGCTCGGGAGTGAGAGACAGCTCGGGAGTGAGAGACAGCTCGGGAGTGAGAGACAGCTCAGGCAGGTAGGTAGATCTACCAGATCCTGGCCGACTGGCAGATCTGGAAGAGTCTGGTCGACTGGCAGATCTGAAAGAGTCTGGCAGATCTGGAAGAGTCTGGTCGACTGGCAGATCTGAAAGAGTCTGGCAGATCTGAAAGAGTCTGGCAGATCTGGAAGAGTCTGGTCGACTGGCAGATCTGAAAGAGTCTGGCAGATCTGGAAGAGTCTGGTCGACTGGCAGATCTGGAAGAGTCTGGTCGACTGGCAGATCTGGAAGAGTCTGGTCGACTGGCAGATCTGGAAGAGTCTGGTCGACTGGCAGATCTGGAAGAGTCTGGTCGACTGGCAGATCTGGAAGAGTCTGGTCGACTGGCAGATCTGGAAGAGTCTGGTCGACTGGCAGATCTGGAAGAGTCTGGTCGACTGGCAGATCTGGAAGAGTCTGGTCGACTGGCAGATCTGGCGGCGCTGGGCAGACTGGGGGCACTGGCGGCGCTGGGCAGACTGGCGGCACTGGCTGCTCCATATAGGCTGACAGCTCTGGCGGCTCCGTGCTGACTGGCAGCCCCTTGCAGACTGGCAGCCCCTTGCAGACTGACAGCTCCTTGCAGACTGACAGCTCCGTGCAGACTGACAGCTCCGTGCAGACTGACAGCTCCGTGCAGACTGACAGCTCCGTGCAGACTGACGGCTCTGGCTGCTCCGTGCAGACTGACGGCTCTGGCTGCTCCATGTAGACTGACAGCTCTGGCTGCTCCATGTAGACTGACAGCTCTGGCTGCTCCATGTAGACTGACAGCTCTGGCTGCTCCATGTAGACTGGCAGCTCCTTGCAGACTGGAATATCTGGCTGCTCTATGCAGACTGACAGCTCTGTCTGCTTCATGCAGACTGACATCTCTGGCTGCTCCATGCAGACTGACATCTCTGGCTGCTCCATGCAGACTGACATCTCTGGCTGCTCCATGCAGACTGACATCTCTGGCTGCTCCATGCAGACTGACATCTCTGGCTGCTCCATGCAGACTGACAGCTCTGGCTGCTCCATGCAGACTGACAGCTCTGGCTGCTCCATGCAGACTGACAGCTCTGGCTGCTCCATGCAGGCTGACAGCTCTGGCTGCTCCATGCAGACTGACAGCTCTGGCTGCTCCATGCAGACTGACAGCTCTGGCTGCTCCATGCAGACTGACAGCTCTGGCTGCTCCATGCAGACTGACATCTCTGGCTGCTCCATGCAGACTGACAGCTCTGGCTGCTCCATGCAGACTGACAGCTCTGGCTGCTCCATGCAGGCTGACAGCTCTGGCTGCTCCATGCAGGCTGACAGCTCTGGCTGCTCCATGCAGGCTGACAGCTCTGGCTGCTCCATGCAGGCTGACAGCTCTGGCTGCTCCATGCAGGCTGACAGCTCTGGCTGCTCCATGCAGGCTGGCTTCTCCATGCAGGCTGGCATCTCCAGCTGCTCCCTGCAGGCTGGCAGCTCTGTCTGCGCTGAACAGGCGGGAGACTCCGGCAGCGCAGGAGAGGAGAGAGGCTCTGGTTGCGCTGAACAGGCGAGGCGCACTGAAGGCCTGGTGCGTAGTGCTGGAACTGGTGGTACTGGATCGAGGACACGCACAGGAAGCCTGGTGCGGGGAGCTGCTACCGGAGGACTGGTGCGTGGAGGTGGTGACGGATAGACCGGGCCGTGCAGGCACACTGGAGCTCTTGAGCACCGAGCCTGCCCAACCTTACCTGGTTGAATGCTCCCGGTTGCCCTGCCAGTGCGGCGAGGTGGAATAGCCCGCACTGGGCTATGCAGGCGAACCGGAGACACCGAGCGCAAGGCTGGTGCCATGTAAGCCGGCCCAAGGAGACGCACTGGGGACCAGATGCGTAGAGCTGGCTTCATGGCATTTGGCTCGACGCTCAATCTAGCCCGGCTGATACGCGGAGCTGGAATATACCGAACCGGGCTGTGCACCCGCACTGGAGACACAGTGCGCTCCACAGCATAACACGGTGCCTGCCCGATCTCTCTAGCCCCCCGGTAAGCACAGGGAGTTTGCGCAGGTCTCCTACCTGGCATAGCCATACTCCCTGTGAGCCCCCCCCCCAAGAAATTTTTGGGGCTGACTCTCAGGCTTCCATCCGCGTTGCCGTGCTGCTTCCTCATATCTGCGCCTCTCAGCTTTCGCCGCCTCTAGTTCTTCTTTGGGACGGCGATATTCTCCAGGCTGAGCCCAGGGTCCTTTACCGTCCAGTTCCTCCTCCCATGTCCATTTATCCAGGTGGTGCAGCCTCTCCCACTGCAGCTGCTGCTCCTGCTGCTGCTGCCTCTGTTGCCTCTGTTCCTGCTGCTCCCTTGGGCGGCTACACTCCCCTGGTTTAGCCCAGGGTCCTCTCCCGTCGAGGATTTCCTCCCATGTCCAGAAATCCTTCTTGAGCATCTCCTTTTTCGGCTGCTCCTGCCTGTTGACACGCCGCTTGGTCCGTTGGTGGTGGGTGATTCTGTTACGGCTTTCTAGTTGTGATGAAGGAGAGTTGGACCAAACTGCAGCGTGTCGATTGCGATCCATATTTATTTAAACAAAACGTAAACACGACTAAACACTACAAAACAATAAACGTAATGAAAACAGCCTATCTAGTGCAAACTAACAGAGAGTACACGTAAGACACTAAGGACAATCACCCACGACAAACTCAAAGAATATGGCTGCCTAAATATGGTTCCCAATCAGAGACAACGATAAGCACCTGCCTCTGATTGAGAATCACTCCAGGCAGCCATAGACCTTGCTAGATAACCCCACTAGCTACAATCCCAAATATATACACACAAAAACCCCAAGACAAAACACACCACAATACAAAAACTCCATGCCACACCCTGGCCTGACCAAATACATAAAGATAAACACAAAATACTTTGACCAGGGCGTGACATATATGGTCAATATACCACGGCTAAGGGTTGTTCTTATGCACAACACTGAGTGCCTGGATACAGCCCTTAGCTGTGGTAGTGTATTGGCCAACAATCCCCAGAGGTGCCTTATTGCTGCTATTATTATTATTATTATTACCAAAGTAATTAGAACAGTAAAAAAATATGTTTTGTCATACCCATGGTATACAGTCTGATATACCACTGCTTTCAGCATCCAGGAGCCAAACTACTTGGTTTATAATAAACATTATACCATGGCATTGTTGAATACTCATTTCTGATTGGCTTGAAGGGCATTCTTTGTAGCGTGCATTATTTCTCTATAATGCACATTTTCTATGTTTGAGCTGCTTTAGAAAGCAAAAGTCGAATTGAACATTTATTGGTGTTGTTGAATTTGATTTTCATACTAGCAGTAGGGCTGATGGTTTGGTTAGCGAAACATACAACTATGTTTGTTTGGTCACCAAGGCAACTAGCTACTGTACTAAACTTGCTAGCTACTTAGTGGATGTTGAACACATTTCTAGTGGCAGATGTGGTAAAAATTTATTTATTTAACATTTATTTAACTAGGCAAGTCAGTTAACATAAGTTGTAAATTCTTATTTACAATGACGGCCTACCCCTGCCAAACCCGGACGATGCTGGGCCAATTGTGCATCGCCCTATGGGACCACCAATCATGGCCGGATGTGACACAGCCTGGATTCGAACCAGGGACTAGTGATGCCTCTTTCATTGAGATGGAGTGCTTTAGACCGATGCTCCACGCGGGAACCCAAAATGATGCACCTTCCACATCATTCATAATCTTCCATAGAATGCATAGTCCCTTGTTGAATATCCATTTTTGCACCAAAAAAAGTGCAAAAAGGGTCCATGCGGATAGGAGCAATTGGTTAACTTTTTAGCAATCTTATGCCGTTGGGTTAGAAACTGTTAAGGGTCCTGTTGGTTCCTGACTTGGTGCATCGGTACAGCTTTTCTGTGCGATAGCAGAGAGCTCAGTCTTATGACTTGGGTGGTTGGCATTTTAGAACATTTTTAGGGTTTTCATCAGACACCACCTGGTGTAGAGGGCCTGGATGGCAGGAAGCTCAGTGATGTACTGGGCTGTACGCACTACCCTCTGTAGTGTCTTGCGGTTGGATGCCAAGCAGTTACCATACCAATCGGTCACACTACCAACCACCCGTCTGTTGTCATAACTTCCTGGTCTCTCTCTCCTTCTCACCCCCCCCAGGTAGTATTGGAGCTCTGTGGTGGGATCCTGTTCAGAGGCTTTTGTTCTCAGGAGCGTCTGACCACAGTGTCATCATGTGGGATATCGGGGGCCGCAAGGGACGAACACTACTGCTCCAGGGACACCAGTAAGAGGGAGGGAGTGTGTATGTGTGTGTGTCAGTCAGTGCATATGCTTATCAGCAGCAGGGCTCTGTAGGTCAGTACCAGTTGTCGCAGGGAGCTGTTCACTTCCTAATGTTTTATTTTGATGTTTTACCATCTGTGAGCTCCTCAGATGTCGTAACTATCAGACCAATTTACATCTGGAATTCTTTGGAAGATCACTCTATTTTCTACACCCCCCACCCCCCAGTGAACGAGTGCAGGCGGTGCGATACCTGCAGCTGACCAGACAGCTGGTGTCCTGTTCTGCAGATGGCGGCGTCACAGTGTGGAACATGGACAGTCCCAGAGAAGAGGTAGGTACAGTGCATTCGGAAGTATTCAGACCCCCTTGACTTTTTCAACATTTTGTAAAGTTACAGCCTTATTCTAAAATTGATTGAAGTTTTTTTCCACTTATCAATTTAAACACAATACTCCATAATGACAAAGGGAAAAACAGGTTTTTAGAAACTCATATCACTTTTACGTAAGTATTCAGGCTCTTTACTCAGTACTTTGTTGAAGCACCTTTGGTGACGACAGCCTTGAGTCTAATTTGGTATGGCGCTACAAGCTTGGCACACCTGTATTTGGGGAGTTTATCCCATTCGTCTCTGCAGATCCTCTCAAACTCTGTCAGGTTGGATGAACAATGTCACTGCACAGCTATTTTCAGGTCTCTCCGGAGATGTTCGATTGGATTCAAGTCCGGGCTCTGGCTGGGGCCACTCAAGGACATTCAGAGACTTGTCCTGCGTTGTCAAGGCTGTGCTTTGGGTCGTCAATTACATTTTAGAATAAGGCTGTAACGTAACAATGCAGGAAAAAGTAAAGGGGTCTGAACTTTCAGAATGCACTGCAAATCAGGAGCCAGGAATACATCTCAATGCCTCACTTCACCTTTTCCTTAAAAAGCAGAGGTGGGTAACCTTTTCGGCACATGTTGTAGTTTTCCCACCCCTGCCTTAGATGCTGCTGAACTCACAATCTCCTTGTTAAGGAGCGACGTCAACTCTCTACTGCCCTTTGGTGTTGAAAGTTGAACATTGCCACAAAGTAACATCACTCCCCCTCTACTCTGTAACTTTATCTTCCTGCTTGACTCTCTACAGGCTCCTCAGTGGTTGGACAGTGACTCATGTCAGAAGTGTGAGCAGCCTTTTTTCTGGAACGTCAAACAGATGTGGGACTCAAAGACCATTGGGCTTAGGCAGGTGAGAGGGCAGGCAGCCTCTGGTATAGTCCAGAGCCTTGTATTGAGAATATAATACAAGGCTCTGGCATAGCCATTACTGTTGTAAGAATGACCTTGTAACTGTATAATAGTAATGGTAGAAATATAGGAACTAGGGAGTGATCAGTTAATTTTCTTTGACCCTTGGCTAATGCTGATGTGGGACTCTAAGACCATTGGGCTTCGGCAGGTGAGAGGGCAGGCAGCCCCTGGTGTAGCCTTACTGTAATACAAATATCCTTGTGACTCTATTGTAATAGCAGTGGTAGAAATATAGATATAGGCACATAGAAATACAGGAACTAGGAGTGATCTGTCTTTATTATTTGACCCTTGGCGAACCCTCGTGTTTCCTGTTTTAGCACCACTGCAGGAAGTGTGGCAAAGCGGTGTGTGGGAAGTGTAGTTCCAAGAGCACTACATACCCTGTGATGGGCTTTGAGTTCCAGGTGCGCGTGTGTGACACCTGCTACGACACCGTCAAGGACGAGGAGTGAGTATGATCAATGAGTAATAGAACATAATTGTGATAAAACATCTCAAAACAATCTTAGTCGCTCTTATCCAGAGCGACTGTCTGCTAAATGACTTAAATGGAATGTCACTATAATAATACTGTAATGGAGTATAATAAAAATGTGAGTCAGATTTACATTTGTCTTCTTCATCCCACCCCCTCATTTCCTCACGTACCACTTTGTCTCATCTTCCAGTCGTACTGCATTAGCAACGTTCCATGAGGGGAAGCACAACATAGCCTTTATGGACATGGACCCTTCCAGAGGCCTGATGGTGACCTGTGGCAGCGACCGTGTCGTCAAGGTCAGACATACTATCAGCCTTGATCAGTAACTAGTGGTCAGATACAGTCCCTGATGAGTGGGTTTTAGACTCAATACTACTAAATGTTTTTTAATATGCTTGGAAAGCGGGAACGTTCTAGAACGTCAAAGTTAACATTACTGGAGACCTTGCAGTTTTGGAGACAGCATCGCCTTTGCTAGCAAAGAGATTTACAGTGACTAATTTAACAGTAAGTAAGTGAATTGTTTCGCCCCAAGGTTAGCCAAGATTATTACCTTGTCAGATAAAATAGTTTGCAGTTAGTTAGCAATCGCCTCTACACTATTTTGCTTATTATTTAGCACTGACATGTCAATAACCTGCCTCCAAAAATGTTGAGGTGTTGGTTGTTTACATTTTATCATTGTGATGTGCATCAATGCGTGTCTACTTTCTATGCGAATGACTCATCTTTACATATTCATCTGACTTTCCAAATCCCTGATTGGATCTTTCTTTCCACAGATATGGGACATGACGCAAGTCGTTGGCTGCAGCATAGCAACAGGCTTCTCCCCACGTTGATTAACCCCATCGGCCCTCAAACTCTGTCCTCTACTCTACTGACAGGTGTCTCTGTCATTGGGACCTCCTCTGTCTCCTCATCTTTCTGTCTCCTTTTCTGTCCGGCTGCTTCTGTTCACTCATCTCCCACTGGTCGTTTGAATGAAGATACGAATGCGTGTGTTGTGTTGTGTAAGTGGGTGGGTACTAGTGTTGGTAACCCTTTGCTTGATATGGTGTCAGTTTTGTACGTGAGAATTTGAGTCTCAAATGTGTCTCAGGTCTAACTTCCAGTGTGTACCCGTTCAGCGGAGTGCCAAGCACAATGTTCTGTTCTAATGTGTGAATGGAAGGGAGCAGTGTTTGTGTTTACGTATGTTCCACCTCTGTCTGGTTTCTTTGACGTAGTGGGTCAGCTCTAATTCCTTTTGCACTGTACCATTGGACTGCTAGACCCGATAATCCACAAAGCCCTGCCCAACAGACACACACAGGTCTCTCCTATTGGCTGCTTACTTCAACTTTCTACATTTTAAATATTGCAAATGCTAACCATGACAACACAGCTTTTGTATACCCATATGCATAGTGTGTACAGTATGAGATGCAGTGTGCTTATCGCTCTATATCCCTCACTGATCATGAGGTCAGTTTCTCTCTTTCCTCGCAAGTTGTTCTTTCCCTCTCTTTCTTTCTCTTCACTAGTTGGCCTTAAACTCACTCGTTTGTCTCAGGAGGAGGAGATGGAAGAGTCATTAGAGGGCATGGCTGTATGTGCCGTCACCATGGCAACCCTGGCCGAGCTGTAGCCACAGCTGTTCTCCCACAGACCTTGTCCAACTTCATCTCCGACACCTAAAACATCTTCCATCAATTTACACTTCTAGTCCTGATAACCAAGACCCCATACTCTGTTGCCTTTGCGATTAGTTAAGATGAATTTGCGTATAATGAAAAACGGTGTAAGCTTTTGAACAAGAGGTTTTTATTTGGCTTTTGCTCTCTTTACAGGCACATAGGTATTGAAATGGTACTGAATTAAAGTCAACGTAGCGCTAAAGTTCCCATGCACTGATGTTTTACGCTGTTTAATCTCTCACTGTGGGATTGTGGGTAAAATTAGAAGCTGCTTGTGTTTCCTCTTAGGCCTTAAGAGAGCGGGATGGACCAAGCCTTCTAGAACCTTCAAAACTCTCACGACTGTTCTTACACACACTACTCTGTAGCATAGCTGCATTTTTCTCTCAACACTCACCCATGAATACTAAGCATTCAACACTATTTACTAGTTCCTCTGTCACTCTCCCGCTCTGTTTTGTTTCCAGAGCCCCGTAAGGTTCTCAACTGCACTTAAATGCACTAATTGTGGTTTAGAGAGCAGATGTGCGTAACTTTTTTTATTTTTTTTTATTTTTAGGGATGATTTGCTTTGTTACGGCTTGAGTTGCATAATGTCTTTAAACTGGTATATATTTGGCAAATTTTATGCTAGGTTAGACTAACGCTTGCCTTAAGGTAAAACTGAACATGACGATGGAGTAACGTATGTAGTCCCATTCCAGTTTTGATCACCTACTGTATAATATTTCTATTTGTAGCAAAGTGTTTGATTGTTTCTTGATGTTTACTTCATGTATAGGATGGTGGTGAGGTCACACAGACAGGATGATGTTTACTTCATGTATAGGATGGTGGTGAGGTCACACAGACAGGATGATGTTTTGATGTCACTGAGAAATCTTTCACAGATGTGCTTGTAATGTTATGTCAGAAACGTGATGACATCTTTGGGAGACATGTTTATGTCACAGAGAGGTGTTGACATCATAAATACATATTGTGGACATCACAGAGATACAGGGGTGTGCATGTTTCACAGAGAGGAGTTAATATCACACAGAACATGCTAATGTCTCAGAGGGACATAGCGAGGTCACAGAAGCTGCAGGCAGCCTAGTGGTTAAGGGCGTTGGGCCAGTAACCGGGAAGTTGCTGGTTCGAATCCCTGATTTGACTAGGTGAACAAAGCACATAACCCTAATTGCTCCTGTAAGTTGCTCTGGGTGAGAGTGTCTGCTAAATGTAAAGTACAGTCATCAGGGATGTGCAGTGTTCTTGGGAAACACTTTTGCTACAGCACAATCAAGGCTCAAGATCAGCTTTTTTTAAATTGTGTTCGATCGAAAGAAATCTCTCTGTAAGAGAATATCTGTGACCGTTAACTGGAGTCCCAGTGATTTCTGTTCCCAACTATAGATGAATTCCAACTAGATCGATTCCTTTGAGTAATCGAGAGCCACTAACGTTTAGAGGCTAATATTTGTGATTCCCTCCACAAATGATTGTTCCCACCACAATTGTGATCAATACAATTCTCTAGGTATGTTGGTTTGTAATAAGTCCGTTTTATGGGGTCGATCCCATGAAGAAGAATTTATATACTTTTTACTGGTTCTTATATGTAATTTGACTAAACTCTATCCACGTTTTCACACATGTATAAAATAGTAAGATCTCAAACTAGAGCCATATCTAGCAGAGGGGTCTAGTGGGAGGAGCTATAGGAGGACAGGTTCAAGGGATGAATGGAACGGAGTCGTATCGTGGTTTCCATTTCTTTGTTTGATACCGTTCCATTTATGCCATTACATTGAACCCTTTATCCTATAGCTCCTCCCACCAGCAGCCTCTGAATTCTACAGTATACATTCTCTACTACTCTGTTAATCTCTTTGTTGCTGTTTGTCATTTTATCATGTCATACTGCTTGTAAAATAATCTTGTTCCGACGTTGTTGTATATCTCTAATAATTGTATTTTTAAAGAGAATCTCCTGTTGATAATGTTGACCGTACTGACTTTAGTCTCCCTGTGGCACTCTGTTCTGTCACGGTGAGGAAATAAATAAAAGCATAATAAAGATATCCATTCAGACATGTTATTAAGTCTAACGCTTGTGTTGGATGCCTCAATATAGTAACAAAATACTTTACATCAGTTGGGTTTTACATCAGTGTATTTTTTTATTCAAGGATGAAATCACAAAATACATGACTGCCTCATCAATAAGCATATTTATATATCTCATTACTTCCTCAAAGTGTTAAGTGCCCCTTAAACATCAAGTGTTACTTAAATATATCTTAGCTGTATTGGCCATGTCAGGTACAGCAGTGGGAACCTCTGGTCTGAATAGGTCAAATCTCCATCTACCTGCTGATAGTGAGGTTTCTTCATGCCTGGGCTCAGTATAACCACCCAGAGGGGTCTATTATAATGCAAGTTCAATGATTTAAACAGCTAACTTGCCAAAATATTCAGACTATTATACTTTTGTAGATAAGCATGAAATGAGGATGGTGTAATTGACTGAACAACCAAAATCACATACCTAAGTTGACCTTTTAATTGATGTTTCTGGTTGTTAATCAAAGTTAGCTGGCTAACTCATGAATCCTGCTCTGTCGTTTTGCCCTCATGATGTAATTTTGATAATGCAAAACAATGGATTTAATCAGTTATGTACACAAGCGTTGTAGACTTTTCATGGATCAACAGACAACTTCACGAAGTTGTAATACTGAAGAAACACTTGGGTAAAATAGTTTGAACATTTTCAAAGCAGAGCAAACCAACAAACCCTGTGTTGTTAGGCTGGGCCCATAGCAACAGGCTGTGATGTGATTGGTGGATGGATAAGGGAGTGACTTTGGTCACATCAGATTCCCATCTGATTGACAGCTTTCATTGAGTCACTGCTTGAAGTGGTAGAAAAACAACGTATTGTGTTTGTTGGGTTAAATGTATAAAGAACTTAAAAATGCCTTCCCTATCAGCAGCTCAAAGGCTACAAGGTAAAGAACTATTTTCAGGGAACCCCAAATCAGCATCAAACACGGTTCTGTTTTAGCTTAGAATATTAAGTGTTTTAAGCCATGTAGAGGTTATATATTTAAAAAGTGTTAGGGGTCAATAAATATCTAAACTGTTAAAGTAGTGCAAATCAAATATAGTAGGACCCCCCCCCCCCTGACAGGTATGTGTAGACTGTTAGCTATGCTGAACTGGTTCCCAGTATACGGCCCTGGTTCCAGTGTGTACTGTAGTACTGGTATGGTACTTGTGTGTGGTAGTGGTTTCAGTGGGGCTGGAAGGTCTTGGCCAGATCCTCCATCACACTCATGAACTTCTGCTGCTCCAACTGGGAACTGTGGGTCCAGGCCAGGGGCAGGTGGGCCGACACCATCCTCCGATCTGACACACACAATACAATCTGTTTTACAACCTGGTTGGTTAAAAGATAAACATTTACTATTCACATTGTGATTGATCCATCCTATAGCCATGTCAATGAAGTTAGCTAGAAAATACAGTTCAACCAAACCGTAGGCCTAGCTGTTGACCACAGATCCCCTGACATGTATTGTGTACATGCAGGCACAGAGATGAGAGGAGGTGTCTGTGTTAGTGAATCTATTGAAGTGTTTCTTTTCTATCCTGCTGTGCTGGGGAAGGTCACTGAGGTCGCCGCATTGGAGGGAGAGGGCATGTGTCAGAGGGGGGTTCCACTGTACTCTCTGGCAGTATCTGGTACCGAGAGCTCCAGCTGCAGTGGCCCAATGCCAGAAACCCAGCCCAACCCACCGCCCGCTTGCTATCTCCAACCTTCCCCATCCTCTCATGCCCTCAGTCCAACCCACACAGACAAACACTGCATTCAGACAGCACTTGTCTTCTTTCTCTCCTTCTTCCCCACTCTCTAAACCCCTACCATACACTCCAAATATCCTCTCTCATCTCTTTCTCTCTCTGTCACTATTCTTCTTTCTCTCCCCTTTCCCTCTCCTTCAACCTCTTTTCTCCAATTCTGACTGAGGTCCACTGTACCGAGAAGCCTGGCTGTTTTAAAGAGCTCTTGTTTTCTCCAGAAGCACATATTGAGAACGGGTTGTAAGGAGAGAGAGCGTGTGGATCTGACAGTTAACCCATGACACTCTACGCTAGACCTCACTTTGCTGTCTTACTGTAGCTTTCTCTCTCGCTCGCTCTTCTAGTCATGACCTTAGATACTTTACCATGTAACACATATTAAATTGTTACCTGTAATTGCTAAACAAATGGGACGATCCCATTCTTCAGACAATGCTTCACTTTGTTTGTGATACTTAATTTAGAACTTGTGTGTTCTGTGTCTCTTACTGCCTACCCTGGAAGAAGCTTCCGCTGGGCTTGGTGGCAGCGGCCTCTGAGATGGCCAACCACACCGCGGTGTCAGCCCCCTGCTCCGGGGTCCTCATACTGTCCTTCATAGACTGGTGGAAGTCAGGCATGGCATTGGCCACCGCTACAACTCCAGAGAGAGAGACGGGTCAGTAACACAGTTATCTTAGTGTATTATGGTCAAAACTGTTTTAGATGATATTAAAACAGCATTGGTCAACCTCCAAATGTGGATATGTGTTTACAATGTTGTCATACTTAGAACCAAAGATGTTTGCTGCTGGTGATTATGTAGTTGTGGTGTATTGATACAGTACCCGGCGTGTCCACCCAGCCAGGGTGCATCACTGAGAAGTGGACGTTGCTATGGGTCTTGGCCCACTGCTCTGTCATCACCACCTGTTGCCTCTGAAACACACACAATACATACACACACACACACTAGTAGCTGGGACCAGTTCAAGCACAAATCTCAAACGTGTCATGACTGTCCTGATCAGGTCAAGTTACAGGAGACCACAACCCAACAGAGGAGGAGAGATCTAGGGGTCTGAAGATGTGGGGGTTTTATGACCCCTCACGCCCCTGGTAAATCTCAGGCCACAGACAAATTATTTTGTCCTGTTACTATGGAGAACCAGCCTCAGAACATTAAACATGAAATAAAGGGACCTTGGAACAATGGTTTCCGTCAGCCACAATGGTGGTCATGACGATAGATGGAATATGAAAATGTATGTCATTTTTGTTTTGTTATTAAAGGTTAATAGATGACGTTATTACGAAAACATTGTAACGTCAACAGTTTACCTAGTATATGTTTGATGTTTATACATTGTACGTTGTATTGAAAATGCCCAAATCAAAGAGAATGTTTTGGGAAAGATGAAATGTGAAGTTAGTTGTCTAAAATTGGATTTGAGTCAAATCTAGACCTTGCCCTCATAACTTGGTACGCCCAGAGAATTTCCCTAAAGGCGGTTACGCCCACTTCTCACCCAAGGATATAAAACCTGTGAGTAAAGAATTTACAGACAAGACCACGTGACCCAAGCTGCAGCCAAGGTCTAAAAAGTGAACAAACCCAAAACGCAACCCAAGTTTGAAGACAAATAAATATTTTTCTACCCAAGCTACGGATGAGTAGCTGTGTCTAAGCGGGTGAATTCAAGTCGAACCACCTAGCCTCCATCTCCCATCGAATTGTGGTATCTACACTGTTTCATTCCAACGCTGTGAGCTCTGAGCTACAGAGTTGTCTGTCCTCAGAAGACCCCTTCCAGAGCAAGTTTGAGGGAACAGACTCCTAAGACAAAAGGACACTGACATCGGGAGGACGATCAGAGAGGTGCATCATCGAGCAGCTGAACGGTCCCTTGAACGGTCCACACAGAGAATCCTCTGAGATCTTCCTCACGTAATTACATCATTATATTCTGGCCCATAAGAGCGACAGTTTGGGGCTAGGGTTAGAATAAGCATAGCTGACAAATTCACCCAAATGTATATTTCTCTCATGTACTTTCTGTTTTCTCTCTCTCTCTGAAATCCCCGTTGTGGGTAACGCGCCATAGTGTGTGGGCCCGTTATACTAAGTTCTAATCAATAGCCTATAATGTGTTTTGTCTATGTGTATCATCATTTTAGCTTTCTCGTAAATAAATATTCAACTAAAAATTGGTGTGTTACGAACTCATTGGTGAGACCCGGGTCCGTGCAGATTCACGGACTATAAGATGTTCAAAACGATATTCTGATATTCTTTGAGTTCATTTGGGAAATAGAAACTCAATAAAAACTAGTTTTCCCATGGTGTTCCAGGTTAATGAGTTAATAATTGCTTGATTCAGATAATCACGCAATTAGTAACTTTTAATCATTCGATGAACAACAGTCGTCACATTAACTAATACAACGTCATGAAAAACGCAACATTAAAATCGGACCTAGACCATGTCACACAAGCACAGACCAGCAAGAGACCACATTATGCATTTAATGGAATTGTCTCCAACCTTGTATGGCTCACTGGGGCCAAGCTTCCTCCTGCCATCCAGAACCTCTATACTAGGCGGTGTCAGATGAAGGCCCAAAACTGTGTCAAGGACTCCAGCCACCCAAGTCATAGACTGTTCTCTCTGCTACCTCACGGCAAGTGGTAAAAGAGTACCAAGTCTAGGTCAAAAAGACTCTTTAACAGCTTCTTCTCCCAAGACATAAGACTGCTGAACAATTAATCAAATGGCTACCTGGACTGTTTACATTGCCCCCCCCCCCCTTAATGACCTTAATTACCTTGACTAACCTGTAACCCCACATATTGACTCGATACTCCACTGTATATAGCCTCGTTATTGCTATTGTATTGTGTTACTATTTGTAGTTTTCTTAACTCTTATTTTCATAAATAAGCATTTCACAGTAAGGTCTACACCCTCTGTATTTGGCGCATGTGACAAATAGCATTTGATTTGATGTCTGACGCAACAAAATGTGACATGTGAGGCCCTGCTCCCTCGCCCTCCCACTCCCCCGCCCTCCTGTCCCCCTGCTCCCCCGCCCTCCCGTTCCCCTGCTCCCCTGACCTTGTGCTGTGCGTAGACCATGGTGCCGTCATAGCGACCTATTTCTGTCTGCAGGTTCCCTGTCCTCAGCTTCTGGACCAGCATCCCTCCAGATGAAACTGTGATCTGAGGAGGAGGATTTAGTAAAATTACATCTAAGGACAATAACCATCAGTGGTGGTGCCAGTGGGTTGTGGGTTTCAAACTCACCACTCTTGGCTCTGCACTCTTCTCCAGTAAGGGAATCAGGCCCCTGGTCAGGATATACACACCTACAGATAGAGAGAGATGTTTGTCTTTAAAAGGGTATTGAGACTGAAGTATTCACATTCACCTCTCTCATTGACTCACCCATGACGTTACTGGCAAAGCTCTTCTCCAGCCCCTCAGCGTTCACATCCCTCTCACTCATGATGCAGCCTGCATTATTTATCTGTTCACACCAATCAGTCAGTAAATAATCCTACATTATGAATACTGTACACATGTGATAATACATCAAACATGGGAAGAAGCCCTACATTATGGGAAGGATGAAAGACAGAGGGAGCGAGAGACAGAGAAAGAACGAGAGACAGAGAGGATGATGATGAAAGGCAGGGTGATGAATAGAGGGAGAAAAATATATGTTACAAGGTTATCACTTTGAGTCAAACATATGTTCATCACTCACCAGTACATTCAAGGCTTTGTACTTCCTCTTGAAGGCCTCTGCAAACTCCCAAACCTTCCGTGTCTCAGACAGGTCCAGAATGTGGACATATATTTCCTGAAATTACATGATTATTACACTCTGGTTTATAATATCCAAACAGTGTAAAAAGTCCTCCACACAAACAATTTGAAGGTGAGAGAGAGGCCCAAACTCATTCACTTTATTTCCTGACTCCTTGACAATGTCAGCCCTGGCCTCCTCTGCTTTGTCCTTGTTCCTGCACACCATGTGAACTGTACCACCTGTAGACGGGATGGGGGGATAACAGTAGAGCAAGAGTGGCTGAACCAGCGGTGTATTCAGTGCGGTGAAACGTGATGATTCTCTTCCTCCAAAGACACACATGCACACACTCAACTCACTCACACACTCTCTCTCCTCTACAGACGCACACCGTACCTCTCTTGGCGATGGCCATGGCTGTAGCTCTCCCTATGCCACTGTTGGCTCCGGTGATCATGAAGACCCTGCCTGCCATGGACACCTCCAGGTCCTTTTCCACAAAGTGTTTGGCGGCAGAGAGGAACGCACTCCTGCAACACACACACAGTTAGACAGACAGCGGTTAGGTGGAGGATATCAATCTACTGCTCCACTCCACAGGGAGGTAGAGGGGGACTGAGGAGCTCAGTAACAATACACCCTTTTCCACTTGAAATGATTGAATGATCGATTGAAAACAGATTATAAGAAAGTAGGTCAGTGCCAGCGCACATAGATGTCCTGGGGTCAGATAGATGCTGTCTCCCGCTCCAAACCTAAAATGGAGCAAATTCCAAACAGTTTAGATATTCAATCAGCAAGACAAAGGTCTAACAAAGGGAAAGACTGTTGCATCATCTCTTAGGTAATGTGAGAAGGAGAGAGGAGGCGGTTCTGAGGCCACCGCTGGTGACACCGACAGCGGCCTGTGTGCCGCATCAAGGGGTTCAATGGCAGCCATTGTTCCCAATGGGGGATTAAGGGAGCAAGGCGGTGCTGTGCTTAGGGATTGTTTTTGGCTAAATGCATGCTCTGTTTGGTGGTGTCATGCAGTGTAAACACTAGTGGAGTCCAGGGTAAGGGAGACTGGTTGGTCTCTGCAAGAAAACACAACATTGAACAAAGGAAGTGCTGAATAAATGTCAAAGACACCTCTTCAGTTGGATTTGATTGCTTTGTTTTAGAATGAGGAAAGGCAGTGTGTGGTCTGATGCTATGTTTTGTATTTAAAAATAAAATAATGTTTTGGTCTGATGCTATTGATAAGCCATTTATCAACAGTTCCACATGACGGCCTTGACTTGAGCTGGTGGATTTCCAAATAAGATTGCAAGCTTTATAGTAAGCATTGATAACCCAATTTATTTAGTAATATGATGGCAAAAAGTAAACAGTTCTTCAACAGTTTTGTCCATTTAGCGGTTTTGACGCCACACATCAGTAAAGTCTCAGGCCTATCCTGATTTGTTTTGCCTATCCTGATTCTTAATCAATGAGGGTAAAACAAATCTAGAATCTATCTGAAACACTGTGATTAATTGAATACTATCATGCCAAAGGATGAACACACATACAAACAAAGAGAGAGAATATACACATTGTTCTGGAAATAGGAAAGATGTCTTTTGTATTATTCCGTTTTATACATTTTATTGATTTAGTTTATATTTGTGACATTTGTAGCCAGGGATTTAATTCCATGAAATCAACCATAACAAATGTGTGCGTATGGACCCAAAAGGTGTGGGACCAGTTATCAGTTGCCTACTGTTCTCCAGAGCAAATATAAAAGCATGAAAGATGATGATGACAGACACACCATAGCATAGCGAATCTTACCTGGTGAATTCAGTCATTCCTTTCAGAAACCAAGCAGAGTTGCGGTAAAGAGACATCGTTGTATTACCCATGGAATCCTCTCGTCCCGTCGTCTGTTATTGCACTCTCTCCTCCGGTTTTATCTTGGGCCAAACCCACGTGTTTGAATTTACATTGGATGACACCTTCGGCCACCCAGCGGCGACTAGGGAACAATAACTGAAGCACAATGAAATTCAGTGTCAACTGGTGTCAGCTCGACACTGTCCTTGATGTCTATAGGATTGAATGAATGAAATAAAATATATTTCCTACTGAATCTTCAATAGGCTTACATGGCAAATTCATTATTCGCTTGCACAGCATTTCAAATGTAAATTAAATGTATTTCAACAACCGCATATTTCAGTAACAGAATAACATTTTATCAGGGAATTATTGATAACGCTTCTGGGGGAAATTAAGCTATTGTCGGTTTTTATAGGCATGTAGGCTCCAATAGAAAAAGCCCAAATAACACTCAATGTGTCTGGAAATGAAAGAATAGACACACAAACACATCATTTGATTTGACAAGCAGGATGGTTTCTATATTTTATCCCAAACCAGAGTGTACAGTACACTGCAATCCACCTTTCCCAGGAAAGCTCCTGCGACAGGTGTGAACCAATCTCGACCAAGCAAAGCGAAAAACGGGGTGCGGCACAGTCTAGAGAAGGTGTGGTTTCGCAATTTAACCCACAGCATTGTGGGAAGGTTGACGATGCCTCGTCCATATGAATCATTTTTACGCAATAATTTAGATAACATATTTTTCCTCAAGATTCGGCCTTAGCCTCACATTCCAGCTTCACGATGGTGAGTCAAATGTCGTCATTTGGTTCCATGTTCAAGTTTTGACATATTTTACAGGGCAAGTAGGGGGGCAAGCTCTCTTTATAGCATGCACCTGTCCAAAAGGTGAGTAACCTACTGTAACTAACTGTGTGGTCAATGGTGCTCCAGCACACTTAGTTCCTTTGGCTGGTCATTGAACTTGAGTCTTGTCGCCTGAACCTGTTTGCCCAGAGGCTACATTAGCCTAAAGAAGCGTTGCTGTCATGTTTTTATAGTAGAACGTCTTGAAAGTCAAACTGGCCTTAACTGGCCATTATAAGGCTGTCCGTGGAGAATTGTGAAATATTGTTTATGTCTGGCACAACAACCACTTATCAGTTAGAAGTGTTGTTTGGATTGCAACACATCTAGGCATAATGAGTATAATTGTGGGGTGTGTTCAAAGTGTCTGAGTATGTGTGAGTGAGTAGCCTTCATGAATATGTCAATTTGTGCGTTACATGAGCATACTATGTATTATTCTGTGTATGTGAATACGTATTAATGCAGTTACTGATTAACTAGGTCGTTAACAACATGGTTTGACACACTTCAATCTGTTGCCTGCAATAATACCCATTCTAGTCATTCTATTTCTATGATTTGTGTCCAAGTGGGTCAACTTCCTGCCCCCTCTCCCCACAGTTGCGCTTCCTGCTGCTGTTCAGCCGGCAGGGGAAGCTCCGACTGCAGAAGTGGTTCACTCCGGTGACAGAGAGAGAGAAGAAGAAGGTGATCAGGGAAATGACTCTGATGGTGCTGGCTCGCCCTCCCCGCTCCTGTAACTTCCTCCACTGGAGGGACCTCAAGATTGTTTACAAGAGGTGACTGAGGAAGTAGATTCTCTGTTTGGGGCTGGATCTGTCTGTGGTTTACCTTTGATCTCTTATACCCCCTTCTCTCTCTCTTTGATTTGGTTTATTTGGCAGATTATTTGTTTTCCTATTTTTGACTTCTGTCTTTTCTTTTGTCTGTTTCTCTGCCCTATTGCTGTCTGTTTCTCTGTTGACCCCTATTGCTGTCTGTTTCTCTGTTGACCCCTATTGCTGTCTGTTTCTCTGCTCTATTGCTGTCTGTTTCTCTGCCCTATTGCTGTCTGTTTCTCTGTTGACCCCTATTGCTGTCTGTTTCTCTGTTGACCCCTATTGCTGTCTGTTTCTCTGCCCTATTGCTGTCTGTTTCTCTGCCCTATTGCTGTCTGTTTCTCTGTTGACCCCTATTGCTGTCTGTTTCTCTGTTGACCCCTATTGCTGTCTGTTTCTCTGTTGACCCCTATTGCTGTCTGTTTCTCTGTTGACCCCTATTGCTGTCTGTTTCTCTGCCCTATTGCTGTCTGTTTCTCTGTTGACCCCTATTGCTGTCTGTTTCTCTGTTGACCCCTATTGCTGTCTGTTTCTCTGTTGACCCCTATTGCTGTCTGTTTCTCTGTTGACCCCTATTGCTGTCTATTTCTCTGCCCTATTGCTGTCTGTTTCTCTGTTGACCCATATTGCTGTCTGTTTCTCTGTTGACCCCTATTGCTGTCTGTTTCTCTGTTGACCCCTATTGCTGTCTGTTTCTCTGCCCTATTGCTGTCTGTTTCTCTGTTGACCCCTATTGCTGTCTGTTTCTCTGCCCTATTGCTGTCTGTTTCTCTGTTGACCCCTATTGCTGTCTGTTTCTCTGTTGACCCCTATTGCTGTCTGTGTTTCCCCCCTTTCACTATTGTCTCTGGGCTGGAACAGACTATGGTGCCTGTGTACTGTAGGGGTGTGGAGGGAGGGAGGAAGGGGGTAGGAGGAAGGGGGTAGACTGGAACCATCCTTGGCCCTTTTTATTAGTGTTTAACCTCTTAAAATCCTTCCTACTTACCCACAAAAACAAACAGATGCACAAGTTAAATAATCAAATTTTATTGGTCACATACACATGGTTAGCAGATGTTAATGCGAGTGTAGCGAAATGCTTGTGCTTCTAGTTCCGACCATGCAGTAACATGTAATCTAACAATTTCACAACAACTACCTTATACACACAAGTGTAAAGGAATTAATAAGAATATGTACATAAAAATATATGGATGAGCGATGGCCGAACAGCATAGGGAAGAAGAAGCAGTAGATGGTATAGAGTACAGTATATACAAATGAGATGGGTAATGTAGGGTATGTAAACATTATATAAAGTGGCATTGTTTAAAGTGGCTAGTGATACATTTATTACATCCATTTTTTTAAATTAAAGTGTCTAGAGATGAGTCAGTATGTTGGCAGCAGCCACACACATCCGTGATGTGTACACCGAGGAACTTGAGACTTTCCACCCTCTCCATTACTGTCCCGTCGATGTGGTTAGGGGGCTGCTCCCTCTGCTGTCTCCTGAAGTCCACGATCATCTCCTTTGTTTTGTTGACATTGAGTGTGGGGTTATTTTCCTGACACCACACTCCGAGGGCCCTCACCTCCTCCCTGTAGACTGTCTCGTCGTTGTTGGTAATCAAGCCTACCACTGTTGTGTCGTCTGCAAACTTGATGATTGAGTTGGAGGAGTGCATGACCATGCAGTCATGGGTGAACAGGGAGTACAGGAGAGTGCTGAGAACACACCCTTGTGGGGCCCCAGTGTTGAGGATCAGAGGGGTGGAGATGTTGTTTCCTATCCTCACCACCTGGGGGCGGCCCGTCAGGAAGTCTAGGGCCCAGTTGCACAGGGTGGGGTCGAGATCCAGGGTCTTGAGCTTAATGACGAGTTTGGAGAGTACTAGGGTGTTAAATGCTGAGCTGTAGTCAATGAACAGCATTCTTACATAGGTATTCCTCTTGTCCAGATGTTTTAGGGCAGTGTGCAGTGTGATTGCGATTGTGTCGTCTGTGGACCTAACAATCATTTTTCCACCTCCCCCACACTAACTTTACAACTTCTAACTTGCACTGCTTTTCTTTCATTATTTGTGTTTTATGCATGAATATAATTGCTCACTGTTTGTTGTGGGCATTTCCGGCCTAAGTTTGCCCACTTTGCCAATGAAATAATTGGCAACATCAAATGGTTTTGTGATGAATAAGCCATCTGATTTGATGAAAGATGGAGTTGAATTTGTCTTTCTGCCCGTAATTTTTCCCATCATTCTTTATATCTTTGATCTTTGCTTCATAATGACGTTTCTTATTGTTGAGTTTAGTCACATAATTTCTCAATTTGCAGTAAGTCAGCCAGTCAGATGTACAGACAGACTTATTAGCCACTCCTTTTGCCCCATCTCTTTCAACCATACAGTTTTTCAATTCCTCATCAATCCATGGAGCCATAACAGTTATAACTGTCAGTCAGTACTTTGGGTGGTGGACCATTCTTAATACACACCGGAAACTGTTGAGCGTGAAAAACCTAGCAGCGTTGTGGTTCTTGACACACTCAAACCGGTGCGCCTGGCGCCTGGAACCTCTATAGTAAGGTGACTCTTTTGCATATAAACATAACAACCATAACCCTGTTCCTTGACCTCTAACCCCCTTGCAGGTATGCCAGCCTCTACTTCTGCTGTGGTCTGGAGGACCAGGACAATGAACTGTTGACCTTGGAGGTGCTGCACCGATATGTCGAGCTGCTGGACAAATACTTTGGCAACGTAAGCATGATGTACAGGCAATGCAGGTTAAGGTCTCTTTGGGGGACAATTGTTCAATATAACACAGGGAAAGTTCAGATTAAATTGGTGAATAGAAACTAAATGTGCTTTAAAAAATTTAAAAAAGTACAATCTTAATGATGTCTAATTCCTCTCATTGATGTGCTGTTGTCAGCCTGTCTGCTCTGCTGCAGGTCTGTGGGTTGGATAACATCTTTAACTTTGACAAGGCCTACATCATCGTGTGTGTACACGTTTTAGTTTACTATTCCCAAGAATAGTAAACAAACAAAAATTCAGATAAGTGAGGAAATTTTGCTGGTCCTCAGTAGGAAAAAAGGCATTTCAGGATTAGGGGTTAGGTTTAGGGTTAAGGTTGGGTGTTAGGGAAAATAGTATTTTGAATGGGAATCAATTAATGGTCCTCACAAGTATAGTAAGACATGGCTGTGTCTGTGCTTGTGCATGTGTGTGGTTATTAGAGAATTACATGAAAAGTGGAGGCTTGTGCTGAAAGTAAAATGAGTCAGTCAAATACATCAACAGAAGCATACAGACAAACAGACACTAGTTCAATCTAATTGTTACACTTTCAGATCACTTCTGTTTTGTCAGTGTATCAGGAATCAGGATCCATAGTAAACAAATCATACTCATCCTGAGTGCTGCCTCCTGACAAATGAAAGTGACTGCATCACCCTGATGTGCGACAGACAGGACTTGACAGGCAACCAAAATAAAAGACCACTGGCTGACGATAGCCCCGTCATAGGCACCTCCCATAGCGCACGGTCTCTTTCTGAAGTCCCCTACAACCCTGCCTCATTCTTTGGTCGATCTTGGGCGTGAGTCATCGATGGACTTTAACTGTGTACCTGTGCATGCACACTGCAGGTGTGTGAGCTGGACATCATCTTTAACTTTGAGAAGGCCTACTTCATCCTTGATGAGTTCCTGATGGGAGGAGAGATCCTGGAGACCTCCAAGACAGCTGTGGGCATTGCTATGGAGGAGGCAGAGACACTACAAGAGGTGACCCCCCCCCCCCCCCCCCCTCACACACACACAGTCACTTAAGTCTGACACACTTGCCAAAATATGTAAATATGTTTATTCTGTTCTCTTTACAGACAATGGAGGAGTATATGAGTAAACCGACCTACTGAACCAATAACAGTCGAACCTTAAGACTGAAGAATCCTTTCCTCAGTTGCCATAAGTGCCACAACATTTAACCTATTAAACTGTAATACACTCTTCCATTCAGACATCACACATAGTAATACACTCTTCCACTCAGACATCACACATAGTAATACACTCTTCCACTCAGACATCACACATAGTAATACACTCTTCCATTCAGACATCACACATAGTAATACACTCTTCCACTCAGACATCACACATAGTAATACACTCTTCCATTCAGACATCACACATAGTAATACACTCTTCCATTCAGACATCACACATAGTAATACACTCTTCCATTCAGACATCACACATAGTAATACACTCTTCCATTCAGACATCACACATAGTAATACACTCTTCCATTCAGACATCACACATAGTAATACACTCTTCCACTCAGACATCACACATAGTAATACACTCTTCCATTCAGACATCACACATAGTAATACACTCTTCCACTCAGACATCACACATAGTAATACACTCTTCCATTCAGACATCACACATAGTAATACACTCTTCCATTCAGACATCACACATAGTAATACACTCTTCCATTCAGACATCACACATAGTAATACACTCTTCCATTCAGACATCACACATAGTAATACACTCTTCCATTCAGACATCACACATAGTAATACACTCTTCCATTCAGACATCACACATAGTAATACACTCTTCCACTCAGACATCACACATAGTAATACACTCTTCCATTCAGACATCACACATAGTAATACACTCTTCCACTCAGACATCACACATAGTAATACACTCTTCCATTCAGACATCACACATAGTAATACACTCTTCCACTCAGACATCACACATAGTAATACACTCTTCCATTCAGACATCACACATAGTAATACACTCTTCCATTCAGACATCACACATAGTAATACACTCTTCCATTCAGACATCACGCATAGTAATACACTCTTCCATTCAGACATCACACATAGTAATACACTCTTCCATTCAGACATCACACATAGTAATACACTCTTCCATTCAGACATCACACATAGTAATACACTCTTCCATTCAGACATCACACATAGTAATACACTCTTCCATTCAGACATCACACATAGTAATACACTCTTCCATTCAGACATCACACATAGTAATACACTCTTCCACTCAGACATCACACATAGTAATACACTCTTCCATTCAGACATCACACATAGTAATACACTCTTCCACTCAGACATCACACATAGTAATACACTCTTCCATTCAGACATCACACATAGTAATACACTCTTCCATTCAGACATCACACATAGTAATACACTCTTCCATTCAGACATCACACATAGTAATACACTCTTCCATTCAGACATCACACATAGTAATACACTCTTCCATTCAGACATCACACATAGTAATACACTCTTCCATTCAGACATCACACATAGTAATACACTCTTCCACTCAGACATCACACATAGTAATACACTCTTCCATTCAGACATCACACATAGTAATACACTCTTCCACTCAGACATCACACATAGTAATACACTCTTCCATTCAGACATCACACATAGTAATACACTCTTCCACTCAGACATCACACATAGTAATACACTCTTCCATTCAGACATCACACATAGTAATACACTCTTCCATTCAGACATCACGCATAGTAATACACTCTTCCATTCAGACATCACGCATAGTAATACACTCTTCCATTCAGACATCACGCATAGTAATACACTCTTCCATTCAGACATCACGCATAGTAATACACTCTTCCATTCAGACATCACACATAGTAATACACTCTTCCATTCAGACATCACGCATAGTAATACACTCTTCCATTCAGACATCACACATAGTAATACACTCTTCCATTCAGACATCACACATAGTAATACACTCTTCCATTCAGACATCACACATAGTAATACACTCTTCCATTCAGACATCACACATAGTAATACACTCTTCCATTCAGACATCACACATAGTAATACACTCTTCCATTCAGACATCACACATAGTAATACACTCTTCCATTCAGACATCACACATAGTAATACACTCTTCCATTCAGACATCACACATAGTAATACACTCTTCCATTCAGACATCACACATAGTAATACACTCTTCCATTCAGACATCACACATAGTAATACACTCTTCCATTCAGACATCACACATAGTAATACACTCTTCCATTCAGACATCACACATAGTAATACACTCTTCCACTCAGACATCACACATAGTAATACACTCTTCCATTCAGACATCACACATAGTAATACACTCTTCCATTCAGACATCACACATAGTAATACACTCTTCCATTCAGACATCACACATAGTAATACACTCTTCCATTCAGACATCACACATAGTAATACACTCTTCCATTCAGACATCACACATAGTAATACACTCTTCCATTCAGACATCACACATAGTAATACACTCTTCCATTCAGACATCACACATAGTAATACACTCTTCCATTCAGACATCACACATAGTAATACACTCTTCCATTCAGACATCACACATAGTAATACACTCTTCCATTCAGACATCACACATAGTAATACACTCTTCCATTCAGACATCACACATAGTAATACACTCTTCCATTCAGACATCACACACAGTAATACACTCTTCCACTCAGACATCACACATAGTAATACACTCTTCCATTCAGACATCACACATAGTAATACACTCTTCCACTCAGACATCACACATAGTAATACACTCTTCCATTCAGACATCACACATAGTAATACACTCTTCCATTCAGACATCACACATAGTAATACACTCTTCCATTCAGACATCACACATAGTAATACACTCTTCCATTCAGACATCACACATAGTAATACACTCTTCCATTCAGACATCACACATAGTAATACACTCTTCCATTCAGACATCACACATAGTAATACACTCTTCCATTCAGACATCACACATAGTAATACACTCTTCCATTCAGACATCACACATAGTAATACACTCTTCCATTCAGACATCACACATAGTAATACACTCTTCCATTCAGACATCACACATAGTAATACACTCTTCCATTCAGACATCACACATAGTAATACACTCTTCCATTCAGACATCACACATAGTAATACACTCTTCCATTCAGACATCACACATAGTAATACACTCTTCCATTCAGACATCACACATAGTAATACACTCTTCCATTCAGACATCACACATAGTAATACACTCTTCCATTCAGACATCACACATAGTAATACACTCTTCCATTCAGACATCACACATAGTAATACACTCTTCCATTCAGACATCACACATAGTAATACACTCTTCCATTCAGACATCACACACAGTAATACACTCTTCCACTCAGACATCACACATAGTAATACACTCTTCCATTCAGACATCACACATAGTAATACACTCTTCCATTCAGACATCACACATAGTAATACACTCTTCCATTCAGACATCACACATAGTAATACACTCTTCCATTCAGACATCACACATAGTCTGTTTTATATAAGCACTTTCTAAAAGATGCATTAGGAGTTTTAGAATTCAGGAGTTTGTTTTAAAACACAGTTTAACTTTTTTTACTTTGAGATTTTTTTGTGTTATTAGTTTAAACTATTTTATAATGACCTTATATTTGATAGGATCGTACAGGTTTTAAAAAATTGTAGCCTACTTTGCCTTATGTGATTTTCAAGCAAATCAATGTTATTTTAGAATAGTTGCAGCTGCTTTTTCAAATGTTTTAATTCAGTTGTGAGTTGATACAAAGGATGGTAACAACATTACCATTTTGAAAGTCACATTTATTATTTGAATTCTATGTTGGCTAACGTAGCCATTGCCTACTCAAGCATAGTGCCTTATTGTAATATGTATCAGTAGTCAAGCTCTAGCCAGAGGGTTCTAAGGCTGAAGTTAAAGGTGGACATTTTGGAAAGTGTTGCAATACCGTTAAAGTTGTACTGTCTGAGTAGTTTTTTTGTTTCCAGAATAGTATTTTAAATTTTAGTTGGAGTACGTTGTTTCCAACTTTTGAAAATTGATTATTGCTACTTTTATTGCTACTTTATTAGACTATCTCTTGGTTTTATAGCTGGAATTGACTAGAACTACACTGCTTGCCCCAGGCTAAGTTCGTTGCAACCTGAGTTGACCCATGGTGCTAAAATCATAGAAATAGAATCTCATTCTGTGTGTCAGAAATGCCCAATTTCACATTTGCTCATTATTGTAGCTCCAAATGGATTACAATATACTACTAGCTTACCTGTCAAACTAAGATATTTGATTGATCGAGGCTACATGTTGTTGCTGACACATTGAGGCAGATCGTGTTTTGAATGTGCTATTCTGCAGCCTGTTCACCATCTCTGTTCATCATCTCTGTGTGCTCCAAATGAGTAAACACTACACAGTAAGGAAAAAATAAAGTCCATGCTTTATTCATCTCATAGGTCACACATTACCGAACACATGTACGAAATATCATTTACGAGGAAGAACACAAGTGGATGTGAAGAATCCAACACTGATTCGGCTACATGTGCACTCAAATGTATGGCTATTTTGAAGTGGTGTGTTGTGTTTTATCTAGCCTATCAAAAACATTGAATATTATGCCACACACCCAGTTACAACCATCAATAGGCACTAACCTTATAGCTACATCAGATCAAGTTCATGTATAAATTGGCTATTAAAGCATGAGCTGTAGTAAATCTACTGAAGAGACTAAACTCCATTGCATGTATTTATTTTTCAAAATACTTTATTATGATTCCCCCCCCCATCAAAAACAATTATATCATATGTAGCTGCATCTCCCCCATCTACATTCCTTTGGCAGTTTTTGCGTAAAGGTCCTTATCTTCGCCCTCTTCGGTCTCTGGGTTCAGATAGCTTAGAACTTTCAGCAGCATGTCGTCATCCAAGCCATGCATTTGCAAAGCACCGCCTGTGTCCTCGGGTTCTGACTGCCTTTTCTGAGGCTGGCTTTTGTCTGAGTCCATTTGGTCAAAGTAGTCCTGTACCGCCTGCTCGAACTTTCCCAGCACAAGCTTATCGTCTTGTGAGGGAGGCTGCGATGCGCGCTTTTTTTGGTCTGCCTTGTTTGCTGCCTGCGGGTACTGCACCAACATCTGGGCAGCCAGATACGTCTCCAGCTCGTCTTCGTCGACAGCGTTGTCGTAGTCGCCCTTTCCTTTCTCTGGGACGTTTGGCTCAGAGAACATGTAGTCTTTCTGCCTTCCAACTGGTGCATAAAACCTTAATGGTGGGCTTGTATGCTGTTTCTGCTTCTTAAGCGCGGGTGTGTTCTGATTTGCCACACTTCCCAGCCCGAGGATTTTTTGAATGTCTTCTGTGTTTATTTCGTATGGGACGTTGCTTGTTTGGGTCTCAGGCAGCCGTCTGTTGAAGAATGTCTCTAGAGGGATCTTTTTTTTCTTAGGGTAGATCTGAGTTGGTTTGTCCTCTACCCTGGCCAGATCGTTGGGTGTCCGAGAATGTGCTTGTGTCCTCAGGGGTGTCCTGTCCTGTTTTGTCATCTCCCCACTCTTCAGCATGTTCATCAGGTCTTCTGGTGGGATCTGTAGTTTCTGGGAGATTTGGATGAGCTGGTAAATGGCTTGTGGATCTACCGGCTTGTCGCTGTACAGAGTTTGAGTTGCCCTCCTTTCTTCCCTCTCCTCTTCTTCTAGCTCTCTCTTCCGCTCCTCCTGCTCTGTTTTCTCTAACACTTTCAGAAGGTAGTAGTCGACCAGTTTGGTGATGTCATCTGCGTCATGTTCTCCCAGACCCGGGTGGCTCGATCGCTTGACCTCATCAATCTCCTCATCTTCATTATCATCATCCTCTTCATCATCCTCCAAGCCTCTGTCGAACTCCTGCCTGTTGTCACTCTCCTCGTCCTCCGTCTCCACCTGTTCCTCTAAGGGTGCCCAGTCCTCTCCCCCCATCACATCCTCATAGGCCAGATTCCTCACCCGGAACATGTCGTCATCATCATCCTCTTCATCATCCTCAGTATGGCGTTTGTGCCCAGCCTTGGCGTTGGCTATCCTCCCCAGTTCCTCAAACACAGACTGCAAGTTGGCCAGGTTCTGGGGTGTGTACTTCCCTTCCATGTTCTCATTGGTGCGTTTGAAGGGGCTCTCGCGGCCTGGGGCTCTGCTTTCTTCCTCACCGTCCTCATCTTCAAACATCAGTGGGTACTTCCTGTGAGGCCGGTTGGTATGCTGCTGCTGTGACCATGGATATGACACGCCCTCTCCCAACTGGCTCTCCTCATTCCCCGGTCTCTGCCCTTTGCCCAGAGTGTGGCGGGCTACACTGGGCCTCACAGGGGCTGGCTTGGGGCCCTTCTCGGTCTGCTGGAGGGTACTCAGCACCGCCTGCAGCCACTCCTGGGTCTTTTCCTCCTTGTTGCGCTCCCCTTCCTCATCCTCCTCAGCCTGGTCCTGGCCGATATTACGCTGACTGGTCTGGGCAGGAGAGGCTAGCCTCAACATGGAGCGGAGTTTCTCTGAGTCTGTGTCCATGTTGGTGGTGTCGTAGTCTGGGGTGAGTGGAGCTGGCCCCCCTCCCCCGGTACGCTGGCGGAGGCTCTCAATGTACTCCAAGGCCTTGAGCATGTCTGCGTTGGTGGGGAGGTAGGGGGTGTCTACTTGCTGGGGGTCCAGCTCACTGCCTTTCAGTCTGTGTTCTCTGAGAGAGGCCCCCTGGACACTGCCAGAGCCCAGGAAGAAGAGGAGGAGCAGGGAGAAGAGGAAGGCCATCCCTACCGAGGAGAGCGTGGGGAGTGATGGCATGGTGTCTTCAGCCTGGAGACGACAGACACAACAGGAAGAGAAGTGTCAATGCTGACCTTTAGGTTTAGGATAAGATTTTTTCCACTGGTCAGACCATTATGTACATATTTATTTCAAACAAGAATATGTTAAAGGACTGTGCAGTCAATCGTGATTTTCTTGTGATTATATATATATTTCCACACTGAGGTTGGAATAATACTGAAAATTCATGCTGGAGAAATTGCTCTTTAATTTAACATAATCCCAGTAAAATACTTTACTGTTACCCAGAAATGATTTGATATTGAGATAAAATGGCTGCAATGGACGGTTTGTAATGACAAGGCCAGTTTAAATGCTTTTGTAATGATCAGCTCTCATGATCCTCATTTAAATTCTGAAACCTTTCCTTTTCAGACCTGCCATTTTATCCCGTTTGACGCTTCAGATATATTGCTATAGTTTACCAGTGATAGTGATATGCAATGCGATTTTAAGTCTCTGGATAAAAACGAATCTGTTGAATGCCCAAATTATTGTTTGCGGAGCAGTAATAGCATGGGTATTCAGCTCGCCTGTAAATCTCATTAGTTTTCAAATTGCTGCCTTCCGGAATGAGTCACAATCTAGTTGTCTAGGTAACCCTTCGGCTGATGCTGGCTGCTGTCGAAACACAACTACCTACACAAGACATCTCTAGCGCACAAAAACGCTGTTGTATTTGTTGCACGAGCTTTTTACTGATAAAATGCAATGGAACTTTATAATCATACACCTAATTGAGATAAAGGTATTGAACACGGCTATTTATAAACCAACTAGTGGATTAATTGGTTTTGAAATCAAATTATTGCTTAATTTAGGCTACTTATCAGTTTAGCCTACATAATTATTGAAAACAAACTATAATAAACTTTAGTTAGTCTAAGAATGACAACAGTTTATGTATCTCTTCACTGCGGCAGACCTGTTTGCAATGCATCAGGTTGGTTGCAAAGCTAAACGGATTTTAAAATGGACAAACATATTAAACGAACTGAAAATAGTCTAATTAAAATCAATTTTCTCAAAATAATAATAATTTCGATGTAGGCCCTGTGTAAAGTCTTACCTCTGCAAAATAGTTTCAATTGATCGTCGTGAGTGAATTTAGCATCTCTTTCTCAGTGTGAGCGCGAGCAGGGATTCTGTGTTCAGCACCAGGGACAGCTCCTCCCATTATATGAGGCGCCACCTGACTCGTGCGTCACTGCGACATACGCAATACTAGATCCAAAGAAACATACAAACCCAATTAGAACTGGCTCACATTTGTTAAATTATTTTATAATCTCTTAACCTCAACTTTCAATTGGAAGTGCTGTCATGTCTAATTATATTGGTTAACCAATAGTGATGAATATCTGGACATTAAGGACGTGATTAATTAGCCCACAGCACAATGTCTATTTAGATGGTCATAGACCTATACAACCATGCCCACGAGTTCGCCAGTGTATAGGCTAATTATAGATTACAGGCCCAGCTATAATAATTTGTACAGGGACATGAGACTACGTTAAGTATTTCGTATGCTACATAATGCTGCATTATTTGTGTTTACAACTAAACAGTTGTGTAGGCTATTACAGAAACGCTACACAACATTTTGGATAATAATCCTGGCCAAGCAAGGATAAATGAAACATCTATTGATTTAAAACATATTGGTAGAGATCACTTCCTGTTCCCGTATTGCGCCTCATCTCCTCCTAATCAGGTATCCTACCATAACGGCTGATGTTCGCAGTAAATTGTGATTTGTACCTATGCGTCAACAAAAAGGCGTTCGCGGGCGTCCCTCGTGACAGAGAGTAAAGTCCATCGATGACTCACTCACGCCCAAGATCGGCCAAAGAATGATGCGGGGTGATGAGGACTGCAGAGAGACCGTGCGCTATGGGAGGTGCCTATGACGGTGCTATCGTCAGCCAGTGGTAATTTATTTTGGTTGCCTGTCAAGTTCTGTCTGGCGCAGGTCAGGGGGAAGCCGTCAGTTTCATTCATACATTTAGTCGGGAGTCGGCACTCAGATGTGTACGGTAGTATGATTTGTTCACCTGATTCCAGATATGCTTTCAGATATCACTTCTGTTTTGCCATTATAACAATTAGAATAGACTGGTGTCTCAGTGTGTCTGTATGCTTTTGTTGACGTGTTTGGCTAATAGACCAACCATATTTTACATTCAGCACAAGCCTCCACTTCATGTAATTCCCTATTTACCGCAAGCATGCACACACACACACACACACACACACACACACACACACACACACACACACACACACACACACACACACCAAGCAGTAAAGGAAGTAAGGCTCAAGCAGCTTGGCTAATTGATTGTGGGGAGGCTCCGGGTAAACAGAAACCAATTACCACTCAGTTCCACCCTCTCCCTCCTCCTACAGCCCATCCGCCCAAAACACTGGCCTTTAAGGTCAAATAGAAACTTTCTTGCAGGCTTTTAATGAGCAGCAGTCTCAAGTGTAATTACAGTAATATACATATTGTTGTAATATCTGCATATCTTGTGCCATCTGTTTGATGTAATATCAAATTGTATCAGCCTATTAGAGAAACATAACCTGTTATCTCCAAGTGCCTCATACTAATCAACCTGCTTCATCCTAGGTCCTGGTTGTAGCCTGAAGTCTGATTTCAATAAGATAACATCAGTGAATTTCAGGCCAATTGGTTCTTAATGCTTGCTTGGCATCATATAGACATTGATCTGTAGTAGGCTATTGCTCTGTTCAGTATCAGGAATACCCATACATCTGACACATCTGTACTAATTCTATTTGAATTGATCTAATCAATCAAATTGATTCCAATGCCATACCAATTATCCATATCACATGCTGATGTCATATCATAGGGAAACTGCATCATGACTGATACTACTCCTTAACCCCACCTGTAAATGACCTGGCAGGGTGGAAGGAGGGAGAGAGAGGGATACATTGTATTGGTCTAGAAGCTTTGACGGCACTGTCTCAATGTTCAGGTGGGTCATGTCCCTCTTTGTGTACGTATGATATGGGCTGGTTGTCTCAACTGTTGTCTGCATGTGTTTGCATATATCTCTGTCTGTGTTGTGACTCATGTTCATGCCCCCACTGAATTCTGTACATTTGTGGCAATGGCAATTTGCTTCAGATATACATTTGTGTGTGTGAAGCACTTGAGTGTGGGAAGACTATGAAATTATTTCAATATACTCCAGCCTCCAGAGCCCCAGAACGCCATATGAATACTCATCAATGTGGCATAGGCCTTGTTATTGTGAGGGGATTTACAGGTAGATTACAAAGGTGTCAGTATTATCAAATACGTTTTTAATGTCATGTGCACAAGTACAGGGAAATGCCTTCCTTGCAAGCTCTAAACCCAACAATCCAGTAATCAATAATAATGTAATACTAAAAATAGCATAAGGTAGAACAGAAACACGAGAAATAAAATTAGAAAGAACATGAGAAATTATAGAGTAGATATGTATAGAGGGAACATGTCTAACCTTATGTGTAATTTGTGAGGCATCTGTGTGTGGTTGTAATTGTAGCTCGACATACGACTCTTACATAAATGTGCCCTTTTTTTATTTTTCTGTTTTCATCTCCAGCTAAAAAAGGAACACTATTTGTTTATTTCAACAAGAGGATGAGTCAGACGTAGCTTTTCTACTGACAGATTGTGCTCAGAGCGAGAAATCGGAGATGAACACAAACATCCTCTGCTGTTGGTGGATGTGAGATGAAAAGCAGCTTTATTTTCAAACTATAATTATGATGTAATGTTGAAAAAAGTGCATTAGTTTTCATTTTGTATGAGAGGATTGACGAGGGTGATTCAGCGATTGAGAGGACAATGAGGGAAGTACAGTACAGAGCCCCGAGGAACACCACCAATTCAAATATGTTCTTTAAAAAATATAGATGTCTCTGCTTTTTGTTGTTGAGTGCTCCAACTCCTTTCTACCTCAAATGATTCCTTTTTGGAGGTTTTTCTTGGTAAGCCTGTCTCAATCTACATGTCTTAACCAGCATTTCATGTTGATCAGTGATGACCCATCATTCAGGGCAGGTGGAGCCCCACCTGTTTTGAACCCCACATATCAGTTAGATTGCAATATAAAAAACATTTTGTTTAATAAAGCCGCATTAAAACATGGTCTCTTTTTTTTTAGCTTTCTCGAGTAAGGCAGCTCCAAACTGTAGGTCTTTCAGCCTAGCTCAATGCTTTTTGTGGTGGGGCAGCCAGCGGAAAATACAGATTGGCTCAGTGTTCTGTCACTCATGGGGACACTACATTCCCACCAAATCTAACGGTAGAGCTCGAGAATTCAAGTCCCTTGGGTGCTGCCATAGAGTTACATTAGAAGTGCCCATCCAAGAAGGTGCAAGGTCATTGGCTACAGATTGAATTACGTCAAATCACCTTATATCTACAGTAGCTTTGATTGGACTGACTTCATACGTTCAATCTTAGCTAGCAGTCATCATCGTGAATCAAGTCGACAATCTACTGGCAAATCCTTTTTAAAGCTTGTCATATGCAGGGAAATTATGAAGAGAAATGATAGATAAAACATATTGGTGCTCATTGGACATAAACAATACACAACACGTTGGAAATCGCCAATTCAACAATGAGTGGTTTGGAAGGAATCAGTGGCTAACTGCAAGCATTGCAAAGCAATCACTAGCCTGCTATTCAGTGGAGTGGGTTTGTGTTCCCAAATATGGGTTTAAGCATATCTTTTCCAAGGTTAAAATGATAAACATTCAACATTGGCCATGCTGTCAATCCAGCATGATTTATGCGCGCTCAAAACAACTAACTGGGAAATCTGACTTCAGTGAGTTCAAGACAACTGGGACCTCAGGAAAAAAACTAGCTCCGACTGGGAAAATACGTTTTGAATGGTTATCCAACTTGGAATTGTAAATCAGGAACTCGGGCCTCTTTCTAGAGCTATGACCAGAAGATCACTGACGTCATCATGATTCAACCTTGTTTTTTTTTAGTTCCCAGTTGTCTTGAAAGCACCATAAATCCAGAGAATGCCTGACATTGATGACAACATTTCCCTACGAAGGACCGCATCACCACCTTTCTGTTCAAGCGAGTACAGAACAACAAGGTGAATCCAAAAATCTATTTCAGTTGAAGTCTGAAGTTTACATACACTTAGGTTGGAGTCATTAAAGCTCATTTTTCAACCAATCCACAAATTTTTGTTAACAAACTATAGGTTTGGCATGTCGGTTAGGACATCTACTTTGTGCAAGACACAAGTAATTTCTCCAACAATTGTTTATAGACAGATTATTTCACTTATTCACTGTATCACAATTCCAGTGGGTCAGAAGTTTAGATACACTAAGTTGACTGTGCCTTTAAACAGCTTGGAAAATTCCAGAAAAGCTTCTGATAGGCTAATTTGACATCATTGGAGTCAATTGGAGGTGTTCCTGTGGATGTATTTCAAGGCCTACCTTCAAACTCAGTGCCTCTTTGCTTGATGTCATGAGAAAATCAAAATAAATTGAATACCTCCACAAGTCTGGTACATCCTTGGGAGCAATTTCCAAACGCCTGAAGGTACCACGTTCATCTGTACAAACAATAGTACGCAAGTATTAACACCATGGGACCACGCAGCCGTCATACCGCTCAGGAAGAAGACGTGTTCTGTCTCCTAGAGATGAACGTACTTTGGTGCGAAAAGTGCAAATCAATCCCAGAGCAGCAGCAAAGAAACTTGTGAAGTTGCTGGAGGAAACAGGTACAAAAGTATCTATATCCACAGTAAAACGTATATAAACATAAATGAAAAAAAGGCCACACAGCAAGGAAGAAGCCACTGCCTCAAGTCTGCCATAAAAAAGCCAGACTACAGTTTGCAACTGCACATGGGGACAAAGATTGTACTTTTTGGAGAAATGTCCTCTGGTCTGTTGAAACAAAAATAGAACTGTTTGGCCATAAAGACCATTGTTATGTTTGGAGGAAAAAGGGCGCTGAAGCTGAAGAACACCATCCCAACTGTGAAGCGTGGGGGTGGCAGCATCATGTTGTGGGGGTGCTTTGCTGCAGGAGGGACTGGTGCACTTCATAAAATAGATGGCATCATGAGGTAGGATAAGTATGTGGATATATTGAAGCAACATCTCAAAACATCAGTCAGGAAGTTAAAGCTTGGTCGCAAATGGGTCTTCCAAATGGACAATGACCCCAAGCATACTTCCAAAGTTGTGGCAAAATGGCTTAAGGACAACAAAGTCAAGGTATTGGAGTGGCCATCACAAAGCCCTGACCTCAATCCTATAGAACATTTGTGGGCAGAACTGAAAAAGCGTGTGCGAGCAAGGAGGCCTACAAATCTGACTCAATTACACCAGCTCTGTCAGAAGGAATGGGCCAAAATTCACCCAACTTATTGTGGGAAGCTTGTGGAAGGCTACCTGCATCGTTTTACTCAAGTTAAACCATTTAAAGGCAATGCTACCAAATACTAATTGAGTGTATGTAAACTTCTGACCAACTGGGAATGTGATGAAAGCAATAAAAGCTGAAATAAACCATTCTCTCTACTATTATTCTGACATTTCACATTCTTAAAATAAAGTGGTGATCCTAACTGACCTAAGACACTGAATTGTTACTAGGACTAATTGTCAGGAATTGTGAAAAACTGAGTTTAAATGTATTTGGTTGAGTTGTATTTAAACTTCTGACTTCAACTGTGTGTATACTGTAGCTAAGAAAGTAGTATTAAGCCTATTTTGTGTAGTAAGCTGTTAGGAGCCCACGTGCTTCACCCTAATAATTTGGTCTAATTTTGCCTACTGTTCTGACTAGATGGTGCACATGTAGCCTATAACCTGTTTAAGAGAAATGTAATCATTGAATATTGTAAGAGCTTTAATTGGCTGCTTATATGCCCCCTTTATTTATCCTACAGTTCTGACTTGGTGTACAGGGAGAACACTGTAAGAACAGCCCATGTTCTGAATTATGTTGCTGTACATTTCAAACGTGCTGAACAAATAGTTATATTGACTACGTCTGTCCTAGCTCACTCATTAATGTCCTAATCGAAATTACGTATTGCCTCTTATCCGCTTGTTGTCCCCTTATGCCATAGTTTGTACATCTCAATTGTCAGTAGAAACCACATTTGTTTAATAAGCAAGTCAGCCATATCAGCTATGTTTTTTTTAATGCAATAAATTAGGCTGAATTAACTGTTTCACTGCCAGACAAGGCTCCGCTGATAGCTAGGCGTAGCAGTGGTAAGGTGTTGGGACTGCTGTTGAGAAGCTTTATGTAGCCATGGCCATGGCAGAACACTGACATTCCTCTCTTGCAGGAAATCACACACAGAACAAACAGTATGGCTGGTGGCATTGTCATGCTGGAGGGTCATGTCAGGATGAGCCTGCAGGAAGGGTACCACATGAGGGAGGAGGATGTCTTCCCTGTAATGCACAGCATTGAGATTGCCTGCAATGAAAACAAGCTCCACCTCCAAATCGATCCCACTCCAGAGTACAGGCCTTGGTGTAACACTCATTCCTTCGATGATAAACACGAATCCGACCATCACAACTGGTGAGACAAAACCGCGACTTGTCAGTGAAGAGCACTTTTTGCCAGTCCTGTCTGGTCCAGTGACGGTGGGTTTGTGCCCATGGGCGACGTTGTTGCCCGTGATGTCTGGTGAGGACCTGCTTTACAACAAGCCCTCAGCCAACAAGCCCTACAAGCCCTCAGTTCAGCCTGTCTCAGCCTATTGCAGACAGTCTGAGCACTGATGGGGGATTGTGCATTCCTGGTGTAACTCAGGTAGTTGTTGTTGCCATCCTGTACATGTCCTGCAGGTGTGATGTTCGGATGTACTGATCCTGTGCAGGTGTTGTTACATGTGTTCTTCCACTGTGAGGACGATCAGCTGTCCGTCCTGTCTCCCTGTAGTGCTGTCTTAGTCTCATAGTACAGGACATTGCAATTTATTGCCCTGGCCACATCTTGCAGTCCTCATGCCTCCTTACAGCATGCCTAAGGCACGTTCACACATATGAGCAGGGACCCCGGGCATCTTTCTTTTGGTGTTTTTTAGAGTCAATAGAAAGGACACTAAAGAGGCATACGTTTTCATAACTGTGACCTTAATTGCCTACCATCTGTAAGCTGTTAGTGTCTTAATGACCCTTCCACAGGTGCATGTTCATTAATTGTTTATGCTTCAGTGAACAAGCATGGGAAACAGTGTTTAAACCCTTTACAATGAAGATCCATGAAGTTATTTGGATTTTTATTCATTATCTTTGAAAGACAGCGTCCTGAAAAAGGGACTTTTCTTTTTTTGCTGAGTTTATATGGAACCCCTAAAAGTTCTATATAGAACCCTTTTATATGGTTCTTTGATCAGAACCATAGAGGTTGTTCCATATAAAATTTGTTCCATATAAAACTCCTGGTGCTGCCACTTATGAATTACTACTCTTAAATAGTCATACAGTGCCTTGCGAAAGTATTCGGCCCCCTTGAACTTTGCGACCTTTTGCCACATTTCAGGCTTCAAACATAAAGATATAAAACTGTATTGTTTTGTGAAGAATCAACAACAAATGGGACACAATCATGAAGTGGAACGACATTTATTGGATATTTCAAACTTTTTTAACAAATCAAAAACAAAAAAATTGGGCGTGCTAAATTATTCGGCCCCCTTAAGTTAATACTTTGTAGCGCCACCTTTTGCTGCGATTACAGCTGTAAGTCGCTTGGGGTATGTCTCTAACAGTTTTGCACATCGAGAGACTGACATTTTTTCCCATTCCTCCTCGCAAAACAGCTCGAGCTCAGTGAGGTTGGATGGAGAGCATTTGTGAACAGCAGTTTTCAGTTCTTTCCACAGATTCTCGATTGGATTCAGGTCTGGACTTTGACTTGGCCATTCTAACACCTGGATATATTTATTTTTGAACCATTCCATTGTAGATTTTGCTTTATGTTTTGGATCATTGTCTTATTGGAAGACAAATCTCCGTCCCAGTCTCAGGTCTTTTGCAGACTCCATCAGGTTTTCTTCCAGAATGGTCCTGTATTTGGCTCCATCCATCTTCCCATCAATTTTAACCATCTTCCCTGTCCCTGCTGAAGAAAAGCAGGCCCAAACCATGATGCTGCCACCACCATATTTGACAGTGGGCATGGTGTGTTCAGGGTGATGAGCTGTGTTGCTTTTACGCCAAACATAACGTTTTGCATTGTTGCCAAAAAGTTCAATTTTGGTTTCATCTGACCAGAGCACCTTCTTCCACATGTTTGGTGTGTCTCCCAGGTGGCTTTTGGCAAACTTTAAACAACACTTTTTATGGATATCTTTAAGAAATGGCTTTCTTCTTGCCACTCTTCCATAAAGGCCAGATTTGTGCAATATACGACTGATTGTTGTCCTATGGACAGAGTCTCCCACCTCAGCTGTAGATCTCTGCAGTTCATCCAGAGTGATCATGGGCCTCTTGGCTGCATCTCTGATCAGTCTTCTCCTTGTATGAGCTGAAAGTTTAGAGGGACGGCCAGGTCTTGGTAGATTTGCAGTGGTCTGATACTCCTTCCATTTCAATATTATCGCTTGCACAGTGCTCCTTGGGATGTTTAAAGCTTGGGAAATCTTTTTGTATCCAAATCCGGCTTTAAACTTCTTCACAACAGTATCTCGGACCTGCCTGGTGTGTTCCTTGTTCTTCATGATGCTCTCTGCGCTTTTAACGGACCTCTGAGACTATCACAGTGCAGGTGCATTTATACGGAGACTTGATTACACACAGGTGGATTGTATTTATCATCATTAGTCATTTAGGTCAACATTGGATCATTCAGAGATCCTCACTGAACTTCTGGAGAGAGTTTGCTGCACTGAAAGTAAAAGGGCTGAATAATTTTGCACGCCCAATTCTTCAGTTTTTGATTTGTTAAAAAAGTTTAAATATCCAATAAATGTCATTCCACTTCATGATTGTGTCCCACTTGTTGTTGATTCTTCACAAAAAAATACAGTTTTATATCTTTATGTTTGAAGCCTGAAATGTGGCAAAAGGTCGCAAAGTTCAAGGGGGCCGAATACTTTCGCAAGGCACTGTACTTTTAGCTAAGAATATAATTTAATAAACAATTAAATATTGGCCAAATGAATACCAGCATTGTTGTTTTGTTCAATTTGTCATTATATGCAAACATGCACTGGTGGCCAGGGAGGCATCTTTTTGTTTGAGTGTTGGCCCATGTCAACTCTGACTTCTGACTTCTTTCACAATACAATACAACTTTGTCCATTAGTTACATTGAACAACAAAACATTTTATTCTGCTCCATTCTCAACCTCCCCAAACAGCAGACCTCACACACACACAATTGAGACAAGCACAGGTTCAAGTTGCAGTGCAGCACCCCTGGATGGAGTGCATATTGTGGGGTTAAGGGCCTTGTTCAAGGGCCCAAATGTTGGGCAATGTTTTGAGGATATGAACCCAGCAGCCCTCCAGTTGTCAGATCAATTCCACCCATTATTTTTTTCCAGCGCCAGGGATTTGAACCGGACACCTTTCGGCCACAGGTCAAACTCCTTAGCCACTGTGCTACCTACCGCCAGTACAGTAAGGGGTTGTTGTCTGACTGGTTCCAGAGAAGAAGGGGGAAAAAATGCAAAACATGAGTTAATCTTCAGAAATAAGCATGTGTTAATCTGACAAAATGAAGACAAAATGCTTTGCAGATTTATAATTAAATTATAATGTAGAAGATCAATTTACATGCAGTTGTTGTCAGCAGCAGCGAAATAGAGATCCTCTGCCTTTGATAGTTCTGGGTTACTGTCAGACTGATAAAAACCTAGATGGTGTGTTAAAAGTCATGTCATGATTAAATAGGCTATTGAATTACCAATACTTACTATAAATAATTTATTATAAGTCATTTATACTTACCTCCTCTCAGTCAGAAACAGTCTTCTAATGGCTTCATGAAACAGTCCCCTCAATTGAAATAAAAGTAACAATTAGCTAATTGCCAATATCAGGCTGGCTCTGTAGCTCTATTTGGCATATCCCATAATAAAATATGTTTATTTGAAAGGGTTAGCTGGCTAGCTTCTAAAGAGGTGAATTAAAGTAGCCTATCTTTTTCGGTTTAGCTAGCTAGCTTACAAAAGTGCTCATATTCTAACATTTCAACTTTATTTATCTAGCCTATCATATCATATGACTTTGGCTTCATATATTTGAAATAAATAATAGACTTTGCTTACCTTCATGTGAGATGGCGCCGGAGAAGAAGGCAGACGTTTTACGTGCCCCTAGCCGATTGGGTTTTGTTGTTAGTTTATTTGCGTTGTTTGTAACTTATTCTTTTACTTATTTTGTACGGTGCTCCTAGTAGCCGGAGACTTTAATGCAGGGAAGAAAGAAAAAAACATCTCTGGACCACTTATACTCCACACACAAATACGCATACAAAGCTCTCCCTCGCCCTCCATTTGGCAAATCTGACCATAATTCTATCCTCCTACTGTCTCTTATGACTGAAAATAACTTCTAGACATCAGGCCTGCGATTAAGCACCTTTTTTTCCTTTCACTACTCTGACGAGTCCTACGCGAAGGATGTACTGCTTCCTCGGGAACATCCCGTGATATGTGTGAAGAGGAGGCGGAGAAAGAGGGGCCGAAGGGCGGGCTGCCTTCTGAGAATTTGTAGGCGCTTGAATACCCCCCCACTTCCCTCCATTCTGCTAGCAAACGTGCAATCTTTGGAGAATAAAATCGGTGAGTTATGCAGAAGATTAAACGACCAACGGGACATTAAAAACTGTAACATCTTGTGCTTCACGGAATCGTGGCTGAATGACGACATATCAACATACCGCTTGCTGGTTTTACGATGTACCGACAGGATTGAACAGCAGCGTCTGATAAGATGAGGGGTGGTGGACTGTATTTTTGTAAACAACAGCTGGTGCACAATATCTTACGAAGTCTCGAGCTATTGCTCGCCTGAGGTAGAGTATCTCATGATAAGCTGTAGACCACACTACCTACAGAGAGAGTTTTCATCTGTATGCTTTGTAGCTGTTTACATACCACCACAGTCAGAGGCTGGCACTAAGACAGCATTGAATGAGCTGTATTCCACCATAAGCAAACAAGTAAACTTTCACCCAGAGACAGGGCTCCTAGTAGCCGGGACTTTAATGCAGGGAAACTTAAACTTCAAATTTTTATCAGCATGTTAAATGTGCAACCAGAGGAAAAATAACTCTGGACCACCTATACTCCACACACAAAGACGCATACCATGCCATCCCCACAGTGACTGTACCTACATACCCCAACCAGAAGCCATGGATTACAGGCAGCATCCGCACTGAGCTAAAGGCTAGAGCTGCCGTTTTCAAAGGAGCGGGACCCTCCAACGAACCATCAAACAGGCAAAGCGTCCAAACAGGATAAAGATCGAATCGTACTACACCAGCTCTGACGCTAGTCGGATGTGGCAGAGCTTGCAAACCATTACAGACTACAAAGGGAAGCACAGCCGAAAGCTGCCCAGTGACACAAGCCTACAGACGAGCTAAACTACTTCTATGCTTGCTTTGAGGCAAATAACACTGAAACATGCTTGAGAGCACCAGAGGTTCCGGAAGACTGTGTGATCACTCTCTCCGCAGCCAATGTGATTAAGACCTTTAAACAGGTCAACATTCACAAGGCCGCAGGGCCAGATGGATTACCAGGACATGTACTGCGAGCATGTGCTGACCAACTGGCAAGTGTCTTCACTGACATTATCAACCTCTCCCTGTCCGAGTCTGTAATACCAACATGTTTTAAGCAGACCACCATAGTGCCTGTGCCCAAGAACACAAAGGTAACTTGCCTAAATGACTATGTCTGTAGCAATGAAGTGCTTTGAAAGGCTGGTCATGGCTCACATCAACACCATCATCCCAATAACCCTAGACCCACTCCAATTTGCATACCGGCCCAACAGATCCACAGATGAAGCAATCTCTATTGCACTCTACGCTGCCCTTTCCCACCTGGACAAAAGGAACACCTATGTGAGAATTGACTACATTGACTACAGCTCAGCGTTCAACACCATAGTGACCTCAAACTCATCAATAAGCTAAGGACCCTGGGACTAAACACTTCCCTCTGCAACTGAATCCTGGACTTCCTGATGGGCCGCCCCCAGGTGGTAAGAGTAGGTAACAACACATCCGCCACGCTGATCCTCAACACAGGGGCACCTCAGGGGTGCGTGCTCAGTCCCTTCCTGTACTCCCTGGTCAGTCATGACTGCACGGCCAGGCACAATTCCAACACCATCATTAAATTTGCTGATGATACAATAGTGGTAGGCCTGATCACCGACAATGACGAGACAACCTATAGGGATGAGGTCAGAGACCTGGTCCCTGGTGTCAGGACAACAACCTCTCCCTCAACGTGATCAAGACAAAGGAGATGATTGTGGACTACAGGAAAAAGAGGACAGAGCACGCCCCCATTCTCATCGATGGGGCTGCAGTGGAGCAGGTTGAGAGCTTCAAGTTCCTTGGTGTCCACATTACCAACAAACTAACATGGTCCAAGCGCAACAAGCCAGTCGTGAAGAGGGCACGACAAAACCTATTCCCCCTCAGGAGACTGAAATGATTTGGCATGGGTCCTCAGATCCTCAAAAGGTTCGACAGCTGCACCATCAAGAGCATTGACTCCAAGCAAGAGCACTGGTTGCATCACTGCCTGGTATGGCAATTGCTCGGCCTCCGACCGCAAGGCACTACAGAGGGTAGTACGAACAGCCCAGTACCTCACTGGGGCCAAGCTTACTGCCATCCAGGACTTCTATACCAGGCGGTGTCAGAGGCCCTAAAAATTGTCAAAGACTTCAGCCACCCTAGTCATAGACTGTTCTCTCTGCTAACGCATGGCAAGTGGCACCGGAGCGTCAAGTCTATGTCCAAGAGGCTTCTAAACAGCTTCTACCCCCAAGACATAAGACTCCTGAATATCTAGTCAAATCGCTACCCAGACTGCCCCCCCCCTCACCCCTTCTTTGCACCACTGCTACTCTCTGTTGTCATCTATGCATGGTCACTTTAATTACTCTACATACATGTACAGACTACCTCAACTGTATTTGTATTTATTATGGATCCCAATTAGCTTCTGCCAAAGTTAAGGCAGTTTTATACAATTTTAAAACCATTACTATACATTTACAGATTTCACAACACACTGCCCTCAGGCCCCTACTCCACCACTACCACATATCTACAGTACTATGTCCATGTGATGTATTGTGCGTATGTTATCATGTGTGTATGCATGTGTCTGTGCCAATGCCTGTGTTGCTTCACAGTCCCCACTGTTCCATAAGGTGTTTTTTTAATCTGTTTTTTAATTCTGATTTTACTGCTTGCGTCAATTACTTGATGTGGAATAGAGTTCCATGTAGTCATGGCTCTATGTAGTACTGTGTGCCTCCATAGTCTGTTCTGGACTTGGGTACTGTGAAGAGACCTATTGTGGCATGTCTTGTGGGGTATGCATGGTTGTCCGAGCTGTGTGCCAGTAGTTTAGACAGGCAGCTTGGTGCATTCAACATGTCAATACCTCACATAAATAAAAGTAGTGATGAAGTCAATCTCTCCTCCACTTTCAGCCAGGAGAGATTGACATGCATATTATTAATATTAGCTCCAAGGGCCAGCCGTGCTGCCCTGTTCTGAGCCAATTGAAATGTTCCTAAGTCCTTTTTTGTGGCACCTGACCACACGATTGAACAGTAGTCAAGGTGCAACAAAACTACGGCCTGTAGGTCCTGCCTTGTTGATAGTGTTGTTAAGCGATGCTCTGCCATTTTATTATAGACGGACTTCTCCCCATCTTAGCTACTACTGCATCAATATGTTTTGACCATGACAGTTTACAATCTAGGCTTACTCCAAGCAGTTTAGTCATCGCAACCTGCTCAATTTCCAAATGATTTATTACAAGATTTAGTTGAGGTTTAGGGTGTAGTGAGTGTTTTGTTCCAAATACAATGCTTTTAGTTTTAGAAATATTTATTAACTCATTCCTTGCCACCCACTCTGAAACTAACTGCAGCTCTTTGTTGAATATTGCAGTCGTTTCAGTCGCTGTAGTAGCTGACGTGTATAGTGATGAGTCATCCGCATACATAGACACTCTGGCTTTACTCAAAGTCAGTGGCTTGTTGTTAGTAAAACTTTAAAAAATGCAAGGTGCCTAAACAGATACCCTGGGGAATTCCTGAATCTAACTGGATTATATTTGAGAGGCTTCCATTAAAGAACACCCTCTGTGTTCTGTTAGACAAGTAACTCTTCATCCACATTAAAGCAGGGGGTGTAAAGCCATTACACATGTTGTTCCAGCAGCAGACTATGATTGAAAATGTCAAAAGCTGCACTAGACAGCCCCCACAATAATTGTATCATCAATTTCTCTCAGCCATTCATCAGTCTTTTGTGTAAGTGCTGTGCTTGTTGAGTGTCCTTCCCTATAAGCATGCTGAAATTCTGTTGTCAATTTGTTTACTGTGAAATAGCATTGTATCTGGTCAAACACATTTTTTTCCAGATGTTTACTATGGGTTGGTAACAGGCTGATTGGTCTGCTATTTGAGCCAGTAAAGGGGACTTTACTATTCTTGGGAAGCGGAATGACTTTAGCTTCCCTCCAGGTCTGAGGGCACACGCTCTCTAGTAGGCTTAAATTGAAGATGCGGCAAATAGGAGTGGCAATATCATCTGCTATTATCCACAGTAATTTTCCATCCAGATTGTCAGACCTCGGTGGCTTGTCATTGTTGATAGACAAAAAAACAAAAACAAACTTCCACACTGACTTTACAGAATTCAAAAGTACAATTCTAGAGTACAATTTGGTCTGATATACTTAGATGTGTAGTGTCAGCGTTTGTTGCTGGCATGTCATCCCTAAGTTTGCTTATCTTATCAATGAAAAAGTCATTCAAGTAGTTTTCAATATCAGTGGGTTTGTGATGAATGAGACATCTGATTCAATGAATGAAAGAGCTGAGTTGGCTTTTTACCCCAAAATGTCATTTAAGGCCCCAAAGCTTTTTACTATCATTCTTTACATCATTTATCTTTGTTTCATAGTGTTTCTTTTTATTTGCAGTACGTTTGCCAATCAGTTGGGCTGCCAGACTTAATTGCCATACATTTTTGTTTCATCTATATCTCAACCATACAATTTTTCAATTTCGCATCAATCCAAGGGGATTTAACAGTTTTTACAGTCATTCTCTTAATGGGTGAGTGCTTATTAGTAACTGGAATAAGTAGTTCCATAAATGCATGAAGTGCAATATCTGGTTGCTCCTCATTACACACCACAGACCCGCAAATATTCTTTACTTCATCAACATATGAATCACAACAAAGCTTCTTGTATGACCTCGTATACACTATATTAGGCCCAGCCTTTGGAACTTTGGTTTTTCTAGATATGGCTGTTAAATTGTGATCACTACATCCTGTGGATTTGGATACTGCTTTTAAGCAAATATCTGCAGCGCAAAAATGTGATCAATACATGTTGATGATTTCATTCCTGTGATGTTTGTAACTACCCTGGTAGGTTGACTGACAACCTGATCCAGTTTTGCAGCCACTGGTTACAGTTTGACATTTTTTCCTGAGTGGGCAGCTTAATGATGGCCAGTCAATATTTAAATCACCCTGAAAATATACTTCTCTGTTGATATCACATACATTATCAAGCATTTCACACATATTATCCAGATACTGACTGTTTGCTCTCGGTGGTCTATTAGCAGCTTCCCACAAGAATGGGCTTTAGGTGAGGCAGATGAACCTGTAGCCATATTACTTCAACAGTATTTAACATTAGATTGTCTCTAAGCTTTACAGGAATGTGGTTCTGAATATAGACCGTAACACCGCCTCCGCTGGCATTTCTGTCTTTTCGATACATGTTATAACCATGTATTGCTACCACTGTATTATCTAAGTGAGTTTCAGAGATGGTCAGAATATGAATGTCATCTGTTACAAGCAAGTTATTGACTTCATGGACCTTGTTTCTTAGGCTAAATATGTTAATATGGGCTATTTTTTTGCACTTTTCTGGGATGCTTGATTGTTTTTAATGCTTTACTGGGAAGCTTATCAGAGGTAGACTTACTCATGTTATTTACATTGGAGCTGATAGTGCAGGGTGAGCTGCATAAAGTAGTCTTCCTACTATTGCACACCGCCTCAGTGCTACTCAACTCTGGTTTATAGGCTCATGATTACTGCTTACAATAGCTGTAGGATAAACAGATGTATTCGGTGCAATTAGGGTAAATTAAATGACTTACATTGTGTTTGCCAATGTCCCTAAGATCATGTACATTTGATGCAGCATTATGACGACTCATTGACACAATGGTAGGGATTAACTGAGCTGGTCTTGGATCATTTACCGGTCATTGTTTCAACGCAGCCTTGAAATGCGTGGACAGAGTCCAGGAGCCAAGATGATTTGGATGGACTCCGTCATTCCTGTAGAGTATCTTCTGTTTCCAGAAGGTGTCAAAACATGGATTATGACAGTGTCAGCTCCTGTCATCTGTGGTAGAACAGTCGGAAGCATCCTTGTTATGTCCTGTACTCGTGCTCTTGGGTAGCACAGGGTTTTTGCCTTGGGGACCAAGATGTTTCTCACCATATGATGACAGCTGGTGACGTTGAATGGGCCGGTCTCTCAGGCAGCCTCACGGTCTGGTTCTTTGGATGAGAACCCTTTACAAAAAATGGTGAGGGTTCTATTCCTACCCCAGAGTGTAATGTAATACATTACCCCCCTGTATATAGTCCCGCTATGGTTATTTTACTGCTGCTCTTTAATAACTTGTTACTTTTATCTCTTATTCTTATCCATATTTTTTTGAAACTGCATTGTTGGTTAGGGGCTCGTAGTAAGATTTTCACTCTAAGGTCTACACCTGTTGTATTTGGCACATGTGACTAATAAAATTAGATTTGATATATTGAAAAATATTGTGCTTATTGGTAGGTCATTCTGGAATGGCAGTTTAAAAAAAATCAGAATGGCAGTTACATTTTGAATTGACCAAAAGGTTCTAAACTCTAAAACTTCTAAAAAAACATCCCTTTTTCAGGACCCTGTCTTTCAAAGATAATTCGTAAAAATCCAAATAACTTCACAGATCTTCATTGTAAAGGGTTTAAACACTATTTCCCATGCTTGTTCAATGAACCATAAACAATTAATGAACATGCACCTGTGGAAAGGTCGTTAAGACACTAACAGCTTACAGACGGTAGGCAATTGAGGTCACACTTATGAAAACTTAGGACACTAACGAGGCATTTCTACTGACTCTGAAAAACATCAAAAGAAAGATGGTCCCTGCTCATCTGCGTGAACGTGCCTTAGGCATGCTGCAAGGAGGCATGAGGACTGCAGATGTGGCCAGGGCAATAAAATGCAATATCCGTACTGTGAGACACGTAAAACAGTGCTACAGGGAGACAGGACGGACAGCTGATCATCCTCAGTGGCAGACCATGTGTAACAACACCTGCACAGGATCGGTACATCCGAACATCACACCTGCGGGACAAGTTACAAGATGGCAACAACAACTGGCAACAACACCAGGAAAGTACAATCCCTCCATCAGTGCTCAGACTGTTCGCAATAGGCTGAGAGATGCTGCACTGAGGGCTTGTAGGCCAGTTGTAAGGCAGGTCCACACCAGACATCACCGGAAACAACATTATCAGTGGACCAGACAGGACAACGGCAACAACCCACCGTTGCTGGACCAGACAGGACTGGCAAAAAGTGCTCTTCACTGACGAGTTGCGGTTTTGTCTCACCAGGGGTGATGGTCGGATTTGCGTTTATTGTCGAAGGAATGAGCGTTACACCGAGGCCTGTACTCTGGAGCGGGATTGATTTGGAGGTGGAGGGTCTGTCATGGTCTGGGGCGGTGTGTCACAGCATCATCGGACTGAGAATATTGTCATTGCAGGCAATCTCAACGCTGTGCATTACAGGGAAGACATCCTCCTCCCTCATGTGGTACCCCCTCCTGCAGGCTCATCCTGACATGACCCTCCAGCTTGACAATGCAACCAGCCATACTGCTTGTTCTGTGCGTGATTTCCTGCAAGACAGGAATGTCAGTGTTCTGCCATGGCCAGCGAAGAGCCCGAATCTCAATCCCATTGAGCATGTCTGGGACCTGTTGATTCGGAGTGTTAGGGCTTGGGCCATTCCCCCTCAGAAATGTCCGGGAACTTGTAGATGCCTTGGTGGAAGAGTGGGGTAACATCTCACAGCAGGAACTGACAAATCTGGTGCAGTCCATGAGGAGGAGATGCACTGTAGTATTTAATGCAGCTGGTGGCCACACCAGATACCAACTGTTACTTTTGATTTTGACCCCCCTTTGTTCAGGGACACATTTTTCAATTTCTGTTAGTCACATGTCTGTGGAACTTGTTCAGTTTATGTCTCAGTTGTTGAATCTTGTTATGTTCAAATAAATATTTACACATGTTAAGTTTGCTGAAAATGAACACAGTTGACAGTGAGAGGACATGTATTTTTTTGCTGAGTTATATAAAATCAGCTTTTTTTTTATCTTAAGAATGTATGCTTTTATTAAACACATTATTTCCTCTTGCTTCTAATAATGAATTAATAGTAATTGATTGGATTTGTATAGCGCTTTTCTACCAACTTGAGGTACTCAAAGCGCTTTACATAGTATCGGGAAACTCACTTCATCCACCACCAATGTGTAGCACCCACCTGGGTGATGCAGGGCGACCATTCTACATAGCATATAGTTTGCAACAGCACAGGTTTGTATGAACCTTGCTGTTTGCCACTCAGACCTCGCCAACAATGTTTCAAAATATGAATTTGATCTTCCCCCTGCCACAGAGAGCTAACAGTGTAGGACGTCAGCTAGCCATTTCTCTGATCAGGCGAAATCATGCAGCAGCATCATTCATTATGGATATAAATGTCAATGCAAAACAGATGAAACACATTTAAATGTTAGCTGTTGTTAGCTGCCATTTCAGAGTTTAATTTGACTGGATTAGCTTTTGTTTGCTGTTATTTTCAAAAATCCCCATTACACTCTAGGGTAGGGATAGAACCCTCACCATTTTGTAGTAAAGGGTTCTTTAATCTCGTCCAAAGAACCAAAATGTTCTATATAGAACCCCAAAGAACCCCAAAGAAGTGTAGGTAATGCTCAGTCTTCTAACAGATGATGTTTACTGATGTCCAGAATCTCCACACGGTAGTGTCTATTCTGGGCTCCTTCATCCAGTACTGTCATAACACATTAGACCACAACAGGACTTCATCACAACCACGCTACAGTGGTGCCACATCTTTCCTTCACATTACTTCCAATGTATTCCTTCCATTCCTCACCCTGTCTCCTTTGCCTAAGGCAGCTAACAAAGTCACTGGAAGAGTCCAGAAAACTCAACAAAACATAGCAAAAAATGAGTCTGGCTAGAAAGGGGTTATATGATATTTTAATTTCTCTCTCTTGCTTTACTCCATGTCCCCGACAGTCAGTCACAGCTTCCCTTCTTTCTGAATCTATTCTGCCATGTTACACAACACGCTCAATTCTGTTTGGGGTGAATACATGGCTTCCCTTGGAGTCTTAAGCTTCTTGCTGCACGTCAATATAGGCCTTGCTGTATCCCTGCTTGTTCTGATTACATTGTCTTGGGCTTTGATGTTGTTATTTCGAGCAATAAGGGGGGGGGGGCTTTGTGATTGGCAGATGCTTTGTGATTGGCACAGAGAAGGAGACCCACGATAGCTTGGTTGGTTGTTTGTTTACCACTTCTGAAAATGAGTCTCAGTTAAAAAAGAATCTCTCCCCACCCACAACTGGCATTTCGTAGAGACATCCCTTTCCTGCGGTGACACAAACAGGTTGTAATTGGGGTAGGAGTCACGCGGGACTTTCCCAAAAGAAACATCATATTACACTTTAATGCTGTACATACCCACAACTGGGAGGAGAAAATAGGAAGAAAGGACAAAGAGGGAGATAAGCTGTTCACCCAAGTAGAATGTTGTCTATGCTTGTCTGTGTTCGTTCCAGTGGGCACATGCAAAGGCGCTTCTCTTCAGCAGCTTGGCTCCGTTTCAGCCCACTGAGTCCACATTCAATTTAGAGGGAATTCAACCTCCTTCCAATCCCCACCTGAACTAAAAATAAGCGGACAGTGGAGGAAACCACCACGGTACTATATGCTAATGAATATTAAGTCTTTTTTTCTCCCAAACAGCACTGGTTCCTTTGATCCCATTCCAACCTTCTCAAACATTCTCATGCCACAGGAGTCAAAAGAGACTTACTATTGGCATCACAACTAACATCAATTTGATCACCAAGATCTATTTCCAGATGTATAACATGTTGATTTAATTGACCCTCTTGTGTGTAAGGAGGAAGTTAAAGGTTATGTTGTGAGAACTAGGCCTTTTTTTATCCCAGTGTGCCTGACTTCCTGTAGCGGTGATCTGAGGTTTCCCTAATTGACAGTTCAACATGCCACGCACCTAGCGGTTGCTAAGTACCCATTGAGACAGGAAGCTGTATAGGCCACGGCTGTCTGCTCTACTAAAGTGTCTGTGAGATCCCAGAGAGAGAGGGATGGAGGAAGAGAGAGGGAGGGAGGGAAAGAAGGGCAGAGAGAGAGAGGGAGAGACACAGGAAAGAGGGGGAGAAAAAAAAGAGATATTAGAGAGAGGAGAAGAGAGAGGAGAGGAGAGGAGAGGAGAGGAGAGGAGAGGAGAGGAGAGGAGAGGAGAGGAGAGGAGAGGAGAGGAGAGGAGAGGAGAGGAGAGGAGAGGAGAGGAGAGGAGAGGAGAGGAGAGGAGAGGAGAGGAGAGGAGAGGAGAGGAGAGGAGAGGAGAGGAGAGGCGAGGGAATAGGAGAGGAAATAGGAGAGGAGAGGAGAGGAGTGAGAGTGAGAGAGAGTCTGTACAGCCAGCATGACTCATAGGTCAGATTTGAATGAGTGAGATAGACAATGAGTGTGTGTGCAGACATCTTTGGCTGTATTTGTGCATGTGTGTGATTGCGCTTCTTGTGATATGTGAGAAATAAGAAAAAAAGAACCACCTGATTTTAAGTCACTCCTAACCCATGGTACCAAAACACCAGCGTCAGTTAGAAAGTGTGACTCATCATCTATGGATGCCCAAGATGATCACTCTATAAAAATAAGTGATGGATATGACAGCAAGAAGACTCAAGGCTTCAAAATAATTATTTCCCATGAAATGTGGTTTCTGCTATTATACTGACCCAGCTAGCACATAATGTTCTGAACCATATGTTTCTTAGAGCTTGGTGAGAGCATGGTTGTCCTATGGTTATTTTGCATACAACCTTCCCACAACTGTCTGGGAATGGTGCAGGATAGGGGCTTGGCTTTGGAACATTCTCAGCACATTTCAGAACATTTCCTAAAAATAAAAGGTTCAATTTCATTACTTATTTGGTAATGTTCTAGGAACGTCCTCCAACTTGTTTGACATTGCAAATGTTTTCAAATAGTTCAGAGAATGTAAGAAACAACGTTCTTCTGTGGCAATTTCAGTACTTCAGCATAACGTTTCTTACAGGTTTCCTCATGGTTCAAGTCATTTCTCAAATTGTTTTGATAACATAAAGAAACTTCCCATAAAAACCACAAGAAAACATTTAGTAACCCTCAGAAAACGTTCTAGGAATGTGCATTTAAAATATCCATTCCGTTCTCAGCATCAACAGAACACTCTCTATCCTCTATCTCAGGGCTGCCCAATCCTTTTCCTGGAGATCTACAGTCTTGTAGGTTTTCAGTCCAACCCTAATTTAGCATATCTGATTCATCTTGTTAAGGTTTTGTTGAGCATCAAATCAAATCAAACTTTATTTGCCACATGGGCCGAATACAACAAGTGTTGACTTTACAGTGAAATGCTTACTTACAAGCCCTTAACCAACAATGCAGTTCAAGAAGAAGAAAATATTTACCAAGTAGGCAAAAATAAAAAGTAATAATAAAAAGTAACACAATAAGAATAACAATAACGAGGCTATATCCAGGGGGCACCGGTACCGAGTCATTGTGCAGGGGTACAGGCTAGTTGAGGTAATCTGTACATGTAAGTGGGGGCGAAGTGATTATGCATAGGTAACAAACAAACAGCGAGTAGCAGCAGTGTACAAGGGGGTCAATGTAAATTGTCAGGTGGCAATTTTTATGAATTGTTCAGCAGTCTAATGGCTTGGGGGTAGAAGCTGTTGAGGAGAATTTTGGTCCGAGACTTGGTGCTCCTGTACCGCTTGCCGAGCAGAGAAAACAGTCTATAACTTCTGTGACTGGAGTCTCTGACAATTCTATGAGCTTTACTCTGACACCGCCTATTATATAGGTCCTGAATGGCAGAAAGCTTAGCCCCAGTGATGTACTGGGCCGTTCACACTACCCTCTGTAGCGCCTTGCGGTCGGAGGCTGAGCAGTTGCCATACCAGGCGGTGTGCATTCGGTCAGGATGCTCTCGATGGTGCAGCTGTACAACCTTTTGAGTGTCTGGGGTCCCATGCCAAATCTTTTCAGTCTCCTGATGGGGAACAGGTTTTGTCATGCCCTCTGTCTTGGTATGTTTGGACCATGATAGTTCGTTGGTGATGTGGACACCAAGGAACTTGAAACTCTCGACCAGCTCCACTACAGCCTGTCGATGTTAATGGGGCCCAGTTCGGCCCGCCTTTACAGTAGTCCACGATCAGCTCCTTTATCTTGCTCACATTGAGGGAGAGGTTGTTGTCCTGGCACCACACTGCCAGTTCTCTGACCACCTCCCTATAGGCCATCTCATCCTTGTCGGTGTCAGGCCTACTACTGTTGTGTCATCAGCAAACTTAATGATGGTGTTGGAGTCGTGATTGACCACGCAGTCGTGGGTGAACAGGGAGTACAGGTGGGGACTAAGTACACACCCCTGAGGGGCCCCAGTGTTAAGGATCAGCGTGCCAGACGTGTTGTTGCCTATTCTTACCACCTGGAGGCAGCCCATCAGGAAGTCCAGGATCCAGTTGCAGAGGGAGGTGTCTAGTCCCAGAGTCCTTAGCTTAGTGATGAGCTTCGTGGGCACTATGGTGTTGAACGCTGAGCTGTAGTCTATGAACAACATTCTCACATAGGTGTTCCTTTTGTCCAGGTGAGAAATGGCAGTGTGGAGTGCGATTGAGATTGTGTCATCTGTGGATCTGTTGGGGCGGTATGCAACTTGGAGTGGGTCTAGAGTGTCCGGGAGGATGCTGTTGATGTGAGCCATGACCAGCCTTTCAAAGCACTTCATTGCGACTGACGTGAGTGCCACAGGGCGGTAATCATTTAGGCAGGTTACCTTTGTCTCCTTGGTGGTCTGCTTGAAACATGTTGGTATTACAGACTCGGTGAGGGAGAGGTTAAAAATGTCAGTGAAGACACTTGACAGTTGGTCAGCGCATGCTTTGAGTACACATCCTGGTACTCCAGAACAGCTGGTGCTCTCGTGCATGCTTCAGTGTTGCGTGCCTCGAAGTGAGCATAAAAGGCATTTAGCTGGATTTCTGGATTTCCCTTTGTTGTCCGTAATAGTTTTCAAGCCCTCCCACACCCGACGAGTGTCAGAGCCGGTATAGTAGGATTCAATCTTAATCTTGTATTGACGCTTTGCTTGTTTGATGGTTCGTCTGAGGGCATAGTGGGATTTCTTCTATGTGTCCGGATTAGTTTCCCGCTCCTTGAAAGTGGCAGCTCTAGCCTTTAGCTCTATGCGGATGTTGCCTGTAATCCATGGCTTCTGGTTGGGATATGTACGTACAGTCACTGTGGGGACGACATCATCAATGCACTTATTGATGAAGCCGATGACTGAGGTGGTGTATCAATGTCATTGGATGAATCCCAGAACATTTTCCAGTCTGTGCTAGCAAAACAGTCCTGTAGTGTAGCGTCCGTGTCATCTGACCACTTCCGTATTGAGCGAGACACTGGTACTTCCTGCTTTAGTTTTTGCTTGTAAGCAGGAATCAGGAGGATATAATTGTGGTCAGATTTGCCAAATGGAGGGCGAGGGAGAGCTTGGTATGCATCTGTGTGTGGAGTAAAGGTGGTCTAGGATTTAATTCCCTGGTTGCACATGTGACATGCTGGTAAAATGTTGGTAAAACTGATTTAAGTTAACCTGCATTAAAGTCCCCAGCCACTAAGAGCGCCACTTCTGGGTGAGCATGTTCTTCTTTGCTTATGGCCTTATAGCTTTGTGGTGGTAAATAGATGACTACGAATAATACAGATGAAAACTCTCTTGGTAGATAGTGTGGCCTACAGCTTATCATAAGGTACTCTCCCTCGAGATTTCGAGGTATAGCTATTAGTAGAATCAGGTGTGTTATTCTACTATTCTACTATTAGTAGAATCAGGTGTGTTTAAATGAGGGTTGGACTGAACACCCACAGGACAGTAGATCTTCAGGAAGAGGGTTGGGCAGCCCTATATATCTTGTTAAGTGTGTTCAGGTCTGTTGGCTGTGCCCATTAGTTGGACACACCTGATCTTAATGACTGCTTGTTTCCTTTGAAATGGGGTCTGTTTAAATAGACAAAAAAAGAATAGCTTTGTATGTGTTAACAAAACAAGGCATGCTGGCTCTAATTCCATGGATAGAAAATAGAAGATCATAGGTTCGTGTCACAGTAGAAATAAGTGTGTTAATGCCTAAGGAAATGTATTGCCATGTTTTCTATCTGAGCTTTGAGTTTAAAATAAACTTTCCCCCCAAAAAGATAGCATTGTTAATAAAAGTCACCGACGGTTTTAAGTAAGTTATTCAAAAACATCCAAATATCCTATTATTTCCGTTCTCAATGTTAATAAAACCTTTCAGGAAAACTTTCAGGGAACCATTGTGAAACGTTATCAGAACTTCCCTGCAACCTAAAACTGTAAGTTCCCAGAACAACCTACATTTTCACTTATATTCCCAGAATGTTATGCTTTACTGGTCAGGAAATGTATGGCTTTGTTCCCAGAACCTATGCAAAACCAAAAACAGATGTTCAAACAACTTCCAAGGAACCAAATGTGCCAGCTGGGCAGGTGCAGACTGACTGTGTAGACAATACATTCTGCTCCCTGGGTGGCTCTGAGAGTAAAAAACTGTGAAATAAATCCAGTACATTAACATGTTTAATGATAGAAGGATACTGCTGTCTCCCTGTCGAACCTACGGCTGGGTGACTAACGTGTTGGTCTGTCTCCTATTGCAGTGTGACTTCTTGGTCTGTCTCCTGGGGGGCTCTTTAACTGATCTGTGGCCTGTCTGTTGAGTCAGTGAGGAGTTTCAGCTTGAGAGAGCAGAGTGTGGACAGTAGACTGAGCGAATGATATGGATTCTACAGCTGCTTTCTCCTTTTTAGATCGGAGTGTTAGAGCGGCAAACACACAGTCACCTGGGACTACTGGGCCTTCGTGTGGTGGGAAGACTTAATCAATAAACTGCTCAAACAGACTGAGGTGTGTGAGTGTCTGGGAGTGTTTGTCTGTTTGTTCTGCTGGTTAGTGAAGAGGTTTTTAGTGTTATTGGAAGCAGCTCATGATCTCCCTCGTCATTGAGTTCTCTTGCTCAGCTAAATCTGTCTAAATTCTGCATCTGATTTGTTGTGACTTTAACTACTTTAACCATTACAACAGACAGAAAAATACAAATAGTTTTGATAAACTGGCTCGGGCTTAGATAGAAGGCAGACTATAAAACTGATGAACCGTGTATCACCCTAGAGCCCTCTCTAAAACAGGTATTTCCTGACAGACTCAAGGCTTGCTGTAATGTCTTTTATCATTTCCTAGGGTAGAGGAACAAGGCAATTGTCTTCTGTCAACCAGGATGTAATTTCCCGATGGCTCTGACCAAATGCCCGCGACAGCAAGACAAATTAGCCCATTTCCTGGATCATAGGAATACCCGGAGCCCGGAGCCAGGGCCACGTCCCCTCCCATGTCTGTCTTTATCACCCAATGACTATAAGACACACGAAGGATAGGTGAAATATGCTTAGCCCCCTATTTATTTGTCCTTTTATCTCTATCTCTCTCTCTCTCTCTCTCTCTCTCTCTCCGTCTCTTTCTAGTATATGCATCTCTCTCTTTCCTCCTCTCTCTCTCTGTCTTTTGTGCAGGGGTTGATTTGGGAAGTGTCAAAAGAACAGGATTATCTGAACTGGGTTAACAGAAGTATATTCAAAATTCGATTAGTAACAATCGAGAGCCATGCTGAACATCAAAACCCTGGATTTCCCTGTCATGCAGGCAGCTACAAACACACACACTGACCTATACACATCAACACACACATTACCTTACATCCGTCCACTACTTATCTCAACCTCACATCAACACATGCACACAAGTTCACACGTACACTCTATCGCACCTGCTGGTATTGAATCTCCTCTCTCATCTATTTGCTCTTTGTCACTTCCCCTGCAGAGAATGCCACTTGGCTTTTGTGTGCATTGGTATCCATGGTGACAAAGGAAGTCGCTCCATTGGTGGATGGCCCCCTCAGGAGCAGGTGATATGAAATGGCTTTCAATTGGCTTTTCACAGCTTCTAGCACGGTGAGACATTGTTACCCTTGGCAACAGAGATCTCAGTGCAGTGGAGACATGCAGGGAAGTCACATAACTCAAATGTTTTTTATTTTGTTTTTATTTAACCTTTATTTAACTAGGCAAGTCAGTAAGATATAAGAACAAATTCTTATTTACAATGAAAAACCCATTAAAACATAATTGATCACTATCAACATTCAACAGCACAATGTAGAAAGACACACAGATATAAATGTCACTGTTGTAATCATCTGCCTTACCACTAATATAATAAATATATTTTACAAAAAATAAACGTACTTTGTTGTGAACGGTATAGAAAGCCGTATACAATATCAGAAACACATTTGTTGCTTTTTCTTCTCTATATGTCAGTGAAGGAGAAGGTGGGGTAGTGTATTGGGAGAGAGGTGGAGAGGACAAACAACCAACAATGGAGCTGGTATTTAAGGTTTATAATCATACCATAAAAATACACACAGATGATGCAATATGCTTTCCTGCCTCTGAAGGACATGTTTTTTTATTTGACCTTTATTTTGACAGGGAGTCATCCTCTTTTACAGATTAGCCCTGTAACTACATACAATACCTTTTACCAAATAGGGCTTCCTTCTGTGTACCACCCCTACTGATTGGCTCAAATGCATTAAGAAGGAAAGAAATTCCACAAATTAATTAAAACAATTAACAAGGCACACCTGTTCATTTGAATGCGTTTAAATGCACCTCATGAAGCTGGTTGAGAGAATGCCAAGAATGTGCAAAGCTGTCATCAAGGCAAAGAGTAGCTACTTTGAAGAATCTAAAATCTGAAATATATTTTGATTTCTTTAACACTTTTTTGGTTACTACATGATTTCTTATGTGTTATTTATGTGTAGATTTGATGCATTCACTATTATTCTACAATGTATTCTACAATGTAAAAAAAGGACCAAAACCCTGGAATGACTAGGTGTGTGTCACGTTCTGAACATAGTTCCTTTGTGATGTCTTTGTTTTAGTATGGTCAGGGCGTGAGTTGGTTGGGCAGTCTATGCTCTTTTTCAAATCAAATCAAATCAAATTTATTTGTCACATACACATGGTTAGTAGATGTTAATGCGAGTGTAGCGAAATACTTGTGCTTCTAGTTCCAACAATGCAGTAATAACCAACGAGTAATCTAACCTAACAATTCCAAAACTACTACCTTATACACACAAGTGTAAAGGGATAGAGAATATGTACATAAAGATACATGAATGAGTGATGGTACAGAGCGGCATAGGCAAGATGCAGTAGATGATATCGAGTACTGTACTGTTTTCTATGATTGGCCTGGTATGGTTCTCAATCAGAGGCAGCTGTTTATCGCTGTCCCTGATTGATAGCCATACTTAGGCAGCCTGTTTTTCCCACTTGAGTTGTGGGTAGTTGTTTTCTGTCTCTGTGTCTCCACCAGACAGGACTGTTTCAGGTGTTCTTTTGTTTTACTTTGTGTTTCAGTGTTCAGTTATCGAATAAATCTAACATGGACACTTACCACGCTGCATCTTGGTCCTCTCCTTCCAACAGCCGTTACAGAACTACCCACCAAAAAAGGACCAAGCAGCGTGGTCACCAGGAGCAGCGTGGAATGGATTCATGGACATGGGAGGAGATTCTGGACGGGAAGGGTTCCTACACATGGGAGGAGATCCTGGCTGGAAGGGATCGCCTCCCATGGGAACAGGTGGAGGCAGCCAGGAGAGCGGAGGCAGCAGGTAAAGGGAGCCAGCGCTATGGGGGAACACGGCTGGCAAGGAAGCCTGAGAGGCAGCCCCAAAAATGTATTGGGAGGGGGCACACGGGGAGTGTGGCTAAGTCAGGTAGGAGACCTGAGCCAACTCCCCGTGCTTACCGTGGAGAGGTGGACCGGGCAGGCACCGTGTTATGCCGTGAGGCGCACGGTGTCACCGGTGCGCAGGCATAGCCCGGTGCGTTACATAGCAGCGCCTCGTATCGGCCGGGCTAGAGTAGGCATCGAGCCAGGTGCCATGAAGCCGGCTCAGCGCATCTGGTCTCCAGTGCGTCTCCTCGGGCCGGGGTACATGGCTCCAGCCCTACGCAGGGTGTCCCCGGTTCGCCAGCACAGCCCAGTGCGGTCTATTCCACCTCGCCTGAGCTGCCAGAGTCTCCCTCCTGTCCTGAGCTGCCAGAGTCTCCCTCCTGTCCTGAGCTTTCTTCTTTCTCCAGAAGACCGAAACAGGTTTGCCTCAAGAATTTCCCTGTATTTAGCGCCATCCATCATTCCTTCAATTCTGACCAGTTTCCCTGTCCCTGCCGATGAAAAACATCCCCACAGTATGATGCTGGGGATGGGGATGGTGTTCTTGGGGTGATGAGGGGTGTTGAGTTTGTGCCAGACATATAATTTTTCCTTGATGTCCAAATAGCTCAAATGACCGGAGTACCTTCTTCCACATGTTTGGGGAGTCTCTGGCATGCCTTTTGGCAAACACCAAACATGTTTGCTTATTTTTTTCTGGACACTCTTCCATAAAGCCCAGCTCTGTGGAGTGTATGGCTTAAAGTGGTCCTATGGACAGATACTCTAATCTCTGCTGTGGAGCTTTGCAGCTCCTTCAGGGTTATCTTTGGTCTCATTGTTGCCTCTCTGATTAATGTCCTCCTTGCCTGGTCCATGAGTTTTGGTGGGCGGCCCACTCTTGGCAGGTTTGTTTTGGTGCCATATTCTTTCCATTTTTTAAATAATGGATTTAATGGTGCTCTGTGAGATGTTCAAAGTTTTGGATATTTTTTTAGAACCCAACCCTTTATTTAACTAATTATGTGACTTCTGAAGGTAATTGGTTGCATCAGATCTTATTTGGGGGCTTCATAGCAAAGGCGGTGAATACATATGTGGTTTCTAAGCCACTCCTCAGTAAAAAAGGCACATGACAGCCTGCTTTTAGTTTGCCAAAAGGCACCTAAAGACTCTCAGACCATGAGAAACAAGGTTCTCTGGTCTGATGAAAACAAGATTGAACTCTTTGGCCTGAATGCCAATCGTGACGTCTGGAGGAAACCTGGCACCATCCCTACGGTGAAGCATGGTGGTGGCAGCATCATCCTGTGGGGATGTTTTTTAGCGGCAGGGACTGGGAGACTAGTCAGGATCGAGGTAAAGATGAACGGAGCAAAGTACAGAGAGATGCTTGATGAAAACCAGCTCTAGAGTGCTCATGACCTGAGACTTGTTCAAAGGAACACCTTCCAACAGGACAAAGACCCTAAGCACACAGTCAAGACAATGCAGGAGTGGCTTCGGGACAAGTCTCTGAATGTCCTTGAGTGGCTCAGCAAGAACCCGGACATGAACCCGACCGAACATCGCTAGCGAGACCTGAAAATAGCTTTGCAGCAACGCTCCCCATCCAACCTGACAGAGCTTGAAAGGATGTGCAGAGAGGAATGGGAGAAACTCTCCAAATACAGGTGTGCCAAGCGGTGTCATACCGAAGAAGCCTCGAATCTCTAATCGCTGCCAAAGGTGCTTCAACAAAGTACTGAGTAAAGGGTTTGAATACTTTTGTAAATGTAATATTTCAGATTTTATTTGTAATAAATTTGCTAAAATTTCTAACAACCTGTTTTTGATATGTCATTATGAGGTATTGTGTGTAGATTGAGGGAAAAACTATTTAATCCATTTTAGAATAAGACTGTAATGTAACAAAATGTGGAAAAAGTCAAGGGGTCTGATTACTTTCCGAATGCACTGTATACACATTAATACAGTACGAAAAGCAAAACAGAGATACAAAATACAATCATAGAAAATGAATCCATTCTTCAGATTAACACGGCAGAAGTCTGTTCAAGAGGGCTTTATAAATAAAAAGAGTGATATGTGTTGATCTACAAGACTTCAAAGAGGGCCCTCCTACTTTCTGATACAGAATGCAGTGATGTGTACTAAACCTTTGCCCGTAATAAAGTGCATAGTGTGCTTTGATAAACGGTGTCCAGTGGCTTCAATAGGCAGCTGCATTCATATAGACATACTGCCATAATCAATCAATAACCGGTATCAATGTTGACTGAATTATTCAGTTTTCTGCTATTTAATGAAAGGCAGTTCAATGTATCAATCAGCAGCTGACATTTCAAGCTCAAGAGCAGACTTTACAAAAGACTCAACTCCATTCTGGGAAGTTTTGCTAAATGTTCTCATACCATTGGATTTACGTGTGTGTGTGTTAGGATATGTTTTATTTTTTATGATGACTTTGTCTTGCTTCATTCAAGCCCCCTCCTTTCCTGGTACTTCTATAAATATTCTATCTAGGTGACTCATCGTCTGCTCTACCAGTCCTCCCCCCCTTCCTCCCTCTCAACACTGTTTCAGTTCTCTCTCTCTCTCTCTCGCGCTCTCTCTCGCTCTCTCTCTACCTCTCTCTCCCTCTCTCTCCATTTATTAGTGGCTATGTGATTCCAGACCCTCAGAGCATAACAGTGTCTGCCACACCTTCCCAATATCCAGACGGATGCGTTTGTGGTTATTGTTGTTGTTGTTGTGATGTGTTTGCTTCCTCCACTCGTTATGATGTTGCATCATGGTATTTGTCCTGGTCTTAAATTATAATGAGTTGATGTTGAAGAATATGGTATGCTGTTAAAGGAGCAGTTTTAAATGAATGATATATCCCCATTTATTATTGAAGAATAGAACTTAGAAATGCCTCATGATCTTAGTTCAACTGTCGTCCCCATCAGAATCAACAAAAAATACATTTTTACTCCATTGCTTGTAAACAATGTAATTGTAAACAGACTCTGTATAGTTTAAAAACAAAGGTTTTAACTATAATTTGTATATTATGTATGGTCAGTCTTTGTATCGATAGCACTGCCGTAGAGCGTGGTTATATTTCTCTAACCCCATCCCTCAGCTTTTTACCAAAACAGTGGCGTGAACAGCAGATTGCCCCTTTAATGCTGGATGTGGCTGCGTTTCTGGAAGTCTAATTAACTACACTATAATCATTCTTGTCATTGCATTTCCAAGATTTTCCTGGAAGTCAATGCCACTGCTGACTGCTACATGACCCTTGTCTTCAAGTTGTTAAATTGATTGATCGGTATGTCCAATGGGATCAATAACAAAACCTAGTTTGGGTCAATAGGCAGTACTTAAAGAGTTTTAACCCTGGAATTATCACACTGCTGCTATTAAACAGATTTATCAGGCCTCTGGCACGTTGGAGAGCTCACTAATTAGTGAGTCTCTGGCATTTGGCTCAATCAGACACCATGATGACAGGCAGCCTTCTGAATGGCTCTACTGAGAGTAGAAAAGGGATGGAAAGTGGCCTTGGAGTCGAACAGTAACATTTACACAGGAAGCAATAATTTGTCAAGTAAAAGTAATAATGTCAACACCATAAGAAACACTCTTATAAAGATGAAATTGCCTTGTGGTGTCCATGACCACTGTCTGATCTGGTCATCATGACAACAGGTTGGTCCAGAGGGGTTTGTGGGTAATTAACCTGCATTGTGGCTCAGTTTGCTATTCGTTAGCAGGTATGTTCTATGAACCAATGAGGATGGTTAGTCTTTGACAACTATACTGTTTTAGAACTGTGTCTGAACAGTTTCAATCATGACAATACTCATAAGGGCGCTGAGTTTTTTTACTACTTAATCTCTCGTGGACAGATTCAAATGGTAAGTGACAACTTTCGCACAAATTTTACTTCTGGGTATCCAAGATTACTTACTACTTGACTTGACCGAGAAAAACTCCAGTTACTATCTAGTCTCAGGGCCCTATCTGTCATCCATGTTGTCATATTTTTGTGGGGATAATATAAAGGGAGATTCCCTCGTCTGCTTTTCTCAAACTCTGCTGAATCGTCTCACCATTTCACCCTGACTAATCAACATGCTTGTTAGCTGTGCATTCGGCAGGCATGTAGGGCCACGCAACACCTCCCACATCCTTAACGAAGCTTCAAGGAAACCCTAACTAACAAAGCCTCCACCAAGCTGTGTGCTTTAGCTCTGTAGCTCTCCCTCCACCGCTCTGATCCGCCCGCCTCATCTCTGGGAAGCTCTGCAGCTCTCCCTCCACCTCTCTGATCCGCCCGCCCCATCTCTGGGAAGCTCTGTAGCTCTCCCTCCACCGCTCTGATCCGCCCGCCTCATCTCTGGGAAGCTCTGTAGCTCTCCCTCCACCGCTCTGATCCGCCCACCTCATCTCTGGGAAGCTCTGTAGCTCTCCCTCCACCGCTCTGATCCGCCCGCCTCATCTCTGGGAAGCTCTGTAGCTCTCCCTCCACCGCTCTGATCCGCCCGCCTCATCTCTGGGAAGCTTTGTAGCTCACCGCTTGCCAACGCAGCATCTAACAGTGGGTGACGAACCTCCAGAGTCAATACGTAGGTTCTCACTTGGGAGAGACAAGTTACATTCACTGTGATATTAAGTCACTCTGAAATTTCCCCTGATGTTGGTCCCTGTACAGGGATCGCAGCCATAACAGGTTGATATTAACAGAGACTAAATAGATTCTTCTGGAAATTACTTTGAAAGGCTTTTTCTCCTTTCTAAAAGGTTATGTATGATAGGAGGGACATCTGTTCTTTCTACATAGTCAGAAATAAGACATTTAGTGAACATGCTTCATCTATACAGTGCACATGAGGTTGGAGGCACCTTCAATGTGGAGGATGTGCTCGTGGTAATGGCTGGAGCGGAATCGGTGGAATGGTATCAAACACATGGTTTGATGCCATTCCATTCGCGTTGTTCCAGCGATTATTATGAGCTGTCCTCCCCTCAGCAGCCTCCACTGATACAGTGACCCCTTACCACAGTCCAACTATACAGTTGAAGTCAGAAGTTCACATACACTTCGGTTGGAGTCATTAAAACTCATTTTTCAACCAATCCACAAATTTCTTAAAAACAAACTATAGTTTTGGCAAGTCGATAAGCACATCTACTTGGTGCATGACACAAGTCATTTTATAATTCACTCTATCATAATTCCAGTGGGTCAGAAGTTTACATACTCTAAGTTGACTGTGCCTTTAAACAACTTGGAAAATTCCAGAAAATTATGTCATGGCTTTAGAAGCTTCTGACAGGCTAACTGACATCATTGTAGTCAACTGGAGGTGTACCTGTGGATGTATTTCAAGGCCTACCTTCAAACTCTTTGCTTGACATCATGGTAAAATCCGATGAAATCAAACAAGACCTCGGAAAACACATTTTAGACCTCCAAAAGTCTGGTTCATCCTTTGAAGCAATTTCCAAACGCCTGAAGGTACCATGTTCATCTGTACAAACAATAGTACGCAGGTTTTTTAAAATTGTTTATTAACAACAAATCAATACATAAAGCACATGAGGGAACACAAGCATACATAGATTACAAACAATGGACAATCGAGCTAGGGGGCACAATATCACATTACAATTACACAAGGACCTTAAGGGACATACATATACTTACAATTCTAACAGCTTTTTTGTTAATAGAGCATTTAACCGTCTTAAAATACAGTTCAATTTCTTTTTGTAGGGTACGAAAATGTGGTTTTCTGCTTGTAAATTTACATTTGTGTATATGAAATTTGGCCAAAAGAATAATAAAATTAATTACATAATAATGATTCCGCTTATTTCTATTGTATGTAAAGAATCCAAACAGTACATCTCTCCACAATAGTGTAAAATCTTCATAAATGTGTTCAATTATAAACCTACTGATGTCTTGCCACAGTTTTCTTACATGCATACAATGCCAAAAAAGATGCACAACTGTTTCTGGGTGGTCATTACAAAAGGAGCAATTTGAGTTGATGTTTTCCTTAAACTTCTTCATATAGTGGTTGGCAGGATAATATTTATGAATAATTTTAAAGGAAATTTCCTTAATTTTGTTAACAAGTAGGTATGTTTGTGGCAACATCCAAACTTTTTTCCAACAGACATTATCAATAAATCCATTCCAATAAGGCATGACATAAGGTATAGATACAACATCCTGCTGAAACAAGGATCGTATCGCTCTGTTGTTGAATGGACCAAAAGAGAAACAAATCTTTCCTACTGATGAGTCAACAGGGTCAATAGAAGGTAGGCTCTGAGGGTCAGGTCTTGACATGTTCCTGAATAACATAGCAACACCTGAGGGAATGGCATCTAAAACAATTGCAAAATCTTTAGGTGTTACAGGGACCTTGTAAAGTGATAAGAATTCTTTATAACTGAGTAAAAAACCCTCTGCATTTACCAGTTGGCTCACCAATAGGATATTATTTCTGAACCAATATTCTAAAAACAGAGAGGTATTTTTATACAATATATCACGATTATTCCATATATAATATCTGTGTGGAGAAAAATTGTGTTTATAAATTAAGGACCATGACAAGAAAACCTGCCGATGAAAAGCAGAAAGTTTCACTGGAACTTTGTCAATATTATAATTGCAAAACAACATGAAGTTAAGGCCACCAAAAGTAGAGAAGACATGATGAGGAATAAAATTCCAGATAGAAGTGGGTCTTCTTAGGAATTGTTTTATCCAAATGATCTTGAAAGTATTATTTAAAGTAGTAAAATCCAGAAAATTCAGTCCACCATTCTCATAAGTGTTCATTACAACAGTTTTCCTAATGCAATGGGTACGGTTTCTCCAAAGAAAGTTGAAAAGCATCTGGTCTATCTCCTTGCTTATTTTACGGTCAAGATATAAAGATAGAGCACCATATGTTAGTCTAGAGATACCTTCAGCCTTGGTTATCAGGACTCTACCTTTTAAAGATAAGTCCCTCTGTAGCCATTGATTTAGTTTCTTCTGGGTTTTTTTAATAAGAGGGTTAAAATTTAGTAAGCCTCTAGACTTCTGATCCTTTGTAATGGTTATGCCTAAATATGTAAGTTCTTCTTTTACTGGAATACCATAATATGAAGGTGTCACACAATCTTTGACAGCCATGAGTTCACATTTCTTAATGTTAAGATATAGACCAGACGCTTTGGAAAAGGATTGTATCACATTGATTGATATGGGAATTTGGTTAGCGTCTTTCAGAAAAAGTGTAGTATCGTCAGCCAGCTGGCTTATAATAATTTCTTTACCAGCTATGGAAATACCTTGTACAGGACTATTATTTAAGGAATTTGCAAGAAGTTGGGTGATTAATAAAAACAGGTACGGAGAGATAGGACAACCTTGCCTAATTCCTCTCTTTAACTCAAATCTAGGTGAGGTGCCATATTTCAATTTGATAGAGCTGTTACCATTTGCATAGAGAGTCTTAATAGCCTTACAGAAAAAATCCCCAAAGCCAAGTCTCTCAAGGGAGTGGAAGAGAAACTGATGCTCTACTGTGTCAAATGCTTTATAAAAATCTAAAAATAATATGAAGCTATCCTCAGTTATTAGGTCTGAGTAGTCAAGTACGTCTAATACTAGTCTGACATTGTTAGAAATATGTCTGTTCCTCATGAAGCCAGACTGTGTTTCATCAATGATTGCATCCAGAACTTCTTTAATTCTTTTTGCAAGTAGTGAGGCTAATATCTTATAGTCATTATTAAGAAGACAAATTGGACGCCAATTATCGATGAGCAGCACTTCTTTTTTAGGCTTAGGTATCAGTGTTATTAACCCCTGACTCATTGTAGGAGGGAGAACATTGTTTTTAATACTCTCTAAAAAGACTTCAAATAGGAAGGGAGCTACTTGTTCAGAAAATAATTTGTAAAATTCTGATGTAATTCCATCAACACCTGGTGATTTATTGTTCTTTAGATGTTTGATAGACTCTATAATCTCTTCAACTTTGATGGGTTCATCACACTGTTTAGATTCTATATCACTGATAGAGTGAACATTATTCAGTGAGTTAAAAAACATATCTGTGGATTCCTGACAGTACGTAGAGCCATACAATTTTCTGTAAAAATTGCTGCAGTATTTAGCGATTAATTTTTGGTCATCTGTAATAACACCATCAATGTTTAACTTATGGATAGTGTTATTTTTAGAGTGAAATTTCTCAAGTCTAAAGAAATATGATGAATTCTGTTCTCCCTCCTCAATCCATTTTTTCCTAGATCTAATAAAGGCTCCTTCTGCTTTTAATTTATATATATTATCCAGTTTATTTTGTAACTCAATTAGTTCCATCTTCTCCTCCCCCAAGAGGTCAGCTGGGGACCTCTGAGAAAGGGAAGTTATCTTAATGATCACCTTTTCCTCCTCAGCTCTTCTGGTCTTAGCAAGATTACTACCATATTTTCTAAGATATTTGGACACCTCAAATTTAAAGAGCTCCCAGTTCTTGCAATAAGATTTTTCTTCACAAGCCCTTTCCCAAAAGTGTGAGAGCAGATCTTTAACCTCAAATGTAACTATATCATTATTTAATAATGAGCTATTTAGCTTCCAGTAGGATGTTCTACCAAGGTTCGTATCAGGGGTAAATATTTTGATATCAATGTAAATAGCCTTATGGTCTGTGAGGGGAGTAGTACAAATATTTGTAGTAACACACTCACTATCAATACATTTGGATATAAGCCAAAAATCTATTCTGGATCGTCTGGAGCCTGTTTTGTTACTCCAAGTGAATGATCTGTCGGCCGGAAACCTCTCTCTCCATATATCAGTAAGATCAAACTTTTCCATAAAAAGTATTAAACCCAAATTCTGATTGGGGGCCATCTATCAGTTGAATTATCTATTGTAATGTTAAAGTCACCTCCTATCAATAATAACGAATTGGGAAATTTAGATAACCAATGAAGTATATGTTTCTCTATAGATTCAAGCAACTCATCATTCTCATGTTTGGTGTTGTACCCGTAGAAGTTTACAGTAATGAGTGTAATGTCATTGTAACTGATCACAAGACAAATAAAGTGACCAAAGGGGTCACATTCCGAGTGTAGAATATTACCACCAAAGGTATTTTTCATTGTAGTGACACCAGCAGAGCGTTCAGATCCATGGGAAAGCCAAATATCGTTGCCCCACTGTGACCTCCAGAAGTTGGCATCAGCAGAAATTGAGTGAGACTTGAAAAAAGCAAAAATCTGTTCGAAATTGTTTAGCAAATAGAAATAAGGCCTTGCGCTTCACACTGTTTCGTAACCCCCTAGCATTAAGAGATAATATAGACAAAGACAAAACAACAAAGATTATATAAAAGTATAAACTGTAGTAGGATGAGTCAAAGACGTAGGAGCAGTGAACGTAAACGATAAGGAACCGAGATCTGCACCATTTAAGTCAATTTAAAGTGAAAATAGCTTATTCTATAACCTTTGAAATTCAACTCAACTGGAAATTATGTTCAAGACCAAACCAAGGGTTCTTGTAGTAAGAGAGACTAAAAACCCTCTTTAGTGTAATCAGGAACTATTTAGAGAAATAAAACAAATAATAATTTAAATAAAAGGGTACCTACTATTTTAAGTACATATGAAAACTGATCATAAAATAATTGTATAACAAAATGTTTTACATATAAACGTTCCTAAGACCTTTTTTGGAAATAAGTATTAATAACTAAATAGAACAATAACCGTGTAAAGTCAGAGCAGACCTGTATGCCATTTAGGACAGTATCTTAGTTACTGTATACATAAAACATAAATTCAGCTTTCAATCTTCTTCGTAAGTTTATAAACAAAATAGGACTTCTGGTCATACAAGAACAAATTAATGAATTGAAATACCTGAGTATTCCTTTAAAATAGTCACCTGATGCTTGTTAGGTAAACCACATAAGGAAAATGAGAATACCATGGCTGAAACCATCAACCTGTTCCTTCTGGTGAGATTTTAGGGAGGAATATGGATTTCTGAACCGTTGATGAAACCTCGTCCTCCGACGAAGTAAGCAGCCTTCCCCTCACTTCGTGCTATCTTGATCGTTGGCCACAACTTGTTCCTTCTTTCTATGTCTTCCGGGCTGAGATGCTCGGCGAAACGCATACCATGGCTCTGAAGGAAGGCGTTCTTCCTAGCAGCTTTCCAGACAGCATCCCTGTAGAATCTGGTAGTGAATAGGATGATGATACCCCTGGGTCTTGAATCGCTTTGCTGTTGCTTCTTGCCGAGGCGATGTACAACGTCGATGGTATCACCAACTTTGTTCTTCTCTGCAGGCAAAACTTCTTGGCAGATACGGATAGCCTCTCCTCGCACATCTTCATTCTCCACCTCTGGCAAGCCGTAGAGTCTCAGGTTCCATTTTCTTGTGTATTGTTCCAGATCAGTGAGACATCTATGGTAGATATTGTTATTCTTTTCCACCCTTTCCACATTTTTTTCAACTTTTGTCACTCTCGATTTCACATCATTAATTTCACCACATGCAAACTCCACAGTCTTTTTCAAGCCTTCGATAACCATGGTGTTCGCGCCTACCATTTTCTCAATGGCGTCACACCTGGAGTTGATGAGTAAGGAGAGGGTAGCCACGATGTCAGAGTTCATGTTGGGTTTTTTGGAGGGTGGAGGTTTGCACGGAGTAACCGGTAAAGAGGGGAATTCGTCATCTTCAGCATTCGAAAGCATGATATTATCCATAGGCCAAGTGTAGTTATGGCAGTTGTCTATAAGCACGTTTCTCTCTTGTTGATTAGCAATAGAACGGCTAACTTTTTCCTTTCTTTTTTTGTCACGACTTTGCATGGACATGCTGAAATAAATTATCCAATTATCAATCCAGTCACAGGAAAGGTCTTATATCTTGAACAAATAAAAATAATAATGACTACACTTTAAAGAAAAAAAACAATTTTCACAATCTTTCTGAAGTTTGGTACGGAGCTCGTCTGTTCAAGCAGCCATCTTGGCCAATCTCGACCACAATAGTACGCAGGTATAAACACCATGGGACCACGCAGCTGTCATACCGCTCTGGAATTAAACGTGTTCTGTCTCCTAGAGATGAATGTACTTTGGTGCGAAAAGTGCAAATCAATCCCAGAGCAACAGCAAAGATGATGCTGGAGGAAACAGCTACAAAAGTATCTATATCCACAGTAAAACGAGTCCTATATCGACATGACCTGAAAGGCAGCTCAGCAAGGAAGAAGCCACTGTTCCATAACCGCCATTAAAAAGCCAGACTACGGTTTGCAACTGCACATGGGGACAAAGATTGTACTTTTTGGAGAAATGTCCTTTGGTCTGATGAAACAAAAATAGAACTGTTTGGCCATAATGACCATCGTTATTATGGCCAAACAGGGGGAGGCTAGCAAGCTGAAGAACGCCATCCCAACCGTGAAGAACGGGGGTGGCAGCATCATGTTGTGGGGGTGCTTTGCTGCAGGAGGAACTGGTGCACTTCACAAAATAGATGGCAGCATGAGGAGGAACTTTATGTGGATATATTGAAGCAACATCAAGACATCAGTCAGGAAGTTAAAGCTTGGTAGCAAATGGGTCTTCCAAATGGACAATGACCTCATGCATACTCTGAAAGTTGTGGCAAAATGGCTTAAGGACAACAAAGTCAAGGTATTGGAGTGGCCATTACAAAGCCCTGACCTCAATCCTATAGAAAGTTTGTGGGCAGAACTGAATAAGCATGTGTGAGCAAAGAGGCCTACAAACCTGACTCAATTACACCAGCTCTGTCATGAGGAATGGGCCAAAATTCCCCAAACGTATTGTGGGAAGCTTGTGGAAGGCTACCTGAAACGTTTGACCCAAGCTAAACAATTTAAAGGCAATGCTACCAAATACTAATTGAATGTATGTAAACTTCTGACCCACTGGGAATGTGATGAAAGACAGAAAAGCTGAAATAAATGATTCTCTCTACTATTATTCTGACATTTCACATTCTTAAAATTAAGTTGTGAACCTAACTGACTTAAGACAGGGAATTTTTATTAGGATTAAATGTCAGGAATTGTGAAAAACTGAGTATGTATTTGGCTAAGGTGTATGTAATCTTCCGACTTCAACTGTACATAGAGGAAGTAGGCTTAGGTTCAATTACCATAGGACATAGGTGGACACAGGTGGCCTTCAATTAGAGTTAATTTAGTCACGTTTAGACTTCTCTACTATTCACTAGCTAACTGACTTTCCCTGTGCTGGGTGGCATTCCTTTTTTTACCAGCATCAACACAGATTGAAATGGAAGATGGCGCCGGAGAAGATGGCGGACGTTTTACGTACTTCTAACAGATTGTGTTTTTACGTAGTTTTTTTTGTGTCGTTTGTAACTTTTTTTTAAAAGTATTTTGTACGTAATGTTTCCGCTACCATCTCTTATGACCGAAAAATAACTTCTGGACATCCGAACAGCGATTACTCACCACGAACTGGCCAAAGCTTTTTTTTTCTTTAACGGGTCCGACGAGCCCGATCTAAATGAGATGCTGCTTTTGCTGGAACAGGCCCAAATCCCTGTCATTTGCATGAAGAGATGACGGCAAAAAAGAGGATGGAGGTCGGGCTGCCTTCTGAGAATTCGTAGGAGATCGAATAAACCCCCCCTGCCTTCCGTTCTTCTAGCTAACGTACAATCATTGGAAAATAAAATTCACGACCTACGAGGAAGATTAAACTACCAACGGGACAATCAAAACTGTAATATCTTATGCTTCACGGAGTCGTAGCTGAGCGGCGACATTATCAACATACTGCCGGTTGGTTATACGCTGTATCGGCTAGATAGAACTGCGGCGTCTGGTAATGCATATATGTAAACAACAGCTGGTGCACAATATCAAAGGAAGTATCTAGGTGTTGCTTGCCTGAAGTAGAGTATCTCATTAGAAGCTGTAGACCACACTATCTACCTAGAGAGTTTTCATCTGTATTTTTCGTAGCTGTCTACATACCACCACAGACCGATGCTGGCACTAAGACCACACTCAATGAGCTGTATTCCACCATAAGGATACAGGAAAATGCTCATCCAGAGGCGGCGATCCTAGTGGCTGGGGACTTTAATGCAGGGAAACTTAAATCGGTTTTACCAAATTTCTATCTATGTGCAACTAGAGGGAGTAAACTCTAGACTATCTTTACTCCACACACAGTCTCTCCCGTACAATCTCTCCCTCGCACTCCATTTGGCAAATCTGACCATAATTCTATCCTCCTGCTTCCTGCTTACAAGCAAAAAATTAAAGCAGGAAGCACCAGTCACTCGGTCAATGAAAAAGTGGACAGATGAAGCAGATGCTAAGCTACAGGACTGTTTTTCTAGCACAGACTGGAATATGTTCTCGGTACACCACATCAGTCATTGGCTTCATCAATAAGTGCATTCGATGACGTCGCCCCCAAAGTGACTGTACGTACATACCCCAACCAGAAGCCATGGATTACAGGCAACATCCGCACTGAGCTAAAGGCAGGAGCTGCCACTTTCAAGGAGCGGGACTCTAACCCAGAAGCTTATAATAAATCCAGCTATGCCCTCCGACGAACCATCAGACAGGCAAAGTGTCAATACAGGACTAAGATCAAATTGTACTACACCGGCTCCGATGCTCGTCGGATGTGAGAGGGCTTGCAAACCATTACAGACTACAAAGAGAAACACAGCCAGATAGCTACCTAGTGACACACGCCTACCAGATGAGCTAAACCACTTCTATGCTCGCTACGAGGCAAATTACACTGAAACATGCATGAGAGCACCAGAGGTTCCGGAAGACTGTGTGATCACTCTCTCCGCAGCCAATGTGATTAAGACATTTAAACAGGTCAACATTCACAAGGCCGCAGGGCCAGACGGATTACCAGGACGTGTACTGTGAGCATGCGCTGACCAACTGGAAAGTGTCTTCACTGACATGTTCAACCTCTCCCTGTCCGAGTCTGTAATACCAACATGTTTTAAGCAGACCACCATAGTTCCTGTGCCCAAGAACACTAAGGTAACCTGCGTAAATGACTACCGACCCGTAGCACTCATGTCTGTAGCCATGAAGTGCTTTGAAAAGCTGATCATGGCTCACATCAACACCATTATCTCAGAAGCCCTAGACCCACTCCAATTTGCATACCGCTCCAACAGATCAACAGATGATGCCATTTCTATTGCACTCCACACTGCCCTTTCCCACCTGGACAAAAGGAACACCTGTGTGAGAATGCTATTTGTTGAATACAGTTCAACGTTCAACACTGTGGTGCCCTCAAAGCTCATCAATATGCTAAGGACCCTGGGACTGAACACCTCCCTCTGCAACTGGATCCTGGACTTCCTGGCGGGCCGCCCCAGGTGGTAAGGGTAGGTAACAACACATCCACCATGCTGATCCTCAACACAGGGGTCCCTCAGGGGTGCGTGCTCAGTCCCCTCCTGTACTCCCTGATCACTCATGACTGCACGGCCAGGCACGACACCAACACCATCATTAAGTTTGCCGATGACACAATAGTGGTAGTGCGTACGGCCCAGTACATCACTTAGGCCAAGCTTCCTGCCATCCAGGACCTCTATACCAGGCTGTGTCAGAGGAAGGCACAAAAAATTGTCAAAGACTTCAGCCACCCTAGTCATAGACTGTTCTCTCTGCTACCGCACGGCAAGCGATACCGGAGCGCCAAGTCTAGGTCCAAGAGGCTGCTTAACAGCTTCTACCCCCAATTCATAAGACTCCTGAACATCTAATCAAATGGCTACCCAGTTACTTTGATTTCATATTCTTATTCATATTTTTTTAACTGAATTGTTGGTTAGGGGCTTGTAAGTAAGCATTTCACTGTAAAGTCTACACTTGTTGTTTTCAGCGCATGTGACTAATAAAATTTGATTTGAGGGAGCACGTGATGCCGCGGAGCTGAGCAGACGTTGACAAACCGAGCTCTTCAAAATTATTATATTTTTACCTAAATAACAACGTTGAAACAATATTCTTACATCGGCTGATAAATTGTCAAGTACTTACCTTTCAAAAGAGCCATGGACCTCTGACCGAGAGGAAAGAAGGACGACCAAAACGTTGTGATTCCAAAGATAACGATAACGCTACAGCTAGCAAGATTAGCATTAGCCTTCATAACTCAGACGACAGTTCCAGACTGCGTGCCTGCCGACATGCTGGCTACTCTCCTCCTGGAAATTCAGGATGGTAACAGAGGTCTTTCTATGAAAATTGATAAGAAATCGGCTGAACTCCATTCTTCCATTGACGACCTGAAATCCTCCATGAATGATCTCCTTTTGAGAACGACTGAGGCAGAGTTGCGCATTAGCACAGTTGAAGATACCATCGCTCGACATGACCAGGTCTTGATACAACTGCAAAAGGACAATGCCTACCTTAAAAACAAGGTAGGTCAGATGGAGAACCAGAGTAGACGTAGTAATATCTGTGTGGTGGGATTGAAAGAGAACAGCGAGGGCCGTGACCCGGTCCGTTTCTTCACTCAATGGATCCCGGAGGTCCTAGGCATAATCAACTTCACCAAGCCGCTGGAAATCGAACGCGCCCACAGAACATCAGCACCTAAACCCTGGCCAGATGAGACCCCACGAGCCGTCCTGACCAGGTTCCTCCGTTTCCAAGACAGAGAGAAGATACTGCAACTCGCAAGAGCCAAAGGGGACATCACCATCGATGGAAAGAGGGTCTGCCTTTTCCCAGATATGAGCGCGGATCTCGCCAGACGTCACAAGCAGTTCAGACCTGCCGCCAAAACACTGAAGGAGAAGAACATCACCGGCTACCTCATCCACCCTGCGCGGATGAAAGTTCAGTACAAAGGCCGAAGCCATCTCTTCAACACACCGGGAGAAGTGCACACTTTTCTCAAAGAACTGAGCAACGTCTGAGCCAGGACAGTCTCTCTGGGGGATAAAATGCAACGTCTGAGCCAGGACGGTCTCTCTGGGGGATAAAATGCAACGTCTGAGCCAGGACAGTCTCTCTGGGGGATAAAATGCAGTTAGTTTATTTTCTCTTATCCAGACTGAACTGCTGGTATCTCCCGGTCACTATAATTGATTTTTACATTTTCAACTAACCGTATATTTCCGGGGTGAGTTCTATTACATTTACAGGAGAGTATATTTTGGTTTAGTCCATATCCACTGGGCGAAGCAATAAGTGGGCTTAGGCCCACTGCTTTCCCCCTCATTTATGTTAATCTTTCGAAAAGAGACTCAAGCAATCCCTTACCGTGGGCAGTAAATATTCAGCCATAAATATCTATTCACAACGTTTGTTTTCAACTTAGAGAGCTCGCAGGTTTTAGTTTACGCCAAGTTTTAGCTAGTAAGAGCAAGATGGAAAGCGAGCAGCAACGTATCTCTACAAGTGTATTCATGTTTGATTGTTGGGATTGTTGTTTTAGTCTGACAATCGGGGTGGATGGGATTTTTATTTCTTTTTTCTTTATTTTTTCTATGTTTATTGTTTCCTTCCTAAAGAGACACACAGGTCACTTTTGTGCTCAAACCAAAGTTGAAACATTTCCTAATTATCTGCATATGATAGATTTCCATTCAGTTACATATTTGAAACCCAACCTATGCTTAATCCACTAAAATATGTCACATTCAACATAAAAGGTCTTAACAGCCCGATTAAAAGGAAAAGAGTCTATACATACCTTAAGAAATAAAAGTCTGACATTGTGTTTTTACAAGAAACACATCTTACAGCCAGTGAACACAAGAAATTGAAGAGGGAATGGGTAGGACAAGTTTTTGCATCCTCTTTTAACTCCAAAGCAAGAGGAACTGCAATTTTGGTAAGTAGACACATCCCCTTCTGCGTCAACAACACCATCTCTGATCCCTCTGGCAGGTTTGTTTTGATAAGTAGACACATCCCCTTCTGCGTCTACAACACCATCTCTGATCCCTCTGGCAGGTTTGTTTTGATAAGTAGACACATCCCCTTCTGCGTCTACAACACCATCTCTGATCCCTCTGGCAGGTTTGTTTTGATAAGTAGACACATCCCCTTCTGCGTCAACAACACCATCTCTGATCCCTCTGGCAGGTTTGTTTTGGTGCAGGGGCATATGTATTCAGAGTCTTGGACCCTATTGAATATTTATGCTCCTAACTTCGATGACCATATGTTTATTCAGAATGTCTTCCTTCAGGTCGCTCAAGCACCACCAGGGTGGCTACTGGTTGGAGGAGATTAATTTTTTTTCTTAGATACAGTTCTTGATAGATCTTCTGATAAACCCTCACTTCTTATCAAAGCCGGCAAGCTCACCATGTCATTCATGAAAGATCTCAATTTACTAGACATCTGGAGACAGTTGCACCCACAGGATAGGGACTACTCTTTTTATTCACACCCACACAAGACACACACATGCATAGATAACTTTTTACTTTCGACACAACTGTTTCATAGAGTGTTAGATGTCGAGTGCTTCTACACCTGCATTGCTTGCTGTTTGGGGTTTTAGGCTGGGTTTCTGTACAGCACTTTGAGATATCAGCTGATGTACGAAGGGCTATATAAATAAATTTGATTTGATTTGAGTATCTCCCCAGATTGCTTAGTGACCATTCTCCTCTGGTATTATCAATCTCCATTCCTACCAAGGTAAATGGAGCATATAGATGGAGACTAAATTCTACACTCCTGAAGCAACCTGACTTTTGTGCATTCATCAAAGAGCAGATCAATATTTTTACTTTGACAAACAAACCCTCCGCTCCTGACAGCTTCATTCTTTGGGACACATTGAAGGCTATCTGAGGGGACAGATCATTTCCTATACTAAAGGGCTGAAGAGAAAACACGGTGCGGAACTGAGTGCCCTTAAATCTGAAATCTCTGAGCTAGAGAAAACCTACCAAAGAGGCCCGACTTAAGATCTATACAGGCTTTTGATAAATAAAAAACTAAAATATAATATTCTGAACACATATCAAGCTGAGAGGGCCATCACTAAATCAAAACAGCATTATTACGAGCTTGGAGAGAAAGCTCACAAAGTATTGGCATGGCAACTGAAAGCAGAGGAAAGTAAGAGGACAATTAATGCCATAGAAACTTTTACTAATGAGATATCTTTCGACCCTACTGAAATTAATAATACTTTTAAGAGATACTATGAAGACCTCTACACTTCCCAATCAAGCCATGATCTATCAGAGATCGACTCCTTTCTCTCCTCTCTCAACCTCCCATGCCTGTCAGGGGAAGACAGCGAGCGCCTGAGTGAACACTTCTCAGTTCCTGAATTGTTGGAGGCCATTAAATCCTTACCTTCTAATAAATCTCCTGGGGAGGATGGCTTCCCTCCAGAGTTCTATAAAGAATGTAGGGAGCTGTTGGACCCCTACCTTATGGAGGTACTTAAAAAAGCCAGAGAAGACAACTGCTTTCCAGAGTCCTTCTCTCAAACAGTGATTACTGTAATCCACAAGAAAGGGAAAAACCCACTAAAGTGCGCCTCCTATAGACCAATCTCTCTCCTTAACACAGATTGTAAACTGGTCACCAAGATGCTATCTAAGAGACTGGAGTCATGTCTTCCCCTGTTGGTCAACCCAGATCAGACTGGCTTCATAATTAATAGATGGTCCTCCAATAATCTCAGAAGGCTCTTTGATATAATTCACCTTGCTAACAAAAACAAAATACCTAGTGTCACAGTCTCCCTCGACGCTGAAAAGGCCTTTGATAGGGTTGAATGGCCATACCTATTTCACGTCTTGGAAAAGTTTGGTTTAGGTACCATGTTTGTAAATTTGATAAAATCACTCTACAAATCTCCTAAAGCTAGGATTGCTACCAATGGGATTACTTCCTCCTCTTTCCCTCTTTATAGGGGGAACAGACAAGGTTGCCCAATTAGCCCCCACCTCTTTGCCCTCGCCATCGAACCATTGGCTGAGGCTATTAGAACGTGCCCTGACATACATGGCTTTGAGGTGGGCCCCCATACCCATAAATTATCACTCTTTGCGGACGACCTTATCTTATTTCTAACAAACCCAGAACACTCCCTCTCTCACTTGCAGATCCTACTACAGTGTTATAGTTCTTTGTCTGGATATAAGGTCAATTTTGATAAAAGCAAAATCTTACCGTTGTCTGTCTTTGACCATCATACCATCAAGCACAAGTTTCCTTTTAGATGGTCGCCTATGGGCTTCACATATTTGGGCATAATGGTGGATGGTAATCTGAACAACCTCTATAAACTCAATCTGGCCAGTTTGTTGCAAAAGGTGGATGTTGACCTTTGTAAATGGATAGACTTACCTCTCACTCTACTGGGTAGAATCAATGTAATTAAAATGAATGTCCTGCCCAGATTTCTATATCTGTTTCAATCTCTCCCTATCCCTGTTCCCGCAGCATTTTCTTCCTCTCTCGACAAGCTGACCAGACGGTTTATCTGGCACGGCAAAACCCCTAGGGTTGGCCTGGATAAACTGACCCTTGATTACAGTCAAGGGGGCTTAAACCTCCCCAATTTTAGAATGTACTACTGGGCTGCACAGTCTAGGTTTCTGGCTCAGAGGTTTGACAATGGTCCCTCTCCCTCATGGTTGAACATTGAAAAGCTTGAGGTAAATGATGCCACTGTGGTGGAATTGTTTTACAAATGGGACAGAAAATCTATAAAACCCATCACAGACAACCCTTTAATCATACATTATGTCCTGGCATGGTGCAAACTACATGAGCTGTTCAGACGAGGGGGATTTCTTTCCCCTAACACCCCTTTATGGAACAATAGATTGATCCCTATGTTTTTCCAGAATAGTAACTTTAGACCATGGTCTGATAAGGGGATCACCCTTCTGGAACATTGTTACGAGGAGGGAGTTCTTATGTCTTTTGATCAGCTGAAACAGAAATACCATTTGCCTAACAGGGACTTCTTTAGAAACATTCATTAGAAAAAGGGTGAGATTGGCTCCTCTGTTGTTTGTTGTAATGCAAATGTGATTTATTCACAAACCTCAATTCATGACCATTAGCATACTGGTTATTTCAGTTTTTAAACCTCATCTTCTCCAGCTCTGGCAGCAAAAAGTCCTTTGGTCCTCAGTAGCAGAAATACAGCCTATGTCTGTGTTCTCGCAGTTTCTGAGTGGTTCATTTCATATGGCTGATTATACAACAAAACAGGATTATTGTTTTGATTCATGTATGATTCCCCTATTTCCAAGCCCTGGCTAACCACCTTGGTGATTACAGTAATGTATTTAGTGGCCTTGGCAACACTGACAGCATCTTCAAGGGAAAAAGCAGAAATGTCATGAACCACATTTCCTTTTAAAAAAGCAGAGAGAAAAGAGCAAACACTGTTAATGATGGAATCATTTCTGAATGATTACTCTCACTGGTCTTTCCGCTGTAAGGAAAGTAAACACAATCACATTGATTTAATGATGTACAGTATTTACCTTCTGGCGGATCCATATACTCTGATGGAGGGGACTCTGTGTTGCCGTAAAAGAATTAACCACAATAACAGTCAACACATTTATTGGCCAATGAAGGAAAAAGCTGTGACTCACAACATCTGTGTCAATAGTGTGTCAATAGTTTGACTCATAATTGCAAGATGAAAAAGTTCACATTTTAGACAGTTTGGGAGGAAGATATTAAGTGGCTAAAAGAACAGACAGAGAACGAAGGTGAAAGGACCCAGAATTAGTGACTCATTTAGACCTCATTCGTTGTGTACAGTATATGTGGGGCAGAGTGTAGGATGCAGGAGGACGCAGGCAGGACTCACCCTCCTCAGCTCCCACTGACAGAGGATGCTATTTAGACACATCCTGTTGTATTATGCTGCTATGAATTGTCTCTCTCTCTGTTACTCTCTCTCTCTCTTAATCTATCCCTCCCTCCCTCTCTCACTCACTCACTCACTCACTCACTCACTCACTCACTCACTCACTCACTCACTTACACTCCCTCTCTCACTCACTCACACTCTCTCTCTCTCTCTTACTCACACTCACTCTTTCTCTCTCTCATACTCTTTCTCTCTCTCTTACTCGCTCTGTGTGTCACTCTCTCCATTTCTCTCTTTCTCTCCTTCTCTCTATTGTTTTGGTCTCTTTCTTTCCATTTCACACACTGCAGCTTCTACACTGAACAAAAGTAGAAACACAACATAAACAAAAAGGTTGTGCACAAATGTCTTTACGTCCCTGTTAGTGAGCATTTCTCCTTAGCCAAGATAATCCATCCACCTGACAGGTGTGGAATATCAATAAGATGATTAAACATCATCAGCATTACACAGGTGCACCTTGTGCTGGGAACATAAAAATGGCCACTCTAAAATGTGCAGTTTTGTCACAATGCTACAGATGTCTCAAGTTTTGAGGAAGTGCGCAATTGGCATGCTGACTGTAAGAATGTCAATCAGAGCTGTTGCCAGGTAATTGAATGTTAATTTCTCTACCATAATCCGTCGTTTTAGGGAATTTGGCAGTACGTCCAACCCGGCCTCAAAACCCCAGACCACATGCATGGCGTTGTGTGGGCGAGCGGTTTGCTGATGTCAATGGTGGCGGTGGGGTTATGATATGGGAAGTATAAGCTATGGAAAACTAACACAATTACATTTTATCTATGGAAATTTGAATGCACATAAATTCCGTGATGAGATCCTGAGGCCTGTTGTCATGCCATTCATCTGCCTCCATCACCACATGTTTCAGCAAGACCCTACACTACCGTTCAAAAGTTTGGGGTCACTTAAGGATGTCCTTGTTTTTGAAAGAAAAACACATTTTTGTCCATTAAAATAACATCAAATTGATCAAAAATTGTCATCTTGCTCAAATTTCTGATCAATTTGATGTCATTTTAATGGACAAAAAAAATGCTTTTCTTTCAAAAACAAGGACATTTCTAAGTGACACCAAACTTTTGAACGGTAGTGTATGTCGCAAGGATCTGTACACAGTTCCTCAAAGCTGAAAATGTCCCAGTTCTTCCATGGCCTGCACACTCACCAGACGTTACCCATAGATCATGTTTGGGATCCTCTGTGTATGGCAGGGTGTTCCAGTTCCCGCCAATATCCAGCAACTTCACAGCCATTGAAGAGGAATGGAACAACATTCCACAGGCCACAATCAACAGCCTGATCACCTCTATGCAAATGAGATACAGTGTGTCGCGCTGCATGAGGCAAGTGGTGGTCACACCAGATAATGACTGGTTTTCTGATCCACACCCCTAACTTTTTTTTAAGGTATCTGTGACCAACAGATGTATATCTGTATTCCCAGTCATGTGAAGATTAGGGCCTAATGGATTTATTTCAATTGACTGATTTCCTTATATGAACTGTAACTCTGTAAAATTGTTGAAATTGTTACATGTTGCATTAATATTTTTGTTCAGTATATAAAATGATCTACAGGCAGTGAGCGTGGTAAACTATATTTTTGTTCAGTATATAAAATGATCTACAAGCAGTGAGCGTTGTAAACTATATTTTTGTTCAGTATATAAAATGATCTACAAGCAGTGAGCGTGGCAAACTATATTTTTGTTCAGTATATAAAATGATCTACAAGCAGTGAGCGTGGTAAACTATATTTTTGTTCAGTATATAAAATGATCTACAAGCAGTGAGTGTGGTAAACTATATTTTTGTTCAGTATATAAAATGATCTACAAGCAGTGAGCGTGGTAAACTATATTTTTGTTCAGTATAGTTCCACCTTGATGTCAGGCTCTTTCTTTCACCAACCCTATCTCTCTGGTTGGCCCTTATTAAAAAGACATGAGCCCAACCATTCCTACAGCTGTAGTTCCACTTTATGGTCCACACTGATGTGTCTACACTATCAATCATTTGTGGAATAACATGAAGTAGACAATAGCATTAATCCTGCCTCACTTTCCTTGTGTATAATGTATGAATTGTACCCAAAATTTAACTATTTCACAATAATTCAGTTATGTTTAAGGTGCACAGGAAATAGAATTTAGTATGCCTCAACTTGCTTTTGTGATTTGTATCTATGTCAACTTAACCTGAGAGAGATAGAGAGAGACAGAGTGAGAGAGAGAGCGAGGGAGAGAGAGAGAGAGAAAGAAAAAGAGAGAAAGAAAGAGAGAGGAAGGGAGAAAACTCGTGACCACATACACACAGAGCTTATTGCTTGAGAAAGACAAGACTCCTTATTGAGGCCTACGACCCAGACAGGGGCCATTACATTCTAAATAGCATCATAAAATACATTCCTTTTCTTTCATAATAGTGTTCTACCTAACATTGGTTTGGCATGTTGTCAATGGAGTGAGTTGTGAGCATTATGGCCTACAGCTGGGCTGTTATGGTAAGGTGTGTGGATGGGTGGGTGGGTGGTAGCCTGGGAGGGGGATGGGCAGTAGTAGCGTTATTGTCATAGCAATGAGGAGAAATCCCATGAGCTCATTTCTCAGGATTACTATCAGATGGGAAGGTCTCCAGTGGGTGGGGTGGTTTGGGCTAATCTTACTGCATGATGACTTGTCAGATACAGGTTGCAGTTCCAATCTCCGAGCCGACTAGGTGAAAAATCAGCCAATGTCCCTTATTAACCCTGATTGCTCCTCTAAGTGGCTCTGGATAAGAGTCTGCTTAATGAAAGAAATGTAAATAAGTCAAAATCAATAATCGCTAACAGCCTGAAAAAGTTGGTTCTAATTTGATCAATTAGTATGTCAACACTTCAGAACAAGACAATTCAAGGACAGGATGGGGGTGGCAGGTAGCTTAGTGGTTGGGCCAGTAACTAAAAGGGCACTGGTTTGAATCCCTGAGCCGACTAGGTGAAAAATCTGTCAATGTGCACTTGAACAAGGCACTTAACCCAATTGCTCATGTAAGCCACTCTGGATAAGAGCTGCTAAATGACTAACATGTAAATGATGATTCTACTGAAACCACTAGTGTGTCTCAGAAACAGGTAGTGTAACACTACTGCAGCACTGCCTCCTTCTGGAGAAAAACTAGATATTGCAACCTCCCTTTCATTTAAAAACGAGAGGATAAACTTTTTTCAACATAAAAACATTTATTTCCCTAGAAGAGTTGAGAAGAACCATATCTCTCAAACATAGCATAGTTTTTAAAATCTTCAATTTACACAACAACCCCAAGTAAACCTACATAGACATGAACACTGCACAGTGAAATCATTAGGCTACATCTTAAGAGGGTTTCGTTACAGAAAATATATTTCAAGTGGGTTCCAGGTACATTTCAATGCTCAGAACCGGATGGTTAAAGAGCACTTGTTCCATATGTCGAGCTAAACTTTCTTTACCAGTCATTCATTTCTCCACTTATTTCCTATATGACGTAGAGGGGTGGAAAGTCTACAGTTTTGTTGCGTTTATTTCCAGTATCATCATCTGTTCTGAGCGTCACAGTTCCTCTCAGAGTATCTGTATCTCGGCGAAGTCGTCGAGAGAGCTGCCCTTCAGGGTCTCGTCTGGTCCCTCCGCGGTCCCGCTGTCTGACTCCTCCTCGATGGCGAGGCGCACGTCGGCGGAGGAGCACAGTGAACTGACGCTGCTTTGCTCAATGGAGCACAGGGCGCAGGCCAGAGGGGAGCTCAGGACCCTTCCTTCATAGAGGCCCTTGCTCCCCGCGGAGAAGGGAAGCGACACCTGGAAGGAGGGCATGGTGATGCTGTGCTTCTTTTGCCGCGCGCCCCATTCCCGCTGCTCCTCCTCGTGCAACAGACGCGTAAAAACATTCGACCTTCTCTTCTCCCGCCTTTTGGAGCGAACGTAGCCCAGCATTATTCCAACGAGGAAGACCCCATAAAAGGAGATTACTATGAAAATGTACACGTATGCGTTGCTGTTGCTTTTGTCAGTTTGGGACGCGTCATTAGCCCTCTGCAGGGGAAGAAGTTGGGGCGTTGTAAAGTTGTCTGACCTCTCCATCCTCAGTGGAGTTTATGAAGTGGAGTTTATGAAGGAAGTTTCCTTGAAAAACAGAAACATGACAGAGGTTAGGATCTTGATTCTTTGCCAAGACTTTTACGCACATCTTTACGCACACATTTAAGCACAGGTTTAAGCACATCATTTCTCAATTGCAGGCTATACGAATTATTTTATTAATCGTATAAAGTATGCCTATTCAGCCAAATACATTTTTTATTAGACAAAACTTAGTAAACAATTGCTAAAGCCTATTGTTACTAATTATACACTACTTATCCAACTTACCGAGCAATAAAGCTGTGGGACATGTGGACCCAGCTGTATGATCCGTGTCCTCGTGTGTGTACGCCTCTCGAATTTAATAACAGGATATCCAAGTGCATGGGAATATTTATATAGCGATCTTGGGACGTCTATAATCACGTGGACTCTGTGGTCGAGAGGCAAGTTTTGGCCCAGTGTCAAATTTGGAGTCGACAGAGCCCAGACACAAATGTGACAAACAATGGTTATCCGATTTTCGAACGCTATGTTCCAATTCTGTCAAGTTACTAAAGTAACTTTTTCTTTTCTGATAGAATATGATATTTAACAGCTGTTGTTTAACAGATATTTAACAGAATTTATCCAAAATAATTTTCGATCGACATGCATTCGTGTGAGTTAATGGGTGTGCAACGCTTCAACTCTAGCACACCAATCCTGTTAAAATTGCACATCCCAATATTGCGAAAATATATATTTCCCGGAAGTTGAAATCAGATTAATTTTCAGTTCTGAAAGAAATTTAAAATAGTCTTTGATCATTGACTCAATAGCCACATTTCAACTGCACACGCATCGTCAATAAAGTTCAACATTATATCACAATAACCCTAACCCTTTTTTAATTCACTTAATATTGGAAAAAGAAGCGAACTGAAGATTGCAATATAGAATATTTATAATTGCCGTTATCTGTCACGTGCACATCAGCTTTTTCCACAACCTTATAACTTGCAGCAAGGATGTTCAAAGTAATATATATTTTTATTTTTATTTTGGAAAAGTTTTTTTATTGTCACATTTCCTTTAAAAACAGCTCATACATGTTTTACATCATTTCATACACATTAAAACGGCAATAAAGCATAAAACACAGCATTTGAAGGTTACATTTAAATTTGTTAAAAAGTACATGTTGTTAAAACCAATAAGAACAACCATGAATAAAAGTACTTTTCATTGTAAAAACATCAAATCTGTAAAGCCATTTAAAATGTGTACTAATGATCTAACAAAGGTAAAACATTTTTAAGACATGAGAAACATGCTAAAAAGTAACTTTGTTAAAAGGCTGTCTTCGGTCCTTTGTACAGGAGCAGGGTGAGTCCTTATCAAACTCGCCTCCTCCTGCTCTCCCGAATCAATCATTGTCCCGTCCTTAGGGGCCCAGAAGAGATCCCTCCCCTAGGCGCATCGCCCTAGGTGCCGCAGCGCTGTCAGGCCGTGGCCGCTGGGACCTAGGGTGTTGTGGGGGACCCTTCGCCTGGGGTCGAGGCCTCCTTCCTTCCGTACCACCCCAGGGCTTCCGTGGCTACCATGGCCACTGCCTGGGGGGTGGTGTCTACTTGTTTCGCTACCAGCAGGTTACGGGAGGACCACAGTGCTTCCTTCAGGCACGTGAGGGTGGGCCAGATCTTGGTGAAGGCCTTCGATGGAATAGGCCTTCGGCCCACCCCATACAGCATGAGCTGAGGTCTTAGGTCCTCCCCTGCTGGCAGACACAGGGTGATCAGGGGGCCTGCTTCCTTCCACATTCACCCTTGCACATTCATCTTCTGCACATTCTACCATTCCAGTGTTTAATTGGTATATTGTAATTACTTTGCCACCACAGCCTATTTATTGCCTTACCTCTCTTATCCTACCTCATTTGCCCATGCTGTATATAGATATTCCTACTGTATTATTGATTGTATGTTTGTTTATTCCAAGTGTAACTCTGTGTTGTTGTATGTGTCAAACTGCTTTGCTTTATCTTGGCCAGGTCGCAGTTGCAAATGAGAACTTGTTCTCAACTAGCCTACCTGGTTAAATAAAGGTGTTCTCAACTAGCCTACCTGGTTAAATAAAGGTGTTCTCAACTAGCCTACCTGGTTAAATAAAGGTGTTCTCAACTAGCCTACCTGGTTAAATAAAGGTGTTCTCAACTAGCCTACCTGGTTAAATAAAGGTGAAATAAAAATAGAAATAAATTATTACAGATAATGAAACAGAGTTTAAAACAACAAGATAACCTTTAAAATGGTATAAAATACATGTTTGAGGAATTTTAATTGTGACATTTTTGATGTTTTGAATTTGGTGCCCTGCACTTTCACTGGCTGTTGTCATATCGATCCCATTAACGGGATTTCAGCCCTAAGAAGTTTTAAGCAACAAATGATCTAGGATAGTGCTAACGGGAGGGGTTTGGAAATGTGAGCCTCAAATAAGTAGGCTGTGACGAATGACGATGGTGGGCACGGTTGTTCAGTTTGATTAGCCTGGTCCCTTTTGAGCTTATTGGATAAATTAAGTTAAACAAGTTTGTTCTAGCTTACAGTTCAAACAAAACGTTCTCATGCAATCATTATCATTATCATCATCATCGTTATCGTTATCATTATCATCATCGTTATCGTCATCGTTAGCATTATTATCACCATCATTATCATCATAACCACCTAACGGTACGTCACCAATCACTGCTTTATTATGGGTCTAATTGTAGTGGACGACATAATGGATATCAGATTTTTAAGACAGCTTAATTTCTCAATTTGCACTCAAATAACTCAGGACAGCACTGATAGACCAAACACAATCTTTATTTACTTCTTCATTTAATAATTTCCAAGGCAAATGACAAATAAATACAATTGATGCACTTATGTTACAAGGCAGATTCCCCAGACAAGTAGGGAGGAGTTCCAAAACGGGTCTATATTATAAAGCTTCAATAGATTTAAAATAGGCTATACATAATTCCTTCTCCCCTCATATAAAGTATGTACAGTATAAAGGAAAACATCAGAAAGGCATGTTATTCTGGGTGACAGTAACACATACTGTCAAGAAACGATATCTTTACTGTGTACAGCATTGTTATTCAAATATTTTCTATGCGTAGTTATCCACCTGAAATCACAAGAAAAGGCAACAGGTGTCATGTGCGGAATGGTGTTCTACAGAGCAATGTTTGTACCATTTAGGAAAGCTTTAGGCTACCTTTTGCTGTGATGCATCACATACAACAACATACAAGGAATGGCCTTTTCAAGTGCGAGAACACAGCATGCACACACACACACACACACAAATAAATGCTGAAGCTGTCCTCTTAACTAAATTCTCTAAATTCTTAACTGTTGTACGGAAGTGTTTTGTGTGCATCTCTTCTTGCCATAGGTCAAGTAATCCCACCTTAGTTTGGTCCAAATGTTATATTATCATATGGCATACTGTGTACTTCAAGCATGACAGTGGTTCTAGAACTACAGCTCTTAGCAAGTGAATGTGTGGTTAATGTAAGTGCACACCTATAACAGAGTACAAATATGTTTTCTACCACTGAAAGAAATTGGTATTCACCAATCTACATCTTTCTTACAAACATTATGATTTTATGACAAGCGTATTATTAATTGGCATTATCATAAATAATAATCATATTAATGATAGAAATGTTAAGTGAAGAGTTCTGAAATTATAGAGTACCAGTCAAAAGTTTGGACACACCTACTCATTCAAGAGTTTTTCATTATTTTTACTATTTTCTACATTGTAGAATAATAGCGAAGACATCACAACTATGATATAACACATATGGAATCATGTAGTAACCAAAAAACTATTTAACAAATGAAAATATATTTTATATTTGTGATTCTTCAAAGTAGCCACCATTTGCCTTGTTGACAGCTTTGCACACTCTTGGCATTCTCTCAACCAGCTTCATGAGGTAGTCACCTGGAATGCATTTCAGTTAACAGGTGTGCCTTGTTAAAAGTTCATTTGTGGAATTTCTTTCCTTCTTAATGTATTTGAGCCGATCAATTGTGTTGTAACTAGGTAGGGTTGGTATAGAGAAGATAGCCCTATTTGGTGAAAGAAAAAGTCCATATTATGGCAAGAACAGCTCAAATGAGTAAAGAAAAATGACAGTCCATCACTGCTTTAAGACATGCAGGTCAGTCAATCTGGAAAATTTAAAGAACTTTCTTCAAGTGTAGTCGCAAAAACCATCAAGCGCTATGATGAAACTGGCATTCATGAGGACCGCCACAGGAAAAGAAGGCCCAGAGTTACCTCTGCTGCAGAGGATAAGTTCATTAGAGTTACCAGCCTCAGATTGCAGCTCAAATAAATGCTTCACAGATTTCAAGTAAAAGACACATCTCAACATCAACTGTTCAGAGGAGACTGCGTGAATCAGGCCTTCATGGTTGAATTGCTGCAAAGAAACCACTACTAAAGGACACCAGTAAGAAGAAGAGACTTGCTTGGGCCAAGAAACACGAGAAGTGGAGACATTAGACCTGTGGAAATCTGTCCTTTGGTCTGATGAGTCCAAACTTGAGATATTTGGTTTCAACCGCCGTGTCTTTGTTAGACGCAGAGTAGGTGAACGGATGATCTCTGCATGTGTGGTTTCCACCGTGAAGCATGGAGGAGGAGGTGTGATGGTGTGGGGGTGCTTTGCTGGTGACATTGTCAGTGATTTATGTACATGATTCCATATGTGTTATTGCATAGTTTTGATGTCTTCACTATTGTTCTACAATGTAGAAAATAGTAAAAATAAAGAAAAACCCTTGAATGAGTAGGTGTGTCCAAACTTTTGAGTGGTACTGTATATTCACGTCAAAATGTTCTGTTTTTCTTCTGGTGGAAGAGACTCATCATTTCACTGCCCTAGCCGCAACCAAAATTTCCCCATTGGGATAATAAAGTCATTATCTTATCTTAGTCTCTCTGAACCTCCTGTTGACTTCATGCTTGTAGGATTGGATGGGCAGATGGGCATCAAATATAAATCATAGTACTAAAGCCTCACTAAGCAAAAAAAACAGCATCAACCAAACACAACAAAAATAAACACAGACAGCTAGTTTCTTCCTGTCCTGCAGAAAGTAAGACTAGTCTCTGGGCAGAACTAGGTTCTGAAATAAACAATAGAATACGCAGTGAAAAAAAATGGATTTGGAGCCATGGATTTTGAACTTGGACAGAGAATTAGCCAATGAGGACTCTATACTAATGTGAACAGAATCACGGAATTAAAGGAGAAAAACAAATAATCAAACAGCAGCTTTTAACCTAAATGTTAATGGTACTTGCTCTCTACAGGCTCTCATGGCTTAACATTCCTGACGCCCTCAGACAGAAGGGCATTGGGGTTAAAACGGAAAGTTTTCCAACCAACCTGAGTTTGTGCTTAAATAACAGTCGACAACACTCAGACAGACACGAGCTCAACAGGCAGCATGACCTACCTGTCCTGTCTCATAACTCACATCTTGAGGAAAATCATCTCCAAAGAGGGTAAGAAGTGGAATGAACATGGAGATACTGTTTGAGGGTGTTCCAACAACACTCCTTACTTACTCTCCCCTAGCTAATCTTTCTCTCCAACAGTCTTCAGGGCTAGGCTATTGTCTATTGATTCACATTTTTAAGCAAAGCCATTTTATCGAATAAAGGAACAGTGGAGGGGAAATATTGCAATAACACAGCCTCCTCTCTTTGATATTTATATTTCTCTCCCTCTATCTCTCTCAATCTGTCTCTCTCTCTATCTCTCTCAATCTGTCTATCTTTTTTGGTCTCAGGAGAACAAAGTAGATTCAAGTCATTTGAGTGCTTCTGGTGGCTCGTCCAGGATGGGGGTCGGGGTTCGGGGGTCGGGTGGGGAAAAGAGGTTTGAGCAAGGAGCTGGGCGGCTTGAGGCAGATGCTGGCTCTGTGCTTGGAGAGGTTCTGGTCTGGTTTGGTCCTACTTCCCGCCGTACATTCTCTCGATGTCGTCCTGGTACTTGCTCTTCAGCTGCTGGCGTTTGAGCTTGAAGGCTTCGGTCACCAGGCCCGTCTCGGGGGTCCAGGGGTCGGGGCTCAGACGGATCTTACGGGGGATCTCAAACCGCTCCAGCTGGGCTGCACAGACAGACAAGAAGAGGAATTGCATCACAACTCCAGTCAGAGATGAAACCAAAGCAACCACCAAAAGGAATGGATGACAAAAGTAGAGCTTCAACCTGACTCACTATAACCTGTATCTACTACTACCACTACCATCTATCTATAACTTCCCTCTCCTCTCTCCAAGGTCTGATGACCTTTGACCTCTCACCTGATAGGGCGGCCTCGGTGATGACCTGCAGGACCACCTCCTCCATGGCAGCGTTGTCACACAGCTCCTCCCACGAGCCCCGGATAAGATACTGCTCCGCCAGCGACAGCAGATGCTTCTGATTGGGCACCACAAAGCCAATCACGTACATCTCATCGCTGAAGAGAGATAACGGTTAAGAAGACACCACCATGTCTCTGTGTTTTTACATAGACTGATTCACACACACACAGTTTTGCATAGCTATCCTCGTGGGAACCAAATAATTTATTCCCATCCAAAATCCTATTTTCCCTAACCCTAAATCTAAATCTAAATCTAACCCTAACCCTAACCTTAACCCTTAACCTAACCATAACCCTAACCTTAACCCCAAACCTGTAACCCCTAACCCTAAAACTGTACCTAACTCCTAACCCTAACCCTAATTGTAACCCTAACCCTAACCCCTAAGCCTAAAATAACAGTTTTCCTCGTGGGGAGCGGAAAAATGTCCCCACTTGTCCAAATTGTCCTTGTTTACCATCCTTGTGAGGACTTCTGGTACCCACAAGGCAAAGGAGGTTGACGGCATCTTAATTGGGGAGGAAGGGCTCATGGTAAAGGCTGGAGCAGAATAGGTGGAATGGTATCAAATACATCAAACACATGGCTTGATGCCATTCTATTCACTCTGTTCCAGCCATTATTATGAGCCATCCTCCCCTCAGCAGCCTCCACTGCCACAAGGATTGTCAAACAAAAACACAGACTCACGCACACCGCACACACACACACACCTGTTGGCGTAGGCACAGATGTTGTCTATAAGGGGGCAGTTCTTCAGCATGGCCTCCACCTTCCCCAGAGACACATACTCTCCTGCCTGGAGCTTAACCAGGTCCTTCTTACGATCTGTAGACACAGGGACACACTGAGGAGAACTGGAGGGGAAACAGCACATTTTCCACTGCACTGCAATTCTTTACAGACAGATGTAGACAAGAGAGAGCTGTAGGATTTCTGTCAGTCTAAAGTAAACATGGCTCAAGAGGAATTCTCAGAAGTGAGGTGGAATTGGGAAACAGTTGTTCTTGGAAACTGCCCTGCCAGACTGATGAATGTAGGGGCATAGGTTTTGAAGAAGGGATTCAGTGGTTTTGGGATGATGTTGATGTGGTGTGCTGGCATAGGCAGTATCAGGGAGTTTTCTTTATATACTACTGTACATGGATATCAGAGGAGGCTGGTTGGAGGAGCTACAGGATGATGGGCTCATTGTTATGGCTGGAATGCAATCAGTGAAGTGGTACCAAACACATCAAACATGGAAACAATGTTTGACTCTGCTCCATTGATTCCATTTCAACCATTCAATGAGCCCATCATCCTACAGCTTCTCCCACCAGCCTCCTTTGATGGACATGCCCAAATGTAAATGCTTATTTTAGCAAATATGAACTTGGGTGCATAACCATGGTGAAAGGGGACACTGAGAATTAAGCCATTCAGAAGAGGTGTTAATCCTGCTCCTCACCAATGATCTTGAGGCATCCATCAGGATGGACCTCTCCTATGTCTCCCGTACAGAACCAGCGCTGGCCGTTTTCATCCACAAAGAAGTCCTGGTTCTTGGCCTCGTTCTTGTAGTAACCCATGGTAACATTGGGCCCGCCAATCAGAATCTCACCTCGTGGGGTGGGCGTGTCTGTGATGTGGTAGCCACCTGGAGGACAGAGCAGTAGCAAAGCAATTAAGTAATAATGTGGCAAAGAAAGTAACTTAATTATTAACTTTATGTCCTGAATACAAAGCATTATGTTTGGGGCAAATCCAACACAACACATCCCTGAGTACCATCCTTCATATTTTCAAGCATGGTGGTGGCTGCATCATGTTATGGGTATGCTTGTCATTGGCAAGGGCTAGTGACTTTTTTAGGATAAAAATAAACGTTATAGAGCTAACCACAGGCAAAATCCTAGAGGATAACCTGGTTCAGTCTGCTTTTCACCAGATGCTGGGAGACAAATTCACTTTATTTTTTAGCATTTTACCTCCTATATCTTCCCAATTTCAACCTTGCAACTCCCCAACGGGCTCGGGAGGTAATGGTCGAGTCTTGCATCCTCCGATACATGACCCGCCAAACCGCGCTTCTTAACAACTACCTGCTTAACTCGGAAGCCAGCCGCACCAATGTGTCAGAGGAAACGCCGTTCACCTGACGACCAAGGTCAGCCTGCAGGCGTGGGAGTCGCTAGATCACGATGAGCCAAGTAAATTCCCCCTGGCCAAACCCTCCCCGAACCCAGACGATGCTGGGCCAATTGGACTCCTGATCACGTCCGGTTGTGATACAGCCCGGTATCGAACTGGGGTCTGTAGTGACACCTCTAGCATTGCGATGCAGTGCCTTAGACCGCTGCGCCACTCGGGAGGCCCGACAAATTCCCCTTTCAGCAGGACAATTACTTAAAACACAAGGCCAAAAATAGTTACAGTTTTGACTTAAATCGGCTTGACAATCTATGGCAAGACTTGAAAATGACTGTCTAGCAATGATCAAAAACCAATTTGAAAGAGCTTGAAGGATGTTGAAAAGAATAATGTGCAAATATTATACAGTCCAGGTGTGCAAAGCCCTTAGAGACTTACCCAGAAAAACTCACAGCTGTAATTGCTGACAAATGTGAACTAGTATTGACTTAAGGGTTTGAATATTTATGTAATCAAGGTATATTAGGGATTTATTTTTCAGAATTTAATTTGACAAATGTTAGAATATGTCTTCTACTTTGACATTACAGAGTACTTTGTAGATCATTGACACACAGTGACGGATAAATAAATTTAAATGCCATCTTGTAACAACAACATTTGGAAAAAGTCAAGAGGTGTGAATACTTTCTTAAGGCACTGTATGATGGACAACTGTGCAGAGGAAAGAGTTGTGTTCTGAATATCTTCCTTACAAGATCATGGTGAATGCAGTTAAAATATGAGAGGGTGGGGGGTAAAGAGACCCAAGGGTCCTCCTCCCTGTCTGTCTGTGTCACTCACCCTCCACCCAATCCTTGAGCTTGATTTCAGAACAAATGAGTGGTCCTCCAACTCGCCCTGTACTGTAGTCCCACACTGGAACACACACATTCACATTATCATCACAAGCTGCATTGACTCACCACGGTATGATACACAGCCGCACTGTTATGCTGAATGCGCCCCATCCGTTACCGTGGAAACCTGATCAAACCATGGTAACCCCGCCAAGGCCGTGCTCTCACTCCCATCCCTGAGGGATGACAGCACTTCCTCATTGGACCACAGTTAATAGTAATGCTGGGCAACGGATCACTGCTGGCTGCAGTCTTTTACTG